>NC_074714.1:42620148-43220148 GCF_947242115.1 Biomphalaria glabrata
AGTCTAAATCTAGACCTAGATTATTAGAAATAGATGTATCACGATATAGTAAAAAAAAAAGTTTCTGAAAATTCGAATTATAACACATTAATTAATTTATTTAGATCTATGGAAATAAAAAAAAAAATTGAAGGTACCGGTATCGTATATCTAAATAGATCTAGTAAACTACCGTAAGCCACCAGGTACAAGAAAATACCCAATACTCGAGGGAACTCCCTAGCTTTCAAGCCCTGTAGACGTGCACTATAATAGTCTCCACTGAATGTTTGGCTTGATTGAAAATAATGAAATACTTTTAGCATAATATTTTTTAAGTGGCTCAAGCGGTTCAATAATGTACATCTTTATTTTTTTTAAAAAAAGATAAAAATGGGGTGTTTTTCACTAACTGGTTTTGATTTTAAAATCTAGAACTATGTACACTTGATAATATGAAATTTATATAGATATATACGATATAGCCTTTGGTCAGTTTGGTAGATACTAAAGTCTAATAGCCTTAACTAAAGGATTTTAGTCATCATAGATGTAGATAAGTCCATAAATAATTAGACATGTACATGAAAGTACCTAAAATGTACTATTTAGCACTTTATTGGTTCTAAATATTTTTTTTTTTTAGTAAAATACATGTATTAGGATTATTGAACTATTTTTCAAACCCTAACAACTCTCACATCGTTATTCTCAAACGTGCGCAAGAATACACTTCTCTATAGTCTATTTTATAGGGTGAAAAAACTAATGTATGTGAGATTATGTACAATTTGAAATATTATTCTTTTATAGATCTCATTAATGAAAAAATATAAGATCTAGATAATAGAGATCCTAATGAAATATAAAACATCATTGTGTAAAAAAAAAATTGTCGTAGTATAAATAACCATGCTGTTCAAGTAGTCTAGATCTAAATCGTACTGCGCAGGCGCAGAACTTCACATGTTGACCTAGATCTTTATGGCTACTCGCTTCATGGTTTTATATTAATAAAATGGCGTCATTAATTAATGTTACTGCTTGATTGTACCTGTGTTGTATAGTTTAAAGTAGCGAAAGTCTTTGAACAGTAATTTGTTATTATTTATTGACCATACATATTCTTAACTGAACCACTGGATGAGGGAGACTGATAATCAGGTACATTTACAAATCTATTTCTTTAAAGCTTCTCGCGCAAGCTCGAAGCGCAGTCGCAGATAGCATATTGTTGAAAGTCTGTGCCTGCGCAGTGAGCATAGTTTCGTTACGTTGTTGACAATCGTTACGAGGTGCGCGAAAATATTAGCCTCAGCGAAAACGATAGCTACTACTTAGGGACATTTAAAATTACAAATAGCATATAACAATTAAATGAAGATCTAGACACTAGCACTAAAGGAAAGTGTATACATTATAGTATACAATATGGCGGACTCGTGCCTTGTCGTTTTCATTCCACACGACACGTCCTTCAACTTGAAAACTCGGGCCCATAAATAATAATAAGAAAGACCAACTCGGAACTCCCTTTGACTATGACATTGATCATTTGATGTCATCTGAATAATCATAGACCTGAATGTATTGCAGGCTTCCCAAGTCTAAGCAATATCCAGAGCTATAATATATAAATATAATATATATACTAGATCTAAATCTATATAGAGATCTAGATCATTACATGATTATGGAATAGATAGAACCCTTCTAAGATTTCTATTCTAAGTTCTAGTCTAGACCATGTCAAAGTCAAAATGTGATATCTTATAGTCTTAAGTCTATAACATAACTATATTCACTATAGACTCATAGAGTATAGACAGTGTCTATAGACATACTGAGTCATACTCACATAGACTTTATATTATATAAGTATAATATAGATCTAGACTAGAGATAAGTTTCGTATTACACTTTTAAGTAGACTTTAAAAATAGATCTAAATTATAGATAAAATCTATATTTTATGTTCTAGATCTAGATTCTAGTTTATATCTAATCTTATCTTGTCTATAATCTACTTAAAATTAATTATTAATATAGGATTTCTAGATTAGAATCTAGACTCTATAAATAATGTAAATTCTATATATAGTAGAGTCTATATCAGTTCTTTTCTAGTCAGTCTAGAATAGATTTTAGTCTGCCTAGACTAGTCACTAAGTCAGCCAACAAAAAATGTTCAGTCTGACAGAGACAGAGTAACACAGAATAAATAAAGTCAAAATAACACTAATCGTTTTTTCAGTTATATCTAACAATCTGCTGTCAAGATGAAGATTTTGTTATTGTAAATGTCTAGAAATCAACACCTGAGTATTATCAGTAGTGATGCAGAGTTCAAAGTGTTGGAGTTTTAGTAGTTCCCCTTTCAGACAGTGTTATCTATAGAGCAGAGATGATGTTAAAGTCAGCTGTTTCTTCGGCCAACTGTTAACAAGCAGGGTATCATGTGGCCAATTGCTTTTACTTTCCCCAACTAAGTCAGGTACCCATAGAGTTTGGTGGACTCACTCAGGAATGCTGAAATTCAAAATATCAATCTTCACAGAAATTCGAACCGCTTAACCACTCAACCATACTGAATAAGCATATGTTTGGTACAGGTTATGATGGCTACATTACTACAGCTGGATAAATGACTGCATGATTATAAATTTTATATATATATATATATATAGAGAGAGATTCTAACTGCCTAAGAAGAATGTCTCCATGGGCATGTTTCCTCATTATGTTCTCAAGCTTAAACCGTGCTCAGCCAAGCCTTTGTCACACAACAATAACAAGAGGTTTGGATTAGAACATAATCTTCATTTTTTGAAGAGTCCAGAAATATTTATATATAAATTTATATATATATAAAAGTTTATTGATCTATATGAATAGCTAGCAAAGTAATAGTTAGAACTACACTAAATGGCTGTGCAACTGCAATGTAAGAATGTGAACATGAAACAGAAGAATCAAACTTTTCCTCTAACTATACATATTTATCCAATTTCTCCTTTTCTGAACTCTTTCCATAACGTTTTTTGGCTTCAAACTTCCGTATCCACTTTTTTCCCCTCTAATTTTTCTAAATTTTGGGGATTTTCTTTAAATCCATCATTGTTTTCCATTGGTAGGTAGAAAAAAATGTTTACTTTTATTTTAGTATTTTATTATTTAGCTTGAGATAATATATATACATCTTTATGTTGCCTGCCAAAAAACTAAATTGCCTCAAAACAACAGCAACACTATTATTGGTTACAATATTTCTCAATTTTCCCTATTCCAGTATTTCAGGAGCTGATTCACTGACTCACTCACCAAAAATAGATATAAAAATATGAAAATGTAACCTTTTATTACATGCCATGCATGTGGAATAACTAAGCACTTTCACAATCTGAAAGGAAGTTGTCAATTTTTCCTTACTGGTTTACTGGTGTTGTTTTTTTTTAACATGAAAAGAAAAAAAGTATTCTTGTCAAAATAAACGACTTATCAGCTATGTCACAGTATAGCAATTTGGGTTACTGGGTTTCGTGAGTTAAAAGTGTGAGTGGGGGAGCATTAAAAACTATAGGCTTAAATAAGTTTTAAAACTTATTTTCTATGCTTTTTTGGACTGGTATAAGAGAAATGGAAGGGCATATATATGAGAGAGGCTTTGGGACATCTTGGAAATTTTAAACAAAGATATAATAATAAATGAGAAACTATCATTGAGCAAAGCCTGTGGGTAAATCTTATCTTATATAATACAGACGTTACTTCAAAAAAGAAGATGATTACTTCCTTCGCGACATGCATTTAGTCATGCATATTAACCAATGACTTAGATTCTGCCAAGTCACTGGTTTTCCTGGCTAGCCCAGGCAACCCATTCCATGCTCTAATAGCACTAGGGAAGAAGGAGTATTTGTACAAATTTGTCCTAGCATATGGGACGAGGAATGTGCCTTTATCTTTGTGTCTTTCAGAGTATTTTATTAAATTTTGTATTTGAAGATTATGGTTCAGTGTTTTATGTATAGTTGCTACTTTACTTTTGAGTCTTGTGGGTAAAGCTATAGATATCTCCCACATAAGTCCCCTCAAATTACTGTTAATTACTTGAACATTAAAATTATAAATAAAACATTAAATCTGGGTAGCATAGTTGATACATAACTTATAAAACAGTTATCTCTATTTACTACACTGTATCTTTAGGGAGGAAGTTAAAATAAATTGATAACAGACGACAATTTCCTGAAGCTGTTATATACATGTATTGTGTAAATAAAAAAAAATACTAAAAAAATGTGAGAACAATAATCTGTCTAGATTTAGCGAACCAGATCTTATTGCAGTCTTTTGTATAAAGGAAACAAAAGAGTGAAGGAAAAAAGAGCATTTGTTGTGTTATTGTGTTGAAAGGATTACAAACTCCCCATTGAAGTTAATTTTTTTGCATGTGTTTGTTACTAATAGAGCCTATTTTTAAAATTTAATATCTAATAGTTATCCAACAAAATGATGAACTCAGGGCTCGGCAATGGAGTTCATGGCTCCATGACAGGATCAATATCTCATATCAATCACAGCATGATGGATGATGATATGAGTGACAATCCTTCTTCACCAGAGAGTGCATTTGATGCCTCAGATCTTATGCACAGCTCCATGCACGATGAAGTCACAGCACAGTTAGCTGCAGCAGGTAGGCCTCAGTCAATAAAGTATTTAAAAGTCTTATTCTTTTTGTTACATCATGTTTTCCAGCTAGCAAGAATTGTTAGTGTAATTATTTATTAAGTCATTGTCTTCGATTTCAAAGATGAAAGATCACACAAACCCAGTTGTGACTTGCATACTTTGCAGAAAGTCTATTTAAGTTAGTCTAATTTAGATGTTTCTATATGGTGTAAAAGTGCAACTGATTATACATTCAGTTATACATTCTTTTTTGTTTTCTTCAGGTCCTGTTGGAATAGCTGCAGCTGCTGCCATAGCAACTGGAAAAAAGAAAGGTCATCCACATCAGTTTGAGACAAATCCATCCAGGAGAAAAAGACAGCAAACCAGATTGCTGAGGTTAGAACAGTATTTTTGTCTTGCTTTTCTAGCGAGTCCTGTGCACTGAAGTTGATTTTTAATTTCAGTAAAATGTCATTGATTTATATTGATTTTAATCATGTTTATTATAAAGTCTTACTGAGCACTTAAGAATGTCTATGTCGACAGTTTAAACCTAAATATCTCAGCGGTCTGTAGAAGTTTTAAAATGTTAGCAATATTTCAATCAGTATCTATTTTGTTTAAGGTTTTGTTTTCATTGACAGAAAGTTAAAGAATACAATAGAAGAGTATACTACCAGAGTTGGCCAGCAAGCTGTTGTCCTTTGCTGTACACCTGGTCGTACACCTGGCACCACCAGTTCCATGTACAAAGTATTTGGCTCACAGCCGTTAGAAAATGTGGTAAGTGTCTACAGAGATAGGTTTAAATTAGTACTCACTATTTTGTTTTCATTTCTTATTCTGTTCAAGTATTGATCTTCAAATGGCTATACATGACTTTTAGGGATGTATATAAACAGCACATCAATATTTCTGCCTAGTCAGGGGTCCTCATGTTTATTATTTTGAAGAACAGATTTGTTTCTGCTATTTTTATTATTAATATAAGGATGCACATTTAAAAGATTCTGTTGTTTATGTAAACCAACTGGAGCATGTAGCAATGGTCTTTGCATTTAGCCCAAATGTGCGTTAGTTGTGAAACCTAAACTGATTGAATAGGTAGAATATTGATTCTAGAATATAACTTAAATGAAGCAGGTCAATAAGTTAGTCAGATACTCCTGGTGTTTAAAAAAACAACATTTTATATTTTTTCGAATCAGATTCGAAGCTGTAGGAGTGCAGTTACACAAGAATTAGAAAATGCCTTGCAAGAGCAGGCTGCACACCATCAAGGAGACACAACACATCTGCATGAGTTACCTCCACTTGTTATAGATGGCATTCCTACTCCTATTGATAAAATGACACAGGTGATTCTCTTACCTTAGTGACAGATGATAATTAATGATTATTTTTCTTTTGTCATAATAATTATATGTTGTTGTTTTTTTTTAAATAATTAACTTGACTTTTTACAGGCCCAGCTCAGAAATTTCATTCCAGAAATGTTGAAGTATTCCACCTGTAGAAGTAAGCCAGGCTGGGGTAAGCCAGAATGTCGCCCTCCATGGTGGCCTGCTGATCTGCCTTGGGCTAATGTTAGAAGTGATGCCCGCAGTGATAAAAGGGTATGAATGATAACAAATAAATTTCTTTGTTAAATTGTACTTAATCATATTAAATGTTAAGAGGTTCCCTGTTTGTTTGTTTTTTGTTTTTTATTTTGTTTTTTTTTTTAGTTTGAAATAAATACATACAAGTTAAGTGACACATGAGGTCCAACTCAAATATATGCATGCCCATAATATGTAGCACATTTGGGTCTTGTTAGCCACATGACAGCTATAGATACTAGTTAATTATTCCAGTAATTCATGGAACACCTAATCAGGACTCACGGAATTTAGTTTAAGAAACACTGCCATCAATCAACAAAATTAACTTGTGGCCTGTGACAAAAGTTTCCGTTAAATATATCCATATAACTGTACTGAGCTTTATACAATAATATTTGACTGCACAGTTTTACAATACAAGTCAAAATCTTTAAGCAATTTGGCATTGCAGTTGTTGTTTTTTTTTCTACTGCTATTGATATTATTAAATAATTATACAAAATGAACAAACCATATAGTGTAAGCTTCTTTTGTTACAAAAAGAGACTTGACCTGTTTTTCAGTGTTTTTTTTTTTTTTATAAAAGATTAAAATTCAATTGTGTTTCACCAGGTATCATGGACAGAAGCTCTAAGGACAATAGTGAAAGACTGTTACAAACATCATGGCCGCGAAGATCTGCTTCATGTGTTCAGCGATGAATCAAGTACTTCAACACAGCAGACTAGTGCTCAGTTTGCTGGTACAATGCTTCAGACCATCAACAATCCTGATGGGACAGTGTCCATTATTCAACTTGACACAGGTCCATCTGGAAATTCTGTGTTTACATTGCCTGATGGAACTCAGGCCACAGTTGTTCATGCAGTCAGTGCTAGTCACCACATCAACATGACTGTAAGTTGCCAATACTTGTTTAAACATTCTGGTGTTTAGAATTGTCAAGATTAAACTATACAGTCTTCTTTCAGCAGATTAATACAAATAAACTAACCATTTCCATCTTAAGTAAAACTCTTTTCATTTGTCAGAATAAAAGTTAATTATTCCAAGACACAAAACACTTTAAAATTGTAAATAATTCTAATGAAAAAAATATTTGATACAATAACATTTACTATTTCCATTTTAAAAGTTAAGTTGATTATATTTCTATATTTCTAAGCAACTATAATAAGTAATACATTTATTTATTTACACATTTATGTTGTCAGTCCAGAGTGCATACCACATGATTTAGTTGCCATCCAACTAGTTGTGAAACGGTTAATAAACCTGACTATATTTTAATATTGCATGTAAAATATAATTAACTAGACATATGTTACCCGCGACCTGCGGGTCTTTATTTGCGCATTACTTTCGATATAGTCACTGAGAGTGTTTTGTAAACAATTAAACGAAATAATAATGTAATAAGTAAAGCGAATGTGTCAATGTAAAAATAGTGTGAATGAAGCTATCAAATCAAAATAGCTAATAGGCTTAAATCCATTTTTTTTTTAAATTAAAACATTTGCTTGTAGGCCTACATATATTTGATTAAAGTTTGAGATGAATAAACTAAATTTTGTATGTTCATGTGTATAAAGTATAAATTAGATCTTGAGGTAGACATAGATCTAAATCTACACTAATCTAGAGTTAAAAATTAGCTTTTATAGAGTTCATTCTGTGCTGCGCATGCGTGAACTTTTTTTCATGACTGAATATAGGCCTATCTCAACACAGCTACGCAGCTTTAGCGAAAAGCGAACGAATGTATTAAAAATGCTTTAGAAAAACAAATTTGAATGTTAATTTGATTAAAATATGAAATGAATGAACAATAATTTGTATGTTTATGTGTTAAAGCATAAAACTATCTTTGCGAAAAGAAGTTTTATCATCTTAGAGTTCAATAAGAGTTTTAGACCTAGGCCTAGGAATAGACTCAGTAGATGTGTTAATGTGTAACCATTTAGTAATGTCTAATGAAAGAATGTTCGCCAGGAAATCTGTAGTCACAGATATCAGGAACTAATTTATGTAAAAAATGCTTTTGAATAATCTAGTGGATTGGATTTAGATGTATGTTAAACGTAGCTAATGATCCTTTCACGCTATTTCTCTTTCGCTACGAAAATAAAATTAGTTTTGGGTTTACCCGAAGTCGATACATTCTTATCTATTAAAAACGAAAAGAACGATAGCTTTGTTATATGAATGGGATTATAAAGTGAACAATTAAACGAAATAATTTTTAGTACGCGATTCATGAATGAATATAGATCTAGGCTTATCTCAACTCGGCTTCGCAGCTTTCCTAAATGAATGTAGCTTTAGAAAACCAAATTTGAATGCTTATTTGATCAAAATATGAAATGAATGGACTTTAATTAATATGTTTATGTGTTAAAGTATAAAACTATCCGTGCGAAGAGAAGTTTTATCATCTTAGAGTTGAATTAGAGTTTTAGATCTAGGGATGGGATTATAAAGTAGACAATTAAACGAATTAATGTTTAGTACGCGATTCATTACGGTATTGTCTAATGAAAGAATGTTCGTCAGGAAATCTGTAGTCACAGATATAAGGAACTAATTTATGTAAAAATGCTTTTGAAACACAAAATTGAAGGTTAATTTTATTATATAATGAAATCAATGGACCTTCTTTTGTATTTTCATGTGTCAAAGTAAAAAACTATCTGCGCAAAGTGTATTTCTTAAAATTAGATCTAGGTCTAAATCCTTTCTATCTTTTCTTATGTCAACATTGTAGACATGGCCTAGATCCATAAAATACTATAGCTGTAATAGAGTCGGACAACTTTATTTTTTTTTAGGGTCTTAAGTTTGTTTTAGGGCTACAATACATACACTACGGTCTAAGTTGGTACCCAAGGAACATTCCTGCCTAGTTTTATCAAGATTGGTCAAGCGGTTTTGATGTCTATAAGTAACATACATCCATACATACATCACACATTCTACTTTATAATATAGATAATAATGTATGAGAATACACAATAGCTAAGTTTAACCCCAGCAGAAAGTAATAATAATAAATTTGTGTCATCTCAGTTTTAATGGCCCTCGTAGGGCAAAATGTCTATTAACTTTTTGTTATCTGTTTGCCCATCAAGCACGTTACAATCCCCAAAACCTTTAATCTGACTTGACTATCACTTGTGTCAAAACTCAAAATACTTGTTGTTAAAATTAAATTTCCAAATACTTTTTACATATACCAGTGATTCCCAAAGTGGTTTATATAGACCCCCACGGGTCTACGAAGACTTTCAAGGGGTCTACAAAGGTGAAAAAATAAATTGGAGGTCTATGAGTTGTCCACGGAGGTCTACAATAATACATTTCATTTAAGCCTAGCAAGTCGTGACTCTAATTTTTACATTCCATTAATGGTTAAAGCCCTGTGTGCTGCAAACTGCCTAAGGGTCGCTGGCTCCTTATTTTTCCTCAGGGTTGACCTACAAAACCTTTCCCTTGTTTGGGTATATATAGCTGCAAGGCAGCAGAGGTTTGAATCGGCACCGTTCTGGAGGTCATGTTTGAATTCAGTTTTCCTATTACTAGGTGGGTAGCCAGCCACGGCTAATGAGCCCTTCCTGCTCAAAACTTACTGTTTTTAGAGGACAGTTACTAGCCTTCGCCCCTTCTCCTGTTAGTGGAAACAGTTATGCGGATCCAATAATTGAGCCACACTCGAAAGATCAAGAAATACAAGAGAAACTGCTCTTTGTGAACATTTTTGCAATAGAATGAAAAATTAAAGACCAACATCTAGCAGAAATTGTATGATAAGACAAATTAATTATTTAATGTTTAAAGGACTACTTCATAGAACAACAAATTCCTATGTGAAACATAACATCTGTAGCAACGGATAATTAAAAAACAATTCCAGTGTGTTTGGTGATTTCAGTAATAAATATTAAATGCTATTTAGTTTGTTAAAATTTGAATTTTATCAATAAAAAAGATAGATCTCTATAAATTTTAACGTAGCTTTAAAGGACTTTTTTTAATATTCAATTCACTACAGTTAGAAATTAGTTTTTAAAAAAATGTTGATGAATTTGTAAATATGCAATACAAGTTAAGCAGGGGGTCTACCAAAAACCAGAAAACATGGCAAGGGGTCTATGAGACAAAAAAGTTTGGGAACCACTGACTGATTAAAAAGCTGTTTAGTCTAAAGTATAGTGATCTAGAAGATCTAATCAGTAAAAGTACCACAGCTACTTGACTTATGATCTTAAGTCATGCATGTTTGTTTTTCAAAACTAAGTATGCATTTGATTAACACATTAATATAAACATTTAAAAAAAATAATTTAAAAACAGTTAGTATTAGTTTAAAACTATCCACTTTCACTTGGTTGTGAGCTTGTTTGTGAAGTAATGTGTGATTGTGTTTCATCTGTCTGGCCTGCATATAGGCGTTTTTAACACTTTCTTTAAAAAATGTTTTTCACCTAAAAATACTTTCATATTTTTAAAACTACTTATACAATATATATTATATATATATACAATATATTTTTAAGCACTGATGACAGCTGTATAATGTTCAAGAATTGTTTGTCTATATAAATTCTGTAATTATTTCTATAAAACTAACTCATTCTTTTAAAGTAATTCGGTTGATATTCAGTAATTGTATGAAATGTTCTCATGATATCATGTTGACTTACTCTAAACAATAATTTAATGAAATAATCTAATTTTCTATTTAATTTTCTGCAGGAGGCCAACCAAGCTGTTCAAACCCTGGCTGAAGTAGCAGCTAGTCAACAAGAAGTGTCTGCTTCAGGTCAAGTCAATCCAGTCAGTGTTGAAATGTCTGATGGCCAGACCCTTCATCCGTTTACAACTGCTACCTTTAACCAAAATGGTCAGCTAATACTGTCAGGAGATGGGTCATTAGGCAGCTTACAAGGTATCATTCACAGTTTTTTCATGCCTTATAGTTTACCATTTCAGTCTATGAAATTTAATCTAGTCTTCAAAATTTAATCTAGTCTATGATATTTAATCTAGTGGTCATTAGTAAGCATACATCCTTTCAGATTGGAGAGAACACAAAAAATGACAAGATCCAAAGAAAGCTTTTCAATCAAAACAGAAGCGGTTTTTAAACTTCTGTTGTCTTTTTAGATTTGCAACAATTGTATAATGACTTAAAAAAAAGTGAGAACCACTTGAAAGTTATATGTATTTTTTTTTGTTCATCACCACTTTCACCTATCCCTTAGTCTTTTAAACTGTTGGGGGCACTACACAAGATTTGTTGACCATCCTTCTCCATTCCTCTTTGTCTTTTTGCCTTGGAAAGAATTTCATTCACTGACAGGCCTGTCCACTCTTTGATGTTGTCTTTATTCATGTCAATTTAAAAAAAAATAAATTTAAAGACTATAATTTGTGTGTGCCCATGTTGGCTAGCTTTCGCAAATGATGTGCCATGGTATTATAGGATCTGATTGAAAGAACATTTTGTGTTAGAGAGCCTAATTGCTATTAGGTGGGCCTTTGTTCAAAGTTTTAAAAGGAGAGTCTTATCCATGTCACTTAAATAAAGTTCATACGTAATTCTTCTTTTTATAAAAATTACAGATTTTTAGTAAAAACACAATAAAATTATTTTTTCTTTTAGGAATTGTGACTATTCCAGCATCAATGTATCAACAAATGACAGGATTAACTCTTCCAGACTCTGCACAAGGAAGCATACAACAAGTGGTAGGCTCACATATCATTGTATTGCTTTGTTAAAATAGTGGGCTGGCTTTGGTGGCTGTAGTTGTAATGCTTTATATCCTATTTGTAAGTGGTGAGAGTAAACAGCTTTCACATTGTCTTCTGTGGTGGTGACAAAGACCGTAGAATGCTTCTTGTTGGAGTCAACATTTCAAGATTTGGGTTTAACAGTCAAGCCCTGTTTCATTTTTTTTTTTACATTTTATTTTACTCTACATTTGAACCATTTTAACTCTGGCCATGTGGATTGATAGTTAATGAAGCCTACTCTTCATGCTACAAACAAGTAAAGAAATCCTCGTAGTGGATTGTACCCGCACACCAGTTTTTTATGGGGTTAGAACCTCAACAACATACAGTGGTGGTCTATTTTTGCTAATATTAGGATGTGGTGTGCTTTAATCTGTTGACCAAAAAAATTACCCCACATGGTTCCCAAATATATTGGTAAGTACTTCATCAGGCAAAAATAACACTAGCATCCCACCAGTAACAGCCTTTGGCCAGCCTTGCACCAGCTACCTACAGAAAATGTTAATGAAAGGGTTGCAACTTTTATGTGAAACTTGTACTTCAATAGCATTCTGTAAGTAACAGATTTGAAGTGGATTCCTTACAAATGTATTTTTTTGTTTCTTTCAGTTAACAATGGCTAGTGTTAGCAACCTGAAAACAGAAGTTCCTGAAGTGTTACAAGGAGTTGAGGTCACTAGTGCGGACCATCTGAATAACTAAACTTTCTCGCTACTAATAAAGGTCTCTTCCAATATTTGAGTCAAGCAAATTTGTATATAAACTTTACAACATACCACTTGTGTAGAACACGAATTTTTTTTTTTACACTCTTTTAAAAAGTCAATGGAATAGTTCTGTTTGGACAGGGGTTCTCAACCTGTGGGTCGCGACCCCTTGTGGGGTCGATTGACGATTTGTCAGGGGTCACCTAAGACCAATGAAAATATGGACTGTATTTTGTCTATTCTTCTATTTCTGTGTGTGTGTGGGGGGGGGGTCGCAGCAGAGTGGGGGATAGTAAAAACGGGTCGCCGAGCTTAAAAGGTTGAGAACCGCTGTGTTAGATGTGAAAGAGCTGGTGGCATCTTTCATCATCTCCTTTGTCTGACTAGTATTCTAATGAAAGCATCCAACTACCCCACACACTGAGCTGGACTTGTGATATTCTTGTCATTTTTGTTTTTGGAATGTTATTCCATGTAATTATTTGAAATCATCATGTTACATTTGTCTTTGTAATTAAAAGTGAATTTTTAACAAATTATGAAATAAGAGTTTGTTGTCTTTTTTGTCCAAACCTTTCATTCACTGGTAACAAAAACTTTCCTTATGTCTGTAGTGTTAAGTACTAATGTATTTCTTTCTGATGTTATCTCTTAAAATAGCTGATACAATTTCTGCTAGATGTTGGTCTTTGATTTTTCATTCTATGAGGGTTGGGTCATTGGAAAAAAAAAAAGGTTAAATGCGGATCAAACCTACAACATCGGAATTATTAGCGCAGAACTGAATTTAGCATCAGGAATTTCCAGACACCACCATATAGTGAAGCTGATAACAAGAGTGTCAAAACAGCTTGAGATCGGATCCTGCAAAGTGACTATTTGATAAGATAAATGTGCAAAGATGCCACCAAAAAAGTGTAGACTTTGAATGTCTGGCCTGCTCTTACATTTGATATTCATTAGTGAACTCTTTAGGAATCGGTCAGTCAGGATGGACTAGTTCCGGATAGAATCCCTGCGAGCTACCATTATTCTCAGGACAAAACGAGCCCCCATCTCCAAATCTTCTCTAGAAAAGGGGGACAACCCAAGAATAAATGGCGCCGCAGATGGGCAAGACCTAGGGGACAGTTGGAGAGACGCCTGAAGGAAGCCTTTGGTGGTTTGCCCCATCTAATGTTGGGAAACAGACACAGATGACAAACAGAACAGTTATAGGCGAGGGAGAATTCGTTTATAATAGCTGATTATAGTTAAGTTGATAAGCTATAGCCCATGACCAATTAGGGCACTTTAAAAACACCGAAAACAATTGATGTTGACTGTGAGAAAATTTGTTTTCCAATTCATTTTTTTTTTATTCTATATTTGAAATTATTTTGACATAAATATAGCACAAATGCGAAATAACATATTGTTGTAGACAAACTCCAAATGCACGATGCAACATTTTCATATTGGCAAAGATAAGACTATTAATTAGAATTAGGTGTTACGGGTACCGGTATTAAAGACATTTTCCAACTAAAATCTATTTGATTTCCAAGCATGACTTATTTAGACTTAAATCCTCCCGCACCGTTCGGCGCATTGGGCGGCAAGCTGTCTCCACAAAGAGAATTCCAAGTAGCCTTTGCTCTAGTGTTTAAGAAATTCTTTTAAAAAAAAACGATGTATCCGTTTGTGAGGATAGTTTGTTGTTCACTGTTGAAGGAATACTCAAAGAAATAGCATCTGGGATTTCATTTCCTCTCTGGAGAAGTTTGCCGACTCGCTTCAACAAATACACCAAGCTACGAAAAATGATTTGTTGGTGCCTTTATCCTCAATGGACAAAGAAATGACCTAATAATCGGGTAGTCTATGACTCCTTCAGTCGCGAAACGACTTCGGATCGAATGCCTGGGCATTAGCTATGACAGGAATGATGTCGCCCACACATTAGTTCCACTCTTTGCACGCAGCTGATGTATAAAAAGGAAGTTAAGTGCCGATATAGTTTGGGATCAGCGGCGTTGCAGGGTCTGCCAGGGTGTAGCACTGGGTGCTGCAAACAGTCTAAGGGTCGCCGGCTCTTGATTTTTTTCTCAGGGCTGACTCCCAAAGCCTTTCTTCTTTTTGGGTATAGCTGCAAGGTTGCAGAGGTTTGAATGCAGAGTTTTTCTTTTCCTAGATGGGTAGCCAGTCAAGGCTAACGAGCCTCTCCTGCCAGAAGCTTATTGGTTTGGACACCAGTTGGTCACCTTTGCCCGTTCTGTAAGTATAAACAGCTCTGCCGGACTTGTCCGAGGCTATTTGAGATGCACCAAATCAACTCTCCCCTCAACGATTCCCTAAAAAAACTATTTTCAAACGATAGTACATTGATATAATTACCGTAATCTTTTATTGATATAAACAACTATTATATTCTACAACTTCGTTTTTAATAACATTGTAGCCTATTAATAGATATAACATAATATATATTAAAAATGTAAGATTGTCCAAATTTGAAATCGACTTTACATTAACTGAGCATGTTTCTTTTTTTAAAAATTTATTTGGCTTTAAATATGTTAAGACTTTATGGAACATTACACCAGTGTTTCTGAAAACTTTTGCTAAAAATATTTTCACCGCCCCCTTAGCTATGTTTTAAGAAACCTATATCCCCCCCCCCCCAAGTGATGTCCAGACTAGAACCAAGAGCGCCAAGACTTTCCTGCCTTTCGAAGCCACAGCAATTTCTTCTTCTTGCGTCTAAATGAACTATTTTTTCCTAGTAAGAAGATAAAGAGGTCAAATTAATACAGATTATGAAGGGGGTGGGGCAAGCACGTACGTTTAGAATTGGCTAGATTTCATCCTCGTGTTTAGAAGCACGCCTTAATGTAGCAGTGAGTTGTTTTTCCCCCCACACACAAAAGTCGTTAATAAAATAATGTATTTTTGTCAGGAATATATCATAAGAAGGTCGTAGGCTATACTCTATGTCTGTTTGAAATAACAAAAAGTCTTATCTTTTTCTTCGAAAAAAAAAAAACCAAGGTTCTACCTAGCATCACTGGTTGTATTTCAAGCCATGCCAAGTGAATGTGTGTCTAAACTATTCATTTTTTCCCCATATAATTTAAACGATGTTAATCTAGACTTGAAAGTATAACTAGCCCTTTTATTTGTAATTATCTTCTCTGAGTCATTTCTTTTTAGGCCTGTCACACTTGGCATCTCCCCTGTACTAGCTTCTTCAGTCCAATGTATGTTTTGTTTCAAAGAAAGCTGTGCGTTTCCGATCTGTGTAAAATTTTAACCTTCAAGATAGTGACAAAAGTTTTTGCTAATACAACATGGAAATAATAAGGCTTGTCTTCGAGTTTGAGGCTTTATGATCCCCGGCTGCGACCTACATACTTTGTCACATCCAGCGCAGAAGTACCCATTTTCCGCCGGTGATCGATATCCTTTTAGCAGCTCTGTTGCAGCTAGTCATTATGTGCGCTAGTTCTATAAAATACTGTATTGTTTCCAGCCAGGCGTAGAGTATTCTTTAAGTGATAATTGGCTCCGAGCAGGCCAAACCGCTCTTTACACTAAATGCAGTTCAATAAGAGTTTGTTATTACCAGAGATAAGTCAATCTAGAGTCTATTGTGCGCAGCTAAGTTTGTGGGAGGCGATGACTTATGATTAAAAACAAAACAGTCTTCACCAGAGAATATGATTTCTAATGTACTTTATTAAAGTTTGACATGAAAGAAAAAAAGTTCTAATGACCTCAGATCCGACCCCCCCCCCTCACATTCTCATCTAGTCACAGTGCAAACCTAAACAAAGTTCACCTCAAGAGAACTTGTTGCTAGCTGGGATCACACACAACACCACCACTCCATCTTTTCAAGACAGGCTACATCAATGTTGTGATATGTTTAATGCATCACATTGGCAGAGAGTGTAGCAGATGACTTATGATTGATCTCAGTCATACTTAATGTTAGGATGTGTGTCTAAGAATAAAGTGGTGGCTATGTCTTGAGGCCACAGCATCCTAGTTCATGGAAATAAATAAATGCAATAGTTTCTATTTAAACATGCACCAGACAAAGGATATATCTCTCTTCAATATAGATTTCATTTTCAGCCAAACAAAGGACACAATGAGTGAAAAACAACAACTTCAGATTGCTCTTTATAACTGTGCCATTGTTGATAGAGCAATGGAAGAATACAACTTGTGACTTTTAGTTCTAATTCTCTGACAATCATAATCTCCCTTTAACACATTGTAAAGAATGACAACCACTGAACTTATTTTAAGGGTAAGTTTTTTTTTTGTGTGTGTTTCAAGATAAATGTAAAGTTTGACTTTTTCTGTACATTAGAAGCATACAAATGATTTTCGTCCAAATATTTACATCCAAAGTTTCAGTCCAACCAAAAGAACTGACATCAAAAGGAACACAGTTTGCTGTATAAGTTTAAATATCTCAAAGGTTCTGGTTTCTAGTGGAACTCTTCCAATTCAGGATAGGTCACAAAATACATTGTATATAAATAATTTCTTTGTTACAATGAAAGAGAGAATAAACATAAAAAAAAAATAGACTATGATGGATAGTGTGCCAAGACTCAGTCAAGATGAATTGACACCCTCCTTCCTCACACAGCTTCAACAAATTATACAGTACATATAAACTCTTGAATAGCAAAACAAAAAAAAATGGTTAACAAAGGCATTAATCTAAAAAAGAATATTTCTTGGTTACACTGTAACAGAACAAAAAGATTTCTATTGGGAATCTAGATTGATGGTAAACTAAGAAACACTTGCCCTAGAAAACAAAGCAACTACCTGAAAGTGTCATCTATGGACAGGAAGATAGACATCAGTGGAGTGGCAGAATCAGAAGACACACACAGACACATTGGAATACATGAACACAGGGAATCTTGTCAAAGTTGTTGTAACTGAAAATATTTATTTCCTATTGAGCTATGTTTCTATTTATCCCCAAGCCCAGTTGGATGGCCACAGAAAGGAACTCAAAAGTCCCAAAAGTCATGGTTAGGTCAAAAAGTAAATGTAAACAATGAGACAAAAGTTGAATTGATAACACTGACGACGACTTGGCAATTTTTGTTTTTTTGTTTTACAAAAATAAAGTAGTAACAATTTCAACTTTTACTTATTCTACACCATAGTGCTGCAAACTATGTGGTATGCTAATATCCTTTAAAATATCTACAAAAAGATAACATTGAGTTTAATCCTAAGACTATCAGTTGTAACTAAACATATTCTTTGTTTGTAATGATGGCCCAGAGAAATGAAACTTTAGTCAAGGATATATTTACAGCTTTGCTTTCTGCAGGGATTTCATTTGCTTTCAGACTAGTGAAAACATTTAAAGGTGAGTTATTAGTGCTTTCAGACTAGTGAAAACATTTAAAGGTGAGTTATTAGGTGAAACGTTGAACCAAGTTAGTTAAAAATAATTTTATTAGATCTAGTTAATTTGTGGACATTTTGGCCACAAGAGTGAAAAAAAAAAGTTTTAATTCCTAATTATTACCTGAGGAGAAACTAACATTGGATATTAAAAATGCATTAAGATGCAAGAAAAATGATTCACAACTGTTATTGAGTAGCACTACAAATTAGATTCATGCAGTGCTCTGCAGGCCATCATCACAATACTGCACAAACACTCATAGAAATTATATATAGATATTTTCTAGTTCACTTAAATACATGATTGTATGATTTGTGTTTCCCTTCATTTCATTTACTTAAACTACAGAACAACCAAATCCATTACAAACTTGACATTTCCAGTCAAACATATCAGAATACCTTGCAAACCAAAACAGAGGTGACAGTAGTGGGACATGTTCTGGACTGGCCATTAAACTTAAACTCTAGAAAGCTAACTCATGGATGAACTAAAGGTGAAATGTTCCCAAAAAGTTCATTATAAGCACAACCTTACTCAGGATACCATGTCACACATTCTAGGACATTCACAGTCATTCCAAGGATAGAGTGGAACAAAAAGGAAAAACTTGGGATGGTCAATTTTATTCAATCCATTTCGCTCAGAAATAAAAGATTACAACCTAAGCCGTGTCCAGGAACTAAATCTACAAGTGCTACATAAGCAGTGTGTGCTGCCCTGCTTACAGCTTTGTGCAATGTCCACTTCTCTGGGCAGAATAGAATAAGTCATAACTACAAAATATAACAATTGTATAAACAGTTGATTTGTAAATGCTTTGTCCAACAAGTTTCATGAATTCCTCTCCCCTCTCTACATGGCAATGTCTGCCAAGTCATAGCACATGACATTATCTTACACAATGACAATCATATTTGTATGCAAAATCTAAAGACTATTTTTATTACTTATATCACAAATACATAAAAAATAAAAATAATTATATTTTCAGTCAATCACACTATACCATTAAAACAGTTTGCAAAGATTTCACATTTTCTGAAAAATGGAAGAAAAAAAAAATGTGTAAAAGTTCTACAATGAGGTCTTACATAAACATTGTTTAGAATGGCATCTACAGCATGTTTGTTTTGAACGTTGCTTGATGATGTTGAAGATGTCTGGGACAAGTAGATGGAATGGTAGGAGAGAACAAGGCATGACATCTTGGTGACCTACAACTCTACCTAAATACTTGCATTAATATCTGAGGAGGACAGAAAAAAAGAAACATGACAGCAATGTTTTAACAGACAAATTTAAAACAAATATCAGCACATACAAAACTGTAAACTCAGGCTAAGAGGCAAGAAGGACTTGCCTACCAAACAGACAGGGCTCATCAAAAAGTAAAAATATGGCTAAATAAAAGCAATTCAATAGAGAACTGATATAAACACATTAAAAATTATAATTAACTTGTGAATTCGGTGGCCTTACCTGTAATAGTTTGGTTTGAATGGTCCAGCTTTATTCAGACCTAGATATTTGGCCTGGTCATCTGTTAGCTCTGTCAGGTGGGCATCAAATGTGGGCAGGTGGAGACTGGCTACATACTCATCTATAGAATAGAAAATGAAACAAAAAAAGAACATCTTTTAAAGGATCTCTCAACGTGAATGAACAGGCATCAATTTCAAGTGGTAAGAAGAGGGAAGGACTAGAACAATGAGCTCTGAAACATAGAAACATTGAAGAATGCTTTTCCACTGGTCAAAAAAAAAATGACTACAGCACTTTTGAGATAGACTTGAAGAGGCACTGCACTAAAGAAAATGCTATTTAAAAGAAATAAAACAAGGTTACAAAGACTGTGTGGAAACACAAACTGAAAATTGGCCCCCCAAAGTGGTCTACCTAAAGTCTTCACCAGGATTCAAACATGGAACTTCTGGTTAAAAGTGCTTTACCACTCAGCCACAGCATCTCCATATGTTTATTTAGCGTCCACTTTATATTTTTTAAAATAATAATAATTAACCTTATCCATACAATCAAAGTTAATGACATGTAACATGTTATAAAGAGAAACTAAAAAAGATTTACTCTTCTTACAAAATTAGATAAATTGGCAACACGAAAAAAAAAAAAGATTCTTGACCTATTTGAGGTAGGTAGTGAGCTAGCTAGAAAAGACTTGAAAGACTGGAGTAGGTCTACTTGGACCAGACATTCCGCAAAAAAAACCTTAATATCTCCATTGCCATTTGTCATACAAACTAGACATAGATCTAGCTAGATCTAGACCTAGTTTTAGATCTAAATCTAGATTCAAGATCTAAGTCTAGATCAAGAACTAGAGCCTAGGCCAATATTATGATCATGAATAGTAGGCCTTTTGTTACTAATGTACTTGTGTACTATGCTGTTCATATCCGATTCATTTTTTAATGTGATACTATTGTTTACATAATAAATAAATCTGCACCCCTAAGCTGTCAGAAGTTATTGCCTCAATAATTAACATTTTTTTCAAATTATTAATACATTTATGATAAATATATCTAGATCTAGGCTCTATTTAGTCTTATTTAGACTGTCAAGTGTAAGCCCCTATAATGAGGATATGTCAAAACTGCGCGCTATAAAAGTAGTTCATTATTTTTTAAACTTGTAACTAAAATGAAGTTCGTATCAAAATTCTTTTTCAAAACAACATTTGAATCAGTATTCTATTCAATGAGTTAGTTAATAAATGGAAAATATATTTCATAATGAACCATTGACTTTTACCATTGTGACCTTAGATGCAATTTTTTTTGTACTAATGCGCAAATCTATGAATGAAGCTTGAGTTATTAATGAAGAAGTCATGACCTTTTTTTTTAAAAAGTTACCTCCCCTGAAGTTTTTCATTGAAAAGTGGTGTAATTTTGTGAAAAATCTGCTTGCAAATATAATTTTAAAAATTAGATGGTTCACTTTCAGAAAAGAGAAAAGTAGCAGTTGCATCAGAACTTTGAATGATCTAAAATAATATGATGTTTGATTTTCATTTTCTCTTCTAGTTTCTGAGATATAAACGGGACGGAAGGACAGACAGACAGGCCACACACAAAACTAATAGCATCTTTTCCCCTTTTGGTGGCCGCTGAAAATTAATTTTTAAAAAAAGGCATTTAATTTTGTGTTAATGTTTACTAACTCCACCCTACTTAAGTTTAAACTATTGCAACACATATTGTTTGTTTTTCTTCTATTATTTTCTTCTAAACTAAACTAATGAGAAAAACGTATATAAATCATCTAATGGAAAGTTATAACTGAAGGAAAAGAAAAAGTAGTATCTAACAGAAACAGTCATTAGTTAACTAAAAGAAAAACACAACGTAGGTTTACACACCCATTTTTTTAGGCAGAAGGTAAACATCTTGCTTGTAACGTCCAGCAGGTGCATTGAACAGTTCAATCAGAGCCAATGCCTAGAAACACAAGTCACACATGCTTTAAACATTTAGGATATAGTGCAGACTACATTTTGTAAACGCTTGTTTTAGTCAACATTCGGGTTATTCTGCTATTCAGGTTGATAGCCAATATAAAAAAAAACAAAAAAAACACACTTCCCGTTCTCTGTTACACAGCACAAATAATGAAAACTAGACAAACAATGACGACAAACAAGGTGGCTTGTCCAGGTCAAGGAAGTATGGCAAGGATTTGTTTCTGTTTTAAGCAGCATGTCATGTTTCAACCTCTGGGATGGGAAAGCCAGGATGGAGGGATGAACTATGTGAAGAAACCACCCAAAAATAGATTTCCCTAAAAAGATTAGTTTGAAGAAAAGCTTAAAAAAAAGATGACTCATCTAAAGTTATTAAAATATAAAATAATCTTATGAAAAGTATATTTTTAAAATTCTAGAGTAGGGTAAGGGAAATCTAAAAAGAAATATGTTTCCAAAACATTTGCTTTATTGACCCCAAGGGTCCAGCAGTGACAATCTTGTCTATGTAGGCCTACCTGTGTAGTAGCTGTTATAGACACAACAAAGGAAGGTACAGATGAACAGCTCAAGTTCACCAAGCGACCCTGAAACACACACATACAATATTTTCATCAACAGTTTATTCAAATCATTTTTCTAAACAACAGAAGAGTTACAATTAACTAAAAGGAACTGGGGATAACAGGGCATCAATTAATAGGAGATACCACAGATCACAGAAGATTCAGTTCTATTAAGACAGAAGTATTTGGAATAAGAGGAATGGCAATAATCAAGACTTTCTTATAAAGTAGAAAGAAAAAGATATCTTGAAATTAATGTATCTTTAGAGTTAGGACATCTAGGCTCACCTCAGCCAACAAGATAATCCTCTTGCCATCTGGCCAGATGATGTGGTCGACCTGTGATCTGACTTTCTCCCAGGTCAATTCAGGTGTTCTTAAACTAGCCTAGAGAAGAAAAGCAAATCATATTGAAATGATTACAAATGTACAGTTAGGTGCCACTTGAAATAAGTAGGCTCAATTGAAGTGTTACAAGAATTTAAACCAAATTTATTATTAAAAGGCAAGTACCATTTAATAGGGCAGATAATTTATAGGTCATCTGTTTCTATGGTAGACGGTTAACATGGAAAATAATAACCCTAACCCTGACCAACCACCTTTACTTTACCCAAATAATGTCAGGTACTCGTTAAAAAGTCCTAAAAATCCCAGTTGCCACCAAGATTCAAACCTGAAGAGATTGGTTTGGAAGCTAATTACTTAATTACTTAGCCACCACGCCACCGATTTTTTTTTTCTTTCAGAGATGAACCAATTTTAACTTGAAATTCCGAGTTTGCAAGGAATGGTCACCACTTAATAAAATAGCCTAATCTAAATCACTATTAAATACACTAGGCAAGGTGAACATTTAATTAAGTAGCTCAGAGCTCCATTTCATGAGATAGCCCAGTACATAGTAAGGTAGGCTAGATCACTGTCCAAATGAATAGGTGAACAAAGCTAAGTTAGTTCTATATAATATTGCTTTTAAAATCCTAGCCAACCTACAATCAATAAAGAAGGCTTAAATTACTTAAAAATAAAACAGCTTTGAATTTCTGAGAGAAAGAGTCTGTAAGCAGTACAAGAAAAATAAAACAATAGTTTTACTGACCACATCTATCTCTGTGTTAGAGTGACCCATGTTGCACACAATGCAGCCATTTTTCAATCTGTCCAAGTGACTTCGAGTCACAACGTTCTTGTTGCCAGTGCAGGTAATTAAGACGTCACAGTTTCTGACCACTTCATCCAACTTGACCACACGGAAACCATCCATGCTGAAATGAAAAGTGCGATAGATTATCTCATCTATGCTGATTTTACTCAACAAAAAATTTTAACCTAAAATTTACTTTCATCTCTTTATTTCATTCAAACTAGAGGAAAATATTTGTAGCTCTATAAATGATAAGACAACATAAAATAGTCTCTATCAGCTGTTTTGTTTTTCTTCAAAAAAATCAAAGTTAAATTTATTTGCCCCATCCATCTGTATCTTCTTTAAGTCTAATATACATTTTGTTAAATGTAAACTGCTCAATGTGTGTAGCAGGCTTTGGTTAAAATACAGTCAAAATTAACCTTATGAACTTGTAAGGTATCCTGATAAGATCAACGTCTAATCTTTCAACTCAGGACAGGACACAACAGAATGAGACAACAGATGTACTTGAAGCTCAAAACTGGAACCAGTGGAATCTGCCCATGTGGAGTGTTATTAGAGAATGCTGACCATGTCCTTCAAAACTGCTCTCTTTACTAAGAGGCCCGTACATGACACTGGCCCCAAAGCATCCCAATAGAAAGAAAACTATAATGAGAGCTCCCTGATTTGGAAACCACTGCGCAGTTCGTCTCATATACTGGTCTAGTCATCAGAACGCTCCAACAGTTCATCTCGTATATTGGTCAACTGAATGCTCCAACAGTTCATCTCATATATTGGACTAGTCATCTGAACACTCCAACATAAAAATGAGAACGAAGAAGAAGAAAACTTATGAACTCTCAGATAATGTCATTCCCTAACTCACATACACTTAGCAAGCCATTACACATCATTTGGAAACAAACTTAAACAACAAAAATATAAATTTTGTACAGGTCAGAGTATATTTTCTTTTAAAATACTGGATCATCTAAAATTTATGGAAGTTTCTACCATATTCTTTTTCCCTTGGGCTCACAACAAATATACTAAGCATTACACTTCAGTTGTCCGAGCATATTCGATACTATTTAACATGCAAGACAAGATGAAGTCATAGCTTGAACTGACCATGCCTGCAGAGCACAGATAGGATCTATTTCTGTCACACTGACAATAGCCCCAAGGCCTTTCAATGCCTGACTGCAACCTTTCCCAACCTGAAACAGAAATGCAACATTTTAAAACCCAAGAGTAAATTAACATGCAATTGATCATGTTATAACATCAATCAACTTTTTCAATCAAAAGTCAATCAAAAGTTAAATCAATTACATTTTTGCTTGCTACAAAAAAAAAAATTTTAAAAATCCATCTAATATTAAGTAAGGTGATCCTGACCTCGCCATATCCACATATCAAAACTTGCTTTCCACCAAACATTACATCTGTTGTTCTCTTTAGACTGAAAAAAAAACAACAACAATGACTATACTACCAAATCTCAGCAGTATATATATATTTAATAAGCTAAAGTAATTAAAAAAATCATAGTTTTAACAATAGCATTAAAAAATATTTAACAAAAAAAAAAAAAAAACAAGTCTTACGCATCAAGGATAGATTCTCTACAGCTGTAAAGATTGTCAAATTTGGTCTGAAAAACAAAAATCATATCCATGACTCAATTAATGGAGGAACTTGAAGTTTAAATATATTTTATTAAATTTCTTTACAATTAAGTCACTTGATCATTGAACAGGATTGGTAACCTTGGTAACAGAGTCGTTGACATTCATTGCAGGCACTGTAAGTTTCCCAGACTTTGAGAGCTGGTACAATCGGTGGACACCGGTCACACTCTCCTCTACAATCCCCTTCACCATGTTGAACATGGCAGGATACTTCTTCAGGAGCCAGTGGGTCGCATCACCTCCATCATCAAGTATCTGTTCCAGAATGAAAGACCATCACTTAATATAATATAATAATAATAAATAATAATTATGATAATCTTTATTATCCATAAGGAAATTTGTCTTACAATTTGTGCATCACATCATAACAAACATTATAACTATAGAAAACCAAAATATACATTCACACCACAGACTCACTCAAAATTTACATATGAAATGTTTATAACAGATGGTTTAATTGAATTTAATACCAGGGCAACAAAAGAGTTTTTGTGTCTGTCTGTCTATGCTACTGGTGTCTAGTATCTCTTTTGTGATGGTAAAATCACAAAATCCTGACCCTAAGGGTGATTTTTTATTTCTTAGATTTTTTTAGCCTTCTTATGAATGTTTGTCTCAAACAGCTGCCCTAATGGGTTTTGTTTTTTTGCCAATGACTTTACCAGCAGCATTTAGCATTCTATGAAGTTTATTTTTATTTTTAATGACAATCTCCCTTCGATTCTGAAGATTAATATGCTACAAAGAGGAGGGGGAGGTTTTAATGTCATGACATTATCCAATGAATGCTTTTGACAACTACATCTATAACTGAATGATGCACATCCGTGAATATTTAAAGTTGAGTTTAAATAACCACCAAAGGAGAAAAAAAAACCCAGACCTTGCTGAATGGCATTCAAGTTTTCCTTAAACAACTTTTAAAACCATGATCAAAATAGATCAAACTGAACACATTTCATAAAGACATTTCTCACATGGTAAGAGAAGCAGCAGGCTTGTGTTTCAAATCAATTCAGAAATGTAGTAAGATCTTTACAAGCTCACCGGCCAGGAATGTGTCAACAGCATGGTTTAAATAGAAGCAGAGGCAGAAACAGTTTTAAACAACAATTGTTTCTCTTACTCACTGTGCAGTTTCAGAAAAGAACATTCAGATCACCCACTTCTGAGACAATGGATTATGAGAGCGTTATGCTGTTAACAGTCTGATTCAATGTCTCTCTATTCCCAAACTGAGGCCAAGTATCCATTGGAGGCTCTGCTAACTCAGGGGTTATAATGTACTTTAAAATTCTACTGTCTTCAAAGGGACCATAATCCACAGCTCTGCAAACTACTAAGCCACCTCATCCATCAAATAGCATATTATAAGATTAAATTTTGTTATTTCATTGGTCTACTAGAGTGCAGCCAAATTAGAAAATGGGTCTAAAACTTCTTCTCCACCAGGGGGATGTCTACTCGTTGATGTAAATCTGATTGGGAGGATCAGTGGCAATGAAGAAGAGTGAGTATACATTGCTGATAGGGAGAGAAATGTACTTGGAAAGAAAAAGCCTCAAAAAGGTCCTGCGAAAAACAAAATTGAGAAACACTGATCCATACGAATTCCTTTTTTTTTTTTTTTTTTGGTTTTAACAGGAAACGCTATAATAATTTTTAAAAAATTGACGTAGATTTCTCAAGACCATGATGTGCAGAAATTATCTTTAGAGACACCCGAAATCTCAAGCCTGTCATAATTTAAAGTTTAATCTTCTGATAGGAAATATGGCACGGCTCTACTTCCTGTCAACTCCCATGAGGATTAAAGATAGATGACAGCACAAGATGAGATGACTCTAGCGCTCAGATGTGTGTGTGTGTATGACTATGTGTCTGTGTTGGTCCCATGGCTTACAAATAAGTGTCACAGTTATTAATGACGTCATCAGACTGTTGACACAAGGAAGATAACATTCAGGCAAGCTTTTATTATTCCCCTTTGATGAGTGTAGCAGAAGACATCAACTGATTAAATTAACTGGTGTCAGCTCAACCAAAGACAAAACATTGAGAAACTTATCTCAAAAGTTAGCTAGAGACTACTAGGGATTCATTATTTCTTTTTTAATACAATCTTTTTCTATGTCTCTTTTCTATATTACTCCACAGACCATTGAGACCTAACATTAGAGCAGAATGAGTTAAACATTAAAATGAGAGGAAAAAAAAGTGTGATACCCCTTTCAGAGATTGTGATCTGTTTCTAAGGTCGATGGTTAACAGGTGTCATGTGGTCTACACAATGACCAACCTCATTTATTTAACCCGACTAATGGTTTTGTCAGGTTTCCATTAGCTTTGCTTTGACTCAGGTGGATCCTAAAAATGCCTAATTCAAAATCCCAGTCTCTGAACCTTGGATCAAAAGCCAAGTGCTTTACCACTCAGCCACCATACCCATAAGAAGAGCTCCAAGAAATGTTTTCTTTTGTTCTCAGAATACCATTGAACATTCTACTCAAACAAACACAAATCTTAAAACTTAAGTCAATGTCTAGATAGTAAAAAAACAAAAATGAGAATCTGATTTCAGGAAGTATTACCATGTTGGGCTGCCATCCTTCAGCATTGATGCACTTATCTATACACCACCAGAAGTCCTCCTCTGTCTCCCCTTTCCAAGCATAAATAGGGAAGCCAGATTCAGCAAGGGCTGCGGCAACTTCATTCTAGAAAAAAAAAGGCACAATATTTGATAAATTGTACACACATAAAAGTATTTAATTAATTTGTATTTGCAATTTCCTTCTATATATCACAATCATCCAGATTATGTTATTTTAATCTAAGAATGAACATTGTTTGCTGTGGCCTGCATGTCTAGACAACTGTTGTTTACATTGTTTGCTGTGGCCTGCATAGACAACTGTTGTTTACATTGTTTGCTGTGGCCTGCATAGACAACTGTTGTTGACATTGTTTGCTGTGGCCTGCATAGACAACTGTTGTTTACATTGTTTGCTGTGGCCTGCATAGACAACTGTTGTTGACATTGTTTGCTGTGGCCTGCATAGACAACTGTTGTTTACATTGTTTGCTGTGGCCTGCATAGACAACTGTTGTTGACATTGTTTGCTGTGGCCTGCATAGACAACTGTTGTTTACATTGTTTGCTGTGGCCTGCATAGAAAACTGTTGTTGACATTGTTTGCTGTGGCCTGCATAGACAACTGTTGTTTACATTGTTTGCTGTGGCCTGCATAGACAACTGTTGTTTACATTGTTTGCTGTGGCCTGCATAGACAACTGTTGTTGACATTGTTTGCTGTGACATGCATAGACAACTGTTGTTTACATTGTTTGATGTGGCCTGCATAGACAACTGTTGTTTACATTGTTTGCTGTGGCCTGCATAGACAACTGTTGTTTACATTGTTTGCTGTGACATGCATAGACAACTGTTGTTGACATTGTTTGCTGTGACATGCATAGACAACTGTTGTTGACATTGTTTTCTTTCTACTTCAACTATTGTAAACTATTTTAAAAGCTGCTGGATTTCAGCTGCTTACATTTTGACCATTGATTAGTGGACACAGAAAAACCTAGCTAGATACAAGTATCAACTCTAACTACAAATAGATCTTTACGTTTTTGGATATATTAGACTTCATACAAATGTCTTGTGACTAATACTAGTCATTATAAAGTAAGGAAGTGGAGTGGCCATCTGGAAATGAGTGGCCATGTGGAAATGAGTGGCCATGTGAAAATGAGTGGCCATGTGGAAATGAGTGGACATGTGGAAATGAGTGGACATGTGGAAATGAGTGGACATGTGGAAATGAGTGGCCATGTGGAAATGAGTGGCCATGTGGAAATGAGTAGCCTTGTGGAAATGAGTAGACATGGGGAAATCAATGGAGAAATGAAATGGAATGGATATGTGGAAATGAGTGTAACAGTAAAATGAGTGGACAAGGGGAAATTAGTGGACATGGGGAAATCAGAGCACAAGTTGACCAGGAAGTGACATGACAAACTTTGTTGAGATGTCAGAAAAGACCACATTAAAATTAACAAAACTAAATGTTCAAGCCTATGACACAATAGAATTTATTGAGGAGCTAGCAACAGTCACAGAACAAAATATTCCTCCCAATTCTCCAGTCTCCTTGAAGAACACAGTCAGTTCAAACATAGAGTATTGTAAGCTCATCAACAGACATTTGAGACTTGAAAGTCAACACTGGACACAAGTTTAATGGATATGACAGAAACTGCCATCAACACAGCAACATCACAAACTCCCACACACAAAACTTAAGCACCAGAAATGAAGAAATCTAAAAATAAGCACACCCCTCCTCCCCTCTTTATCCTCCCCTCCCCCCGCCCCTCACATACACAGGCACAGACTCAAATAAAAAGATTCCAACAGATCAGCCAATAATGAGCTGGATAAGAGACTCCACTTTTTTCTCCCTGTGGTGTCAACAGCTTGGGGAGTTGTCTCTCTTGCCCACTCCCAGTGGAGAGTTTCAGAACATGATCCAAGTGAATGTCATATTTGGACCAAGTCCTGAAGAATCCACTTTTGACTCAAAAAAATATATCATCTATTTTTTTTTCCCCTTTTACCAAAAAAAACCCCAGTAAAAATGTTTAGATGATGTTGCTTTGATTTAAAAAAAAAAGTTCAGAAATTAACAAGGGACCCAAACTATAGAACCACTATATATGAACATAATTACAGTTTCTAAAGAAAACTAAATAACTAAGCTCTATGCATTTATACACGAAGAAATGTAAAGAAAATGAAGCCCATAACTGAATATTGATGCTTTCTATTAAAGAAGACTTCATTGACCAGTGAGACCCACATTTAGAAATGCTGTTGCTAGGTAACACAAAACAAGGTGAATAGAAACAAATCAAATCAATAAGGAATTTTAATGAGAACCTGAAGCAATGCCCAGAACCAAGCAAATATTCTAGATAACAGAACACAACAATGCAGATCACAACACTGTCAATGTTACATCAATATTCAATGTTTTATGGTCTTGGTCATGTGTGTACCTTACAGGATGGGGTGATACTAAATTCAAAGAAATGATTTTTTAAAATATGGACAAAAAAAAAAAGCAAAACAAAATCTACTTCTTATAAATTCCTTCTAGTAGATAGTAAATTGCTTCTTTGTCCGACCATTTGATACAAAGACACAATAAGACTATCCCAATGAACTAGATACCTATGCAAACTAAATGATCCACTATGTACATATCACTACTTTCTTTCACTGATCTACATGACTAAGGTTAGGGTTCAGGTGTGCCTCGTTGATTATCTGGAACATTCATTCCATCAAGAAGCTGCTTATTCTTTAGAGAGTTCTTTCTTTTGTCTCTAAATTTACTGCCAAGTTTATCCTTTTAATTCAGATGAGAAGAAACATTGGCTGGTTTCTTTTTGTGGCTGTGATATAAGACAAAAGCCCAAGATATCAAAAAGCAAAAGTGGAGCTGGATAGGACACAGCCTGCGAAAACCAGCTACCAATGTTGCAAGGCAGGCACTTGATTGGAATCGGCAAGGAAAGAGGAAAGTGGGCAGACCCAAGCAAAACTCGAAGAGGTCTGTCATCAGTGAAGTTGAGGATACTGGAATGACATGGGAGCAGATGAAGAAAGCTGCTCAGAACCAAGATGTGGCTGTGGCCCTATGCTTCCCTGTGAGTGCACAGAATTAAGTCAGTAAGTCAAGCCAGTGAGTTGAGAATGTCACTAGAAGTCATGGTCTAACTCCCCAGTACAACATGAGAGATCCCAATGAAGCTGGGGATTCAGAAAGATAAAAACTGTGTGAAATAGTGTGTGTGTGGGGGGGACTTTTTGTTTTTAAGGTGAGAAGGCATGCACTGTGTGTGTCCACTTACCTGTGTGGAATAAATGTTGCACGCAGACCAACGAATGGAAGCACCAAGTGCAGCTAGAGTTTCAACAAGAACCTGTGGGGGGCAAGGTAAAACAAAAACATTTCAATCAGAGAAAGTCTTCAGTCAACACACACACACACACACACAGGAGGATGGGGGAAAAAGTCAGGACCAGCAAATTTTAAACCTTTACTATCCCAACTCCCAAACTATGGTTAACATTTTAGTACCCTCCCACCTTCCACACACCACTGTTAGTGACATGTGTCAAAAAATGGATGACATTGTCAGTGACATGTGACATTTCTGTTGATACCATCATTGAAAGCAAACAAAAAATGTGCATAGTAAAAGTCAAAATATTTTTTGTTTCAGAATGGAAAAACTCTGGACTACATGTGAATACAGATTCATGAGAGAGAGAAAGAGAAAGAAAGATGGGAGAGAGATTGAGGAAAGAATGGAGAGAGGGGGAGGATGTGAGGGAGATGGAGGTAGCGAGAGAAAGGGATAGCAATATGTGGGAGAGAGAGATGAAGAGAGGGAGAGATGAAAGAGAGGGAGAGAGGGACAGAAAGGGAGAAAGAAAGAGATTGAGAGAGATGAGGAGATTTATTGAGTGAGAGACAGAAGGTGCAAAGTCCTATGAGAAAAAGAAAAAGGAACAAGAGCCAAAAAGAAAGAGGTTAATAAGAGAGAAGAGAAATACAGAGAGAAATAGAAATAAAGAGAGAAATAGAAATAAAAAGAGAAAGAGAAAGAAAGAAAAGGAAGAAACAATGGTGCAGTGAAAACAAAGAACCGGAGACAAAAAGGGTGAGAAACAAAAAAGGTCTGATGTAAAGATCTTGCTCAATGTGCTGGACTTTGTCCTCTGGACACTTGTATCATGTGCCACACTCTAGGCAGGGCAGTGTTGATGGTCAACTGACCACTAAATCAGTTTAGAAAACTCTCGATAAAATCTAAGCAGACTAGTTTAGGAATGGTGGAAAGTCATCTGACCAGTATATCACTAAGCTGTAAGCCTGAACATCTTGCCTGGATACCTGATCATTAATCATGCCAATAGATTTCTATCTGTCTCCAAAAACTGCTGTATTTATAGCGTTTCCATTTCCGTCAACATTGTATGTCTCTTGTAGTGTCAAGATGGAACCTCCAACAGATCAATAGGTATCGCTATACGATCTCAGAGTTGTGCTCTGGAAACTTCTAGCCTGCAGGCGGACAATGAACTATTAGATTAGATCTACACATGGTCTGGGTTTTTTGTTTGTTTCTTTCTGTCGGTCATGTTTCAACAAATAAGTTCAGGCAAGTTGACACGTGCTCGAGGTCTGATCAGTTCACACTCTGTGGAGCTGAGAGTTTAGACCCATCCTCTGCTGCTAGACATCAAATGATCAACACTTCAAGATGAATGCTAATCAATTTTTCTTGATTAAATATTGATACCTCAAAAGGTTGGTGAATTAAGAGCCCGATCAGGCGGATAGGGACAGAGAAAGAAAAAGAAAGAGAGAGAGAGAGAGAGAGAGAGAAAAGAAAAAGGAAAGCGGGAAAAGACATTAAAAAAGATATATTATTAGTGAAAGAGAAAGAGAAAAAGAGAGAGAAAGAAGAAGACAGAAAGAGAGAAAAAAAGAAGAAGAAGAGATAAAGCAGATATAACATAGGGAGAGAGAGAGGGGAGGGAGAGAGGGGGGAAGAGAGCTAAAGGAGGAAAAGAGTAGCAAATGATGAGTGTAACACAAACTTGACAGGAAATCGATGCACAATATCATAGCTAAAAGCCGAATAGGTTCATCCAATCTTACCGCTGGGCAGGATAGGCCAACTATTTGAATGATCATAATATCATCAAGTCCTACCATATGACCAGATAGGCCAACTATTTGAATGATCATAATATCATCAAGTCCTACCATATGACCAGATAGGCCAACTATTTGAATGATCATAATATCATCAAGTCCTACCATATGACCAGATAGGCCAACTATTTGAATGATCATAATATCATCAAGTCCTACCATATGACCAGATAGGCCAACTATTTGAATGATCATAATATCATCAAGTCCTACCATATGACCAGATAGGCCAACTATTTGAATGATCATAATATCATCAAGTCCTACCATATGACCAGATAGCCCAACTATTTGAATGATCATAATATCATCAAGTCCTACCATATGACCAGATAGGCCAACTATTTGAATGATCATAATATCATCAAGTCCTACCATATGACCAGATAGGCCAACTATTTGAATGATCATAATATCATCAAGTCCTACCATATGACCAGACAGGCCAACTATTTGAATGATCATAATATCATCAAGTCCTACCATATGACCAGATAGGCCAACTATTTGAATGATCATAATATCATCAAGTCCTACCATATGACCAGACAGGCCAACTATTTGAATGATCATAATATCACCAGGTCCTACCATATGACCAGACAGGCGAACCCATTCAGTGTTCACCCAACCATACCATATGACCAGACAGGCGACACCCATTCAGTGGCCACTGGTTCATCCAGCCCGACCATATGATTTATTAATAAGTATCCCAGTTCAGTAGATGGTGTTTGATTCAGCGTAAGGTAGCAGTGGTGTGTATAGTAGAGGTAGAGAAAATCTGTTTATTTACAACCCAATTACAATTTTCTCCCAAGACTGTATTGTGGTAGCAATTTAACTCAACACAAGGGCCCAAGTTGGCACATTTCATAATTAATGTAATTTTTTAAATAAAGATTTGACGTCTGCCTTTACATGGATGTAAGTCTCCCCCCCCTCCCTTTTCTAACCCGTGTCCGCACTTACCGCAGTCTGAGCAGTGATATGTGTACAGCCAATAATTTTGGCGCCCTGCAGGGGTTTGTCAGCCTCAGCACGTCTTCTCAACGCCATCAATCCGGGCATTTCTGTCAGAGACACAAAACATTGAACAGTAACATCACTGTCTAAAACCTGCAGTGAATACTCGGCTCATTCTTAACATAGGCTATAGTAGGACACCCGGCTAATTGAACATCCGGTTAGCTCTAAACATATAGTGAACACCCGGCTAACTGAAAACATATAATGAACATGTGATAAACTCTAAACATATAGTGAGCACCCGGCTATTTACATATTTTGAATACGCGGGAAACTCCAGGATGTTTATCCCTTATTAACCCGAATCTAGTCTAATGTTCCTTCCTTTTTAATGTAATGTTCCTTCCTTTTCTCTTTATGAAGTAATGTTCGTTACCATTCCTTTGTAACCTAAGGTCGCCCTTTATGATGTAATGTCCGTTCCCTCTATAGGCCTACTGTTTATTTCAGTCTAATGAAATGTCCTTTCCCTTTCCTTCATAATGTATTGCTCGTTCCTTGTGGTGTAATGTTTCGTCCTGAATAATTGACTATTGGTTCCTGTACACTAAAATGCTCGTTCATGTTTAACAGACCTTATTTTAACTGTTGGCAGAAGTCAGGACAAATGAACTTGTTCGACATTTCCAGCGTGAACTACAACAGGTCCCAAGTCTGGAAACAAAAGCGTGACTTGAGTTTCAGCCTGTTCCCACTTGACTGGAAGTCAACAAATTCCTAATGTCCCCAATGGTCTCGCTATGTATATATCTAGCTCTGTTTGTTCTGTAGGATGCGTGCTCGCAAGAAATTGTAGCGATCCAGTCTAAATTCAGTCCCACGCTAAGAAATCAATAGGAAATTAAAGCAATTAACTGCCGCCCGACGTCTCTATTGCAATCGTGCACGATTGGGAGAATGTTAAGTCTACAAACTAAATTGAAGGTAATCTAGCTTTGGAGATGAAACCGTTCCACTTGACAAAGAAAGGTAAAGTAATTAATAACGGGGGTGGGGGATGCTTGGGTCATTTACATTGCCGAAAAGCATGGGGAACGGGGGCTGGAGCTAAATGGACCAACTTAAGCACAAACTCATACCCATAAACATTTCCTTCACTCATAAATATATTCTTAACACTTTTTCCCGTGTAGAGAAACGTAGTAGGGTAACCCGAACGCCATTAAGGTGCTATGTCATTGAGGTGCTATATCATATTGGTCCTATATCATTGAGGTGCTATATCATATTGGTCCTATGTCATTGAGGTGCTATATCATATTGGTCCTATGTCATTGAGGTGCTATATCATAATGGTCCTATTTCATTGGGTGCTATATCATAATGGTCCTATGTCATTGAGGTGCTATATCATATTGGTCCTATGTCATTGAGGTGCTATATCATATTGGTCCTATGTCATTGAGGTGCTATATCATAATGGTCCTATGTCATTGAGGTGCTATATCATATTGGTCCTATGTCATTGAGGTGCTATATCATATTGGTCCTATGTCATTGAGGTGCTATATCATAATGGTCCTATGTCATTGAGGTGCTATATCATATTGGTCCTATGTCATTGAGGTGCTATATCATATTGGTCCTATGTCATTGAGGTGCTATATCATAATGGTCCTATTTCATTGAGGTGCTATATCATAATGGTCCTATGTCATTGAGGTGCTATATCATAATGGTCCTATGTCATTGAGGTGCAATTTCATATTGGTCCTATTTCACTGAGGTGCTATATCATATTGGTCCTATTTCATTGAGGTGCTATATCATAATGGCCCTATGTCATTGAGGTGCTATATCATAATAGCCCTATGTCATTGAGGTGCTTTTTCATATAGTTCAGCATTTCAACAAATATCGGATACGTGACAACCAGTAGGTTAGGGCAGACAAAACTTTTGAAAAAAAAAAAAACTCAGATGAGTTTGGAAAGGTGGGAATAAAAAAAAAAGAAAGGAGGGTGGTGGTGGTGGAAATGAATATTCTGCTCGATGGGTGGTGAGTAAGAAGTTCATAAAATGTTGTGTAGGAATTACGTTCTTGTATATCCTGACCTAATCCTAACAGTTTAAAATTTATGAGTTAAAAGTACACAGAACAGAAAACACACAGCAAGTAGAGATATGGCTACTGAAAAGTTACTTTGGTATAGTTGGTAGATACGATGGTGCGTGGGTACATCATCACGAGTCCATGAGTTCGGTAACTAGTGCAGGATTACTTCTTTCTTTCTTCGGGAATAGAGTAAGGCGGGTGGGGGAGCATTTAAATGTTACAACTAGGCCACTGTTTGTTACTACTAGACCACTGGGTGTCAAAACTAGACTACTGGGTGTTACAACTGGACTACTGTTTGTTACTACTAGACTACTGTTTGTTACTACTAGACCACTGGGTGTTACAACTAGACTACTGGGTGTTACAACTAGACTACTGGGTGTTACAACTAGACCACTGGGTGTTACAACTAGACCGCTGGGTGTTACAACTAGACCACTGGGTGTTACAACTAGACTACTGGGTGTTACAACTAGACTACTGGGTGTTACAACTAGACTACTGGGTGTCAAAACTAGACTACTGGGTGTTACAACTAGACTACTGGGTGTTACAACTAGACTACTGGGTGTTACAACTAGACTACTGGGTGTCAAAACTAGACTACTGGGTGTTACAACTAGACTACTGGGTGTTACAAATAGACTACTGGGTGTTACAACTAGACTACTGGGTGTTACAACTAGACTACTGGGTGTTACAACTAGACTACTGGGTGTTACAACTAGACAACTGGGTGTTACAACTAGACTACTGGGTGTTACAACTAGACTACTGGGTGTTACAACTAGACTACTGGGTGTTACAACTAGACTACTGGGTGTTACAGCTAGACTACTGGGTGTTACAACTAGACTACTGGGTGTTACAACTAGACTACTAGGTGTTACAACTAGACTACTGGGTGTTACAACTAGACTACTGGGTGTTACAACTAGACTACTAGGTGTTACAACTAGACTACTGGGTATTACAACTAGACTACTGGGTGGTTAAGTGAAAGTTTCCAAAATCTTATAGTTTCACTTGACGCAAACAATGTTCATGTCACATGATATGTCAAGCAGTCACGTGATCCACTTTACACAGAACGTAGATGACTGACAAGAACACCAATGTACAAAGCATTGCATTAGATTTGTTCTTTTGAAAAGGCGGAGATCATTTCTTAATGTAAGTCTACTCAAAGTGTGTGTACATCCTGCCATTAAGTAGGCCTAGCTCAATAACTACGTACACTGCACAAATCACCAAACAGTAAAAAAAAACAGTCACTAGCTTGTAGAATTTCAATTTTTTTTTCAGTAAATCAATTATTACAACATGTGCTTCTATATTAAAATAGTTTATTTTTATTTAATCAGATGCCCACCTCCCCCAAAACGTAGGTCTATAAATTACATTAATAATCAATATTAGGACAGGCGTGAATAAAGAACCACAATGCAAGTTAATTTTTTCTCTTTAACAAAGAACAAAAAACACATTGATCTATATCCCTACAGCCCTAACCCAAACCCAGACCAATTGGAAATGATAAAGAAGAGAACATCCAAGATATTCTGAGAGTTAAACACAACAGAAACATCAATCGATATCAACAACATCAAGCGAAAGGCTGATAACAGCTAACTGGGTTTAAACCCAGAAATACATCTAAAAAAAAAAAAAACAAGATCAAACCTTGCTCGGCGATTTCAATTTCCCTCCTGCCGAAAGCATTGTGTTCGATGTTTTTCACACAAAAGTCCGAAAATCCACGAGAATTTTTCTGAGGAGGAACAAGAAAAATTTCAAGGATTAAAAAAAAAATTAGGGGTTGGGATATGTGCTCTTACATAAATCCACCAAATCAAAGTAGTAGGGGCCTATTGAAACCTTGATGGAAATGAACTTCAAGCAGAAATCACAGATGCAATCAATTCAGACAGCGTTCTTTGAGATGGGATCTTAGTTTTAGACGTACAACTCATGATAGAAGACACTAACTGCCATGTGAATCAGTGAGTCATAAAACTTTTGTTATTGATAACAGGAATCATTGGGTTTCAACGAAAGGTAGTCACGCATGATTAGTTAGCTGGGTCAAAGACTTGAGAAAATAAGTTTAATGTAAATACAACAATACAAGTGTCATGTGACATGTGCATCCCAGTACTGTATAAGCATTTCCCTAGAGCTTTCCAGATACATTTCTATGTCTTATATACGTGCATAGAGATTCGACTAAATGTATATATATACTGTACATCCCAAGCATAAAAAAGAAAGCATTAAAATTATATATATGTATATAGTGTAACAATCACAAATATTAGAATGTGCAATTCTACTGTCTGAACTGAATGTATTTCCATCACTCTCCACACGTGCCAGTACCCTAAGAGATGCGGGACGTAACAAGTGAGAGTCAAATCTTACATTTCCCAAACGCAAGGATGCAATTCTAGAGCAAACATTATTGTTCTAAACATAAACTTGTTTTCACGATTTTTTTCTTGTTAGTTCAAAACATTTTCAACAAACACACGTTTTAAAGGTTCGTTTTACGTTTTGAAAAGAGGATCCCACTATAGCAACAGGTAAATCTAAGTACAACTATTAATAGCCTAAGTTGACTCACACTGTTACTAATAATAGAGAGAGAGAGAGACGTTTCAAAAGTGTGTTTCTATCGGAACTTCCAAACAACTAAAATAGACTTAGGTCAGCTGCTACCAGCTCAAATACTAGCCACAAAGTCTGCATATTTAGTAATGAGTTTCTGTGTTCAAGTCAATCCAAACAACTAAAATAGACTTAGGTCAGCTGCTACCAGCTCAAATACTAGCCACAAAGTCTGCATATTTAGTAATGAGTTTCTGTGTATAAGTCAATCCAAAGAAGATTACCGGAAAACATTTAAAGCTAGAATTGCAGTAGTGGCTAGTAACCGTAGGATTCTGATACTATGATATTTACATTCAATGCCTGGAGTCAACAATATTCTACTCAATAAATTGACGCTCGAATCGACTCCAAGGCAGGTGACGTTCGCGTTAAATCTCTGCCCGCGCCCACGCCACGGTCTTACATCTCTTTAATTCTCTTTGCAAGGTTTTCTAGTTTGTCTTGCCAAGCGAAGAGTACAGTTTCTGAACACGTCAAAGTGTAGGCACTTAGTGAAACACGATCCAAGCAGAACTTGAACTTTGTTAAAGTGAAAAGAAAACATTTATAGAGAAATTCAAGATTGCACTGCTTTAAATAAACCTAATTTGATAGGAACGCACAACCGCGGGGAATGTGGAATTGAGTCTCACAAGTTTGATGATGATATAAATGAATCAAACGTCCGGCCTACTTAAACTAGGGCTCGGCTGGGACTTAAGGACAAGTATGAAATAAATATTCGATACAATGTGTTTGATATGACGGGAAGTGACTGCTTACAGTCTCTGGACTAACTCTATAGATATAGTTGGCTAATAAGCAGCAATGTCGCTGAGATTTAAAAAAAAACAAAAGAAAACTATTTAGCGTAACATATTTGATTTCAGTTTTCTTGATTAGTTTATTTCATTATTCATTTCATTTAATCTCTTAGTGTTGTATTCAAAGACTTAGTATCACATTGAATAGGGATACCACATATGACGTCATTCTCCCACTCAAGGACATACTATTTATGTCTCGACCAATGGGGCGATGACGCAATGTGACGTTGTCTGCAGATTTTTGTTCGGTAGCTGAACCAGCAACAAAAGAGTGCTCGATGTCAAACCGTTATTGCTAGACTATTTCGGATTCTATTAAAAACAAAAAAAAAAACATGTTACTAGCCATGAAACATTTGAAGGAAACCTGTCCAGGAGACCAACTACTTGCACTAGCGGTGGTTACACGAGATATTTTTTTTTTGGCCATGGCATCATGGAAGTGACTTAAAATAGTTCATTCACTGTTGTTAACAGTATCCAACTTTTTTCCCTCTCAAAATAGCTGAATGTCAATCGAACACAGGTCTAACGCTAGCACTAATAAAACTACATACACTAATACAACTACATTACTAGATACACTAGCTAGATATACACATAGCAACTGATTCCAAAGATTTACTGTATACACTATAGGCGTGTGTGTGTGAACAGCTTTTAGGATAAAACGACATGGCAAGATGGAGGCACCCTTTCACAATCTGAGACTAGTCCACAATACATAACCAAGTATGGAAGAGTTCTAAAGAAGAGAGCTTGGAGTTCCTACAATAACGTCAGAGTGTCGCTTACCTGTGCTTTTTCTCTGGGACTAATGTCATCTTCTTCCGAGGAACTGCCAGTGTAGGAAGCTGTGGAACAAAGAGAAACATTGAATACACAGGGCATTGATTTATATAGATCAGTGATGCCCAACCTAATTCGGCCCGCGGGCCTTTATAATTTCCTACACTCGTCTCGCGGGCCACATGAACGAAATGAAATGAAATTGTTCTGAAAGTATTTCGGTAGAAACCTATGGATTTAATACTTAATTAATAGGTTATTTGACAATTATTATTTTTTTACGCGATAGACACTATCATTATATCTCTACTTAAATGTGAGCAACACCGGCACATTTTGTGGTCTCTTTTTAATAAATATTTCATGGATCCTCCAATATCTAAGCATGGTTTAACAATTTTTTTTCGCGGCTCAAACCTATAATGCCACCATATTAATTTTATAATGCTGTTTTTATGTAGTTGTTTTTTCAAACAGGCACACTTTCTTTATAAAATAAATATGTTGGCTTATTATCATGTTCATAAACACACAAATGTTAAAGATCATGGTACCAATCCATCAGAGAAAAAGTGAGGGCCCAAATGTAGGTAAAGATACATTTTTTCAACTTTTTTTTTTGTTTGGAAGGTAGATTTCTACACTTAGTGCCGACATTGCGGCGGGCCGGATGGAACCACGTCGCGGGCCGGTTATGGCCCGCGGGCCGTAGTTTGGGCATCACTGATATAGATAGATAAGTCAATACAGTTATGTAACTATTTGTTTTTGTTCTAAACTATACAGCTACTACAACTTGAGCTCGTCTTTATCACTAGCCAATGAAAACAACATTTGATTTCTACTGTAGTAAACTGAAACTAAAAGTTTCTATCAATACATTCAAGTCCAGAGTCACTTTCTGGTCTGTTTGGGTCACTTCTCTTGGTCTACTTTCCCCTTATAGCTACAGCTCTACAGGGCAGCGCACCAATAAATGTATTTAAATATATGTATTTCTATTAGACATCTAGACAACATTTGGACTACACTTGAGTAGTATGAATCTGATAAACCAAACGAGACATAAACACAAACAATTAATTTTAACAAATACGCACGTGATCTCTTAAAAACACTTAGGCCCTACACAGCATTGCCACACACAGACACACACAAAGAGAGAGAGAGAGAGAGAGAGAGAGAGAGAGAAATAATATCAAGACAGTGTTACTCAGACTGTATCTGATAGATTAATAGTAGTCTTAATTGACTCAATCTTCCCTCTCTTAGACAATGTCAACCAGAGAACAGAAACACACCAGCAGGGAATGTGTACAACACTTACACTGGGGAACAATCTAATCTACATTTTGCTTCAAATCACTTACATAAGGAGTCTGCGGTCCCGGTACTTATGGTGCTGGACCTCCTATCTAGGCTGTGTAGCTGAGAGGTCAGCTTCTTGTCCAGCTGGACGCTGTGGCGCTTGCGTCCAGCCCTGGCCCTGTAAGCCTCCTCGCCGGATTCGTCAAGCGAAGAGTTCATTTTCTCGGAATCGTGAAATTTCTCAAAGTTTTCACTGGAGCTCGGCTTGAAACTGAGAAGCTTCTTGGCTAACATTGTGAGACTGTACGTTCAAGTGTTAGGGTTTACCAGTCCTCTAGACGTAGTTCCTTAGCCGCTGTTTCACGCGCACCCGACTGGTATACGGAAGAAAAAATATATACACATCATAACATTGCGCTCGGAACCAATGTAAACAACCTTCGCGATCAGGGGCACATAATCAATATTTTGATCAATAATTTAGCCAAGTTACCTTCACATGAATCTATGTATACTATGCTAGGTAAGAACTGAGAAGCTACAAGTAGTCTATTTATAGACAACAAAATGGCACTAACTTGATATAGCATAGGCAAAACAATCGATAGTTTAAAAGAATATTCGCCAAGTGACATACTTCAGTAAACGCAAATCTGAAGTATGTGTCCATTGACTAGACGAATAATAACTAGACCTGCGATACAACAAGCTTATGTTTATAGACGTACTGCAAATAATAATAGTGTAACAATAGTGTAACGAGGCAGAGTTGAAAACAACCACAAAATGTACTAAAGATGTCAGAGGTAAGGCTAAGCCTGACAATAACAAAATGTACTAAAGATGTCAGAGGTAAGGCTAAGCCTGACAATAACAAAATGTACTAAAGATGTCAGAGGTAAGGCTAAGCCTGACAATAACAAAATGTACTAAAGATGTCATAGGTAAGGCTAAGCCTGACAATAACAAAATGTACTAAAGATGTCAGAGGTAAGGCTAAGCCTGACAATAACAAAATGTACTAAAGATGTCATAGGTAAGGCTAAGCCTGACAATAACAAAATGTACTAAAGATGTCAGAGGTAAGGCTAAGCCTGACAATAACAAAATGTACTAAAGATGTCAGAGGTAAGGCTAAGCCTGACAATAACAAAAGCCAGAGCGATAATGTAATCACGATCAAAGGAGAGTGACGGAGACGTGAAAAACAAGAGAACGAAAGATGTAGACAAGTTTGAATCGACAGGTAAAATTGGCACTTGTTACTTGACTTGACCCTACCACCTGCACAACACCTTACCGAGGTCAAATGGTGTTTTCAGTTACTATCCAAGTCATTTGTCACTCGTGAACACACACTTGAAGATGTAATGCTAAAGGAAATCTCGAATCCTCGAATGTCATGTAACACAATGGGATATGAAAACACCAGCAAGTAGGTTGAACTTGTTATCTCATGGCCTGAATCCTACCAAACTAACTGAATGACAGTACCATAACCTAGTTTCTCTAGTCACACATCAGTAGAGATGTTGTAGTGGGAAGTACACAACACACACACACACACATCTTCACACTTGAAACTATGATCAAGATTACAAAAGACCGGACAAGATGGAGAGAAAGTAGGGCGGAGTGAGTTTCTTCATTGGGGCGAGGTGTTAGAACCACAAGAGATAGTGTGCACATCATGCAAGGATCAAATATGGAACCTCAAACACACATCACACAAACACTTGCAAGGTTCAGATGTTTAATGAGAATTAGTATTTGTCGTAGACCAAACCACTGCAGGATAGCTGTAAATGAGTGTAAATGATCAAAACCCCTGCAAAATATCAGCGAATGATGAAATTTCGCGCAGGGTAGCAGCAAATGGTCAAACCCCTGAAGGATAGCAGCGAATGATCAAACTCCTTGCAGGATAGCAGCAAATGGTCAAACTCCTTGCACGATAGCAGCAAATGGTCAAAGCACGTGCAAGATAGCAGCAAATGGTCAAACTCCTTGCAGGATAGCAGCAAATGGTCAAACTCCTTGCAGGATAGCAGCAAATGGTCAAACTCCTTGTAGGATAGCAGCAAATGGTCTAACTCCTTGCATGATAGTAGCGAATGATCAAGCCTCCAGCATGCAACGAATGCTCTTGTCATAGTGCAGAGGATGATGTTAAAACTTCCTACAGTTTGGGTATGACTAAAAAGTTCAAATTAAGGACCATCGAGAGGACATCTCAAACCGCATCATCACACGAGGAGGCAGCACGTGCACAAGAGGACTCACATTTACGCTTTTTGTCTGTCACTATCAAACGATCTGTCCGTCCTCCAAATCCATTTCAAGACAAAACATAAACTAGTGTTCCTCTATCGTTTGGGTAAGTTAGTAAATCAAGACCAAACGTGACATGATCACACAAAAAAATTTGTCAAGAGCCAAAACAACTTTTACCCTAGAAAATCCAGGAATGTACTTGCACTGATGAATACGTATTTACTTTGACATCTGTCATGTCAGAACATCTGAATCTTCATAAGTATTCACGAATACATACAAGGACATCTGAGGCTTTCAGAAGTAAATCTAATAATTTTGAGAGTGCAAGTACATTCTACTAAAACAAAATTATAAAAATTTGGTATGGGGTTTCTTTGATTACATTATTACATTACATTATAATAGAGATTGCTGTGTTTTTTTTCCTTTAAATTAAAATTTCCTAAACATGAATGATGTTGTCAACCTCATCCTGTAATAGAAGGCTCAGGCGCGATTCAGTGCCAGCAATGTTGTCTTTCTTTCAGTAACTTAAGACAGTTAAACACTGGAACAGTAGGATTAAACAACAGTAATCCAAAGCCTCTATTGACGTTTTAGATAAACATACGCTCTTCTTGTGCATGTATAGTGTCATACTAAGCTTTATTAATAGCTTCCTTGCTATTGAACTGAAAAACCCCTACATACAGCAGCCTGTTAGTATTGAACTGTATTCTATAGGTAAACTGAGCTAAGAAAATTAATTAAAGAAGACTGCCAAACAATTTCTCACAGACATACACAAAATATGGCCATGTAAAGTGTCACCGACTATAAAACATGTCAATGTCAATAACTTGTAGGCTTATAAAACATGTCCATAGCAGTCTCTTGTAAACCTATAGACTTTTAGTCCAACATTGAAGAAATGTGTAACAAATTCTTGGAGTCTCTCAGTCTCAAAATACGTATGTCAACACGTGTACACTGAGGCAATGTTAATCTATTCTAGATTCACTTAATATATCGTATATCACAATGAGTGAGTTTCATAGTTACCATCGCAACGAAAAAAAAAAATAAAAAAAAAATAGAAATGTCTTCCTCTGACATTAGCTTCAAGGTTTGGGTAAAGTAACAAGAAAAGTAATTTAGTGGTTACTTGAACATCGCAAGGAGCTCACGCTAGGGGAGATGCGAAATGAAAAACCACACGCTTATGTGGATGAGAAATGGTAAAAAAAAAACTAAATTTACTAAACGTTGGTTCAGATTGCAAGCGCGCCACGAGCAATAAGAAAGTAACTCTAAACGAACAAGAGTTAAAGACAAGACCTAGTGCTTAAAAACACCAGGGCGAGTAGCAACAACAAAAAAATACATTTGTGATTGAGACAATTGAAAAAGAGAGCACACTTAAACTGAAGACAGCCATCTTGAAATGAGTTAATGGACAAAGTGACAAGAGTCTGCTGACTGGAGAGGAGCGAAGAGATGCAATGAGAGTCAAAATTGTAACTGAAATAGAATGAACTGAAACTAACGTCCTCATTGGATTTAGACGGGATTTATAATGCATTAGAAATAACTAACTACTATAGGTCTAATCATATAAATAAAATCTACGGTTTAAACATGAGATAATTAAAACACACCATTCCTACAGCCTACTAAAAGTGCTACAAGGATTGACCAACGCTCGCTATTTATTAAATAAAGATTACGTTCACATATTAGATACATGCAGGATGACAAGGAATGAAGGAGCGTAGAGATCAATCTTGAGATATATGTATCGATTGTCAAAAAATACAAATCACTTGACTGGACAAACGCCTATTTAAAGACCACCCCCCCTTTTTTTTTTAAATTCCGATTTCTGGTATGTGTTTTAAAAAGTAGAACTATCCTACTATTCGGGTCAGTGCAACCCACACATGACACAGAGCTAGAGATCGTCTCAAAACTAAAACATCCTGACTTGAAAAAAAAAAAGTACATTTATCGAACGGAACGATTCTATAGAGAGGACTGGCTGTACCCTAGTGTTTATTGAAACAAGAGGCCTGGCAGGGAGCCAAGAGCATGTTGGCCAGAACACTCAAAGAGACACAACGAGCCCTGAGACAAACTATTGGATTCCATTGGAGTCTGTGATAGAGTTCGAAATGTAAAGCATGATCTAGAACAATTACAACGATATAAGCCAAAAGGGACAGTGAGGACAATGAGTCTTAAGTACTATAAGATCAATAAATAAGAGTTTAGAGTTTTGAGTTTTTAGCACATCGGCACAATTTAGGCCATGTCGTGCCCGTAATCCTTGAAGGATTACTCTCCCTTCATATCACCAGAGCTAAATTCCATACAGTTAAATCATTAAAAGCAAGAAAAAAAATAGTACTTTCTACCAAATTAACGGACAAGATTCAAACTTCAGGTGATAGCGTTGATACTAAAGGAAGCATCACAACCAGCGATATTTTTTTAAAATAAGAGAATATCACTGACAATGAGAGTTACGAAAATAGTACAATTTTTGCACCAGTCAACACAAAGTTGGTATAACTTCCCAGAGGCCATTCTTGCCGAAATAACAATAACAATTTTCAGTCCTACATTAGAATGATACGTTATCAAATTCAATGTAAACATCGGCACACATTAGTCCGACAGAAATATGAAACACAGCCAAAGTTTTCTAACAAACCATGCTAATAAAATTTTTCAGGAAAGAAAAACACTCGGGGTATAAAGACTACGGCTTACTTATTCTACAGGTTACAAGTTTTGATTTCTCTCAATGGTTTCACTAGTAGATGTCTTCTCATAGGTCGCAGACCTATACAGACAGGACAGGATCAGATCCCATCCACATTTTGATTGACATTTTAAGGTACCTACATTACGTACTGAAAGAAATAAAACCATAAGACCTGAGCAAACTGCTCTGTTATTTCAAATAGAATTTATTAAATCTAATATCAAAGAAACAAATCAATAACTGCCTTGCAGAGTTTCAAAGATATCTTTTTTTTTCTTTCAGAAACACACAACTATCCATAATTTCTAGCTAGTTTTAAGAATGGCATGTTTCTACGCGAGTTCCAATCAGTAAGGTTTCCATGGAAACGCTTTCAAACGCCAATAGCGAAACAAAGACTTGTCACTGGTCCTAACACGCCTTTACTTACGTCACATGTAGGAAACATAAACAACACAAACTATATTAGAGTACACTCTCAATACTTTGTCTACTAACAACTAATCAAGTGGGTCCAACTCAGGTATTCCTCCACACAAAACTTTTTGTCTTCCCACCCCCAGACAGGTAGATCTAGGTACGGACAGGTAGATCTAGGTAAGTCCGGAAGGCGAGCCAAGTCCTGGGATAAACGTCCCTGTGCCAGAGGAAACGAAGATCGGTGCCTGAAGGAGGTCGCTGGTATCAGAAGAAAAAAAAAGACTATGGATCTATATATAGAACGGCGCTCTCGAGAGCTCCAACTAGAGAAGGCCTGAAGGTACGAAATCATAAATACACAAAAAAAAAATTAAATAAAAAAACAACAACTGAGCACCGAATAGTTTGGAAGTAGGCCAAGTCTATTTTAAGACTGCTAGTGGTGAGCAAGCGTTGGTTTGTTGGTAAACATTCGACTCTAGGGCTAGTTGAGATCTATCAGATCCAGAAAGAGATCATTTGAATATGTTTGATTTCAGTGCATTGTTAGGCGTGAGATATTTTTTCCGGGAGTTATCCTAAAAAAAGATTGATCAACCAACAAAACGTGTACAGCATCAACACAGACTCTAGGAAGGACTGGAATAAAACACACACACACAAATAATGTCCTCCTAAATTGATAACTCGTTCTATGAAACTATTTTCCAAGTCGAGAAAGAAAGTTTCCAAGCTTGACACTATCCATTCCAATTGAAACTGTTAAACGAAATGCTAAATACAATGAGCTGACAGGTGCTTTACAGTATTGATTGGGTCCCCTACCACTACAACAATAACACACTACTAGTCCATGTAGTGCAATGTAGTGAAGGATGCTTCATGAGAACAACAGTTTAGTGGCACATGTCAAAGGTCATGTATTTGTTGTTTTTTTTTAAACTATTGAAATGTCTCGGATAAACGAAAGACCGTTACATGGTATCTCACGGGACTGTCCCGGCTGCTTCCAAGTATCTAGAGTTCCATTCACGTCAGTGTAGGTTACAAAACACCAGCATCTTCAAATAACAGCAAGAGTTAGGATAAGAAGTAAGATTTTGATTTTGATTTTAGGCACATCGGCACAATTTAGGCCATGTCATAAGAAGTAAGAGTCGAGCTCCTATGAGCAGACGAAGACATCCAGATCGAAGCTACTTCAAGATGGTATTTCAATACGGAAATAATTGACACTATTGCTAAAGCTACAATGTTATTGATTTATCGTATTATTTGATCAGCAGAGGAGAAAGACACCAACGAAAGAGAGAAACAAAGAACAGCGGGATTTAAGAACACAAGAAAAAAGAGAGAAAACACAGAGAAAACACAGAGAGAGAATACACAGAGAGAGAGAGAAAATAACAGTTCAAAGTGACAGGGAAGGACAACTGACAAAGTGAAGTGTGTGCGTGTGTGTGTGAGAGAGAGAGAGAGAGAGTGTGTGTGTGAACGTGAGACAGAAAGAAAAAAAGTAAAGCTAAAAAAAGGGTGGGGGGAGCGGATAGACAACGGAGCAGAAAGAATGAACTAGAGACAAACTATACTGTTTAAGAAACAGAAGTTATAAAAAAAAAAAAGAAGATAATTTCAATATGTAGGCTGTGAGAGTGGGTCAAATCTGAATAAAACGGAGGAAAAACTGGGATAGAAGAAGAAAGCTAGAAGGACACTCGTGTCCAGTCAGAGAATCGATGTCTGAGTATTGACTATCGGAGACGGCTGTATCAGAGCTACAGCTAGATTTAGATGTATTAGCCTGGAACCATTGTCTTAAAGTAGACATTCTCGTTCTCCTTCGATGCCCCCTCCCCCCCCCCCCGAACAGACTTATTTCTAGGTGTCACTCACCAACAAACACACAACACTCGCCAAAATACACACCACAATCAATCACATACACACCACACTTCGCTATTTTTTTTCCCAAACTATTGATCGCAACAGACAAAATATATCTCGAGAAATACCTGAAAGGTCAGGTGACGACAATGATAAATTACTGAAAAGTTTTTGAGTAACCAGCCTGAACAAACAAATAAGTCAAGAAACAAAGAGAATTTAAAAAAAAAAGAGAAAAGAATACAGGTGTCTAATTGCGCACTAGTCAATGTACTGTCGGATCAAAACAACAAGACGCCCAAGTGTATATTTATAAGAACCCTGTCATCTATAGCCCAGGGTTGAACTTAACAAATACATCGTTCTGATCAGACGATAGTCTCCAGGTACAGTCCCCATAGTTTACAGCGCATCCTCTTCCTATACTCCTCTTATTAGATATTACACAGACATATACAAAGACATTGATATAAATCACGTAACGAATCTCCATTACCGAACAAAACGACAAGCTACGCCATTACATATAACTCAATAATGGAGAGATCAATACTTTGGGTACAGGAAAAGGTCACAAGAGTACACTTCTGAAATTCATCCTCAGCTCTACTACACCCTGGCTACGAGAATACATTGATTTCTGGTGCGTTCAACAGCATGTGAACATTAGTACTTAGAACAGTACTTGATAAAACACCTCAAAGTGACCAAAGTCATAGCATGAATACAATGTACAGATACATATATTTGTAAAGAAATAATATAAAATATCCATTGTTGAAGCAATACTGAAGAAAACATTTTACATTATCTTAAAGAAGAGTCCCACGAATGCAGCCAATGGTATAGCTATTGTCCACCATTACAAAGAAATATATAAATATTTTTATCGATGTATCGAATATAGTGGATATGTCATCAAGCTAGCCGGATTAGTTAACATCTTTTTAACGTCCAGCTATCTGCGATATTCCATAGAGCCGGCAAGACTGACCAACATCGAAGCGATAAGATTCGTCGAAATCAATAAACAATCGCGTCGGTTCAGTCGGTGAGACCAACATCAATATAGATCTACAATCGAGCCGGTGAGATGAACCAATATAGCATAGAGCCAGATATTTAACAATACGAAAACTCTAACTCTAATATTTTACCATCGTCATGAATAGACCAAATACTATCAGATCGTAAATAGGCACTCAAAAAATCTCGAACACTATGTTATCCGAATGTTATTGTCCACACAGCCTGCTCATAACAAACCATCCTAGTGATGGGAACACAATAGAACGACTTGGTATCTAAATCCTGAATTATTATTTTAAGCACGCACGCGGGAATCAGCACACCAGGAACACGAGCACACTCAGGGCGAAACTAAATATAGCCCGTGTTATGTTTACGGTCCACGACGAGTGATGGAAACCACTTGACCAGCGACCACCAGTTGCACGGGATCAAGTTTAACCTTCAGATGCCAATGATTCCAATACCATAACAGACGAATAACCAAGAGAGGAGCCGCTGTCTCCTCCGCTAGGGCGCTCAGATTCCGCCACAGAGGACAACAGGCACCCAGCGGAACATCACAGACGCGACGTGTAACCAAGTAAAAATAGTCGAGGGAACTTTTAAATACGATTTGGGAGGAGGGGGAAAAAGTGAGGAGGTAGAAATAAAAAAGGAGTGAGTGAATGGAAGGGAGGATAGATGGAAAAGGGGAGGGAGGGAGAGAGAGAGAGAGCGAGAGAGTACTGGCATAAAGAACTAACACGAAGCCATGAGGAAAAAGAAGAGGAGTGGGGAGTGAGTAATGAATGCGTGTGAATTGTGTTGGGTGAGAGAGAAAGACGGAGTAGACAGAAGCACACACCTACCAATCGATTGATAGGCGGGGGGGGGGTGGAGGTGTTTAAACCCAAGGAAGAGAGATAAAACGCGTCATACAAATTAGGTGGTTAGCTTATTGGGTACATTCCCCGTGAACAAATCCAAGAGATCATGTCCCTACACATGTAAACAAACATTTCAACAATATAACGTACAGACAATCCTGTCAAGTCAGTTCAATATGCATTCGATACGAAAATAAGAATCAAGTCAGACGGACTAGGAACTGACGTGGACTTCAATCTTCTGGACGATTCCATCAGTTGAACCTGTAGAACACACGAGTCAGTTTCCAACACAACACTGGCTCTATGTACAAATCGGAAGTGAGATCAATACACTTCTCGTACGAATGGGAAAGAAGGGGGGGGGGATTGATCGAGCCGCATCTATAACTTAGCATTTGGTGTGTGTGTCCATGTTCGATACTTGCTGAACAATGCGAGAAGCACTCTTACAACCACTGCTCTCTTTTCCTGTTTAAATAAATACTAAAAAGAGAGATAGGGAGAAACCTATCCAATACATTTTTAATTGATTTGCATGCAAGAATGCTCGAAAGCAGAACAGACTCAACATCATCAATCATGTCCAGCACAAGTGTTATAAGTGTTATCCTGTGTCCTGCACAAGGATCATCCTATACCAAGCCGAATGCTCATTTCATGTCCAGCGTGCGCTAATGGAGAAGATATGGAATCAGGGAAACACGGACTGCGAGCCATATCTGCTCTTCAGAGTTCAATCATTAGAAAAAAAAATTCTAGCTAAACTGGCTAACGTAGGTATCAAGATTGGACAGACAAGACACAATATAGAAACATTTTTTTTTCCCTCCGATGGGTCATCTATGCAGCTAAAAAGACACGATGTCCCTATTTCCAGCACGACTTTCAGAAGCTATGAAGTACAAACTATAAACAACCTTCCTCCCTCCAAACGAATCAGACGTGTGGGGACTAACAACAGACTTCAGATGGTCAATTACTTCCTAAGTACACGAGTTATGGCCTACTTGGCACCAATCCTACAGGATGGTAAAGGATGAAGGTTTCTGATGCTGATCCCGGGTAAAAGCTTCCACAGTCCAGAGCGCAAAGCCCGCGACCATCCGGCCAACTGGTCCACTGATCAAAGATTTGGATTTTAAAAAAAGGCTATTTGATAGTGGCCACAAATCAACAGCACCGCCACGAAACAAATCAATAATCTATACACCAAGCTCTACTAATGAGAGATGCATGCTTTGGTTAGATGAGGAAACAGAATAAAACGTAAGAGGGTGTGTGTGTGTGGGGTGGGGGGGTTAGCCAGAAAACTCAGAGCGAACTCAACACTAAGAAACTTAAAAGCCACCATGGCCACATGTCAACGAAATGGGAGCTTCAATCACACAAGCCTCCCACCTCAAGGACAGAGAGTCAAAGGAGGGTGATGGAGTGACGTGTAGTGGGGAAGGGGGGGGGGAGATGACGGGGTAGTTGGGTTGTAGCTGTGGAGTCGTTGCTGGATAAAAGTGATCAATACATTTGTCAAACTTCGTCCTGTGATTGGAACTTCTATTGTTTTTGAAAGCAAGATCGATGACGTCTACTCGTCTAGGCTTGCTAATTAAGACGTTGGTTCAAGAGTTTGTCCAAAGCCATTAAATCCTTTTACTTTTAGGTTTAATACTGTGAAATTGCAGGTCAAATGGTTTAAACCAGTGGTTCTTAAATCGGGACCTATAGTTAATTCTATATTTTAAAAAAACAACAACAAAAAAAACCTACCAATTATGTATTTAAAATTGATAAAAGTAATACGGACGTATTGATTGAGAGACTCAACAAATGTCCAGTCCAAGTACTTTGATATTTCCAGCACACCAAGACACGGAAATGTACTTCACGTGATTAAAAAACAAAACGCAAAACCAGACGAAACAAACAATTTATTGAATCTGACTTACTCAGATCAACGAAGTTAATCTCTAAATTACTAACTCAAATAAATTAATCAAGCCCTGAATAGATCTGATTTCAATATTGTACGACAGATTGTAGAAAGTAACTCTCAAAGTAAATAGATGTAGGTCCAAGTCCAGATTGACTCGACAGTCTACTTGTTGACTTCAAGGAGAATGTTGAGATATGAGAAAGTGTCAATAGTTAGTTCCATCGCTGAATTCTAAGTACTTAATCTAAGGTCAGAGCTAGAGCTAAGTCACAAACAAACAAACAAACACAAACAAATTAAGATAAAAGAATGCCTTGCAGACCTTGCTAGGGCAGATGATGTAAAACTCACCATTTTCCATGTTGTCACCCCTAAGCTAATAAATTCCAGTCTTGATCGTGAGTCAGTAATTAAAATTAAGAGATTAAGGATGGGGAAAGAAAGTGAAATGCCCCCGCCACTTTCACTCCAAAAGGTCCAAAGATGCAAAAACAGGCGAATAAGTCAAGAATAGGGGTGTCACCCGTGAGCGCTATAAAGATCAACTCAGGCACCATTTCGTCTTTACTGGCTTAGGGGAACGCAGCTGTTGGAGACCTTTCATAAATGCCTCGGGACACACATCGGAGACCCGAAGAAAAAAAACTTTGTTGAAGACAGGTGCAGTAGACAGATGTAAAACTGAAATAAACTCCCAGCGGACAACGGCTTTGTCTGCATCAGAGGTGGAAAAAATTTGCAGGTCGCAAGAGGTTTGCATAATCATGTGAAGCACTGCACTCATCCTTAATCTTCAGAATCGAAGACATTGTCATCATTATTATTAAATCAAGAAACAAATTAGGCTCTTCGTTTTAGGTTTAACAGACAACAGCACTCTTGTGAGTCTCCTCAGCCATATATACATGTATAGTAGATGGACTTTATCACCAGTCATTATGAAATGTAGAAATAAACAGATTGTTTTCGTTTTTTTTTTCTCTCCCTTGAGTTTGGGTTTTAAATCAATGAACATTACATTACAGTTGGTCGAGACTCAAGACCCTTCGTTGAAGGTCGACCTAGATGCTAGCCGGGATGGCTGAATTTCATAGGATGAATTTTTTCTTGACCCTTTACAGAACAATTAGATCAATTAGATAGTCATTATATGACATTAGTTAGGCCAGGTTCACATCTAACTTTTTCATTTTCACCTATCCCTTGGTCTGCTGGACCGCTGGAGCACCACCCAAGATCTGTCAACCTTCTTTCTGCATTAATCTCTGTCATTTCCCTTTGATAGAATTTCATTCTGATATTCTTTCTGAAAATATTGAAACCTGCCTTTTTACCTGCCTGGGTGGACCACTTCGGGAGCCAATATTGAATTTGTGTTTCCACACAAACTGTCTTTGTAACCTTGTTTTTATTTTATATTCTTTAATTTAAACTGTTTGGGGTGTATGAAGTTTGATTTTCAATATGAAAAAGTCAAAATATTTTTGCAGAAACGAAATGATTTGTGAAAACGGAGATTAAAACAGCATTAATTCACAAATCCGATACCAAGTTTTCTTTATAAATGATCTTTACACATCATGCAGTCTTTGATATCATCTTTACATGTGGGAGAAATAAAGTGCACACAATTTGGCGCAGACAGACAGACAGAAAAAGTTAATAATTTGTAGTTTTGTAAAAAGTGCTGCGATTTTATGTTCCAAGTTTCGTCCTTTGTTCCAGCATTAAGCTATTGTTACAAAACAAGTGAGCTGAAGCCGTGTTATAAAGATTAGGATAACATTTAAAACTAAAAGATACAGCATTCTCGTACTTTAATGGTTGCATTGTGATATAGAGACATACATTGTATGCTTCATAAATGGGAGGAAAGTTTAGAAACAAAAAAGTGATTGTCTGCTCCTTACAACATGCTTCCAAACTGCTCAGATCATTCAATTCCCAGACATGTCAACTAGTGACAAATAGTAGAATAAAAATGGCTGAACAAAAGTTGGAGGGGAAAGGGGAGGGGAGATTAAGGAAGACAAAAAAAACTGGATGATGACATTTACTGTGAAGTTATGTCCCTTGTCAACTTTCCTTCTTTTTTTTTTATTCCCCTTATCTTGTGACACCCGTGTCACTTTTTTGTTTACCTCCAGGAGTGATGTCCCCTAGGATTGTCTTACTAACGCGCAAGTCTGACACACTTTTCTTACAAGTACTTGAACTGTATTACTACTATTAATATTATTATTCTAATCAATATTTTCAAGTTTCATTACATTCATTAAGTATGTAAGACGTAGCAACGAGCTATAAGTCGAAACTGCCCACAGATTGTGACGTTGCAAGTCAGTGTTCAAGCCTTCTATGACGAATGGTCTAGATTTACCTTCCCTTATTTCCAGCAAAACGTGCGATATCAGTTTGTTAGACACAGTCAAAGTAAGGTAACTACAAACTTGCTGTACAACAGACATTATGTCCCCTAGCCACTAACAGGAAAACAGTGGACAGCCTCCTTGTGCTTCCCACCAAGATTATTAACCTGAACGTGCTTCAGGAAAGAAATGTCTGGCTAGACAACAAGTGTGAGAATTTCGCCAGAGAGAGAGAGAAAGAGAAAGAAAGAGAGAACATGGACCATTTTGTCAGGCCCTTAAAGACATGACGTTGACCTTGTCAATGGTATTGTCTTATGGTGTCACTGCTACGGTCTCGGCGGTGATAAAACATACGACCTCTAGGAGTCTCAAAAATAACAGGACAATATGAGGGGCTTCCGGTTCTCAAGGAAGGATTCTAAAACCATAGGGTTAAGCTACCAGTAATTAAGTTTCGTATCTCTACAGCAAGACACAAGTCTGGGGTAACTGGTTGCAATGTGGCTCCCCTCTCCGGGAAAGTTTATTGTCCTTTTCTTCATACATAGTTCATGTTCATGTCTATCTCAGGAACCCTTATCTACTTCTATCTCAGGTACCACTATCAGATCTAGGGGGCAGATGATGTAAAGCTTATCTACTTCTATCTCAGGTACCACTATCAGATCTAGGGGGAAGATGATGTAAAGCTCATCTATTTCTATGGACGACGAGGGTGTCATGTGGTCAGCAAAATTACCCAATAGAGTTAAGTGGACTCAGGGGAGTCCTAAAAATCCAGTCTTCACGGGGGCCCTCCAGTTCGGGAGCCAATCACTTGACCACTGAGCCACTACACCCCTAAATCTGCCTATTTACTTTAGATCACGAGCATATGTTTGAAGAGAATAATGTCAATGACTTTAGCCTTAACGTCAAAATGACAACCCCCCCCCCCAATTTTTGTAAAACTTGGTCACCCAAAAAGTGAAATAAGATTAGGGTGAACAATCACACTAATTACAACTGATCACGTGTTTCTTCTACTGAAACATGAGCCCAGGTTACTGTATCATCTTTCATTTCACGCCTCAGTTGTGTTTTCTAATCAGCTTACAAATGTGATAAACACTTCGCTTTGAACAAACTTCTCCGAAACCACACTCGTAAATGAAATGCTCAGTGAAGCGAGTTTTTGTGTTGGGTCTTACGAGGGTAAACAAAGTAAGATTGAAAGCATATGACATCATCAATCTTTACCCACTTTTATATTCTCCACGCTTGCCTGTGACAGAAGGCTGAAGTACAAGTCTGTCAGCTATCTATGCTGGTAAGTATTGTAACTTTTGTTTGTACTACAGACAGTAACAATAAACCTTTTTTTTTATCCTACAAAAGTGAGCAGCTCAACAATGGAGCAAAAGTTAAGGTTATATGTGTCTGCTTATTCGTAGATAACATGACTAGAGCTATTAATAGTTGATATTTAGTTTTTGATTTTGAAAAGTCTTACAGTAGGTTCTTGGGCCCCATTGGCTGGCATACAAAACATATCTTCAAATGAAGTAGCACTTTTGTCAAAGACATATAGAAATATTTTTGTTGAGACATGTAATCCATTCATTTGAAACATCTAAGCATGCCAATTAATTATGAATGTTGCAGAAAAAGCTCTTTTATACAAGCACATCAAACTTTTAAAAGTATTAACGTTTTCTGTTCACTTTAGTTTTTCCTTAAATTGGGATTGAGAAACTACATTTATATACAGCATTTAAAAATAAATGGACATTTATCCCTGACTTCACCGTCACCTATCTCTTAATCTGTTGGACTGTTGGGGCACCACACACGATCTGTCAATCGTCTTTCTACATTCCTCTCTGTCCTATGCATTTGATAGAATTTCATTCACTGACAGGTTTGTCAGTTCTTTGATGTTGTCTTCCCATCACTTTCTCTGACTTCCTCTTCATCTTCCTGGTACAGTTCCATGAAGGATGGTCTTTGCGAGCCCCGGGGACCTTGTGATGTGGCCATAGAGTTTCAGTTTACGTTTTTTGGCAGTAGTTAGCAGGTCATTGTGAGGGTCCAATTACTGCATTAATCCAGTTTCTAATCTTTTCATTCGTGATGATGTCTTGACACCCAGAATCTTTCTGCCTGTAGCATATTAGCTCCATTGCTAGGATCTTCTCGAGATCTCGTGACTTTACTTAAAAAAGGTTTTAAAAGTATAAACAATTATTTTTAAGATCAATAGTGTACCCAAATAGACTCGTCCAATCTGGTCTAAGATACACGGATTTAGTAGAAGTCTATCGCTTGGAAGCTTGCCACCGTCTTCTCGAATACTGACTGTTGCAATGACAGAGAAAACATTACTGACAGCTAAGATTTCAAATGATCAACACGCATTTTATAACACATCGAGTTGTAGTGATAAAATAATTATTGGAATTTTTTTTTCTCTGTAGAAGAATACAATATGGTTACTTTTAAATGGACATTGGTCTATACAAGCCCACAATATCGTTACTTTTAGATGGACTTTTGTCAATAAACACAGTGGTTTTTGAAAATAAAAAAGGAGCTGTCGAATATTTGAAAATAATTTAGAGATGTGCTGATCTTGACCGTCATGTGTGAATTGAAAGTAAATGTGAAATTAGATGTATATGTGAATATCAATAAAGTGAATGGAAAAATAAATAAAGTGAATGTGAAAATAAATAAAGTGAATGGGAAAATAAATAAAGTGAATGTGAAAATAAATAAAGTGAATGGGAAAATAAATAAAGTGAATGGGAAAATAAATAAAGTGAATGGGAAAATAAATAAAGTGAATGTGAAAATAAAGAAAGTGAATGGGAAAATAAATAAAGTGAATGGGAAAATAAATAAAGTGAATGTGAAAATAAATAAAGTAAATGTGAAAATAAATAAAGTGAATGGGAAAATCAATAAAGTGAATGTGAAAATCAATAAAGTGAATGTAGGTGTATGTGACGACGTTAAACTAAACATAAATGTAGATGTGAATATCAAAGTGAAGAAAGTTCATTTTGGGCTCAAGAGTCTTCAAGGGGAATAATTCAGCCTATACCACCACATCTGTCAAGTACGATTTCTTTCCCTCGTTCAAGAGACCAAACAAAAAAATTACATATAGTTAATTAACTAATTGGTTATTTTTTTTATATTGATTCTTGTGTTGTCAGGTAAAAGAAATAATTGTGCAATATTTTAGTTTAATCCAAGATTGGGTGTGGGAGAAATCAAATGTACAAACTTTTTACCAGACAGACAGAATTGATATAAGCTTTGTAAAAAGAGTGTGGAAGTGAATGTATATGTTAATATGTGTGTATGAAAGATAATAACATGAATGTGTAAGATACGAGGTTGTGCTCAAACATCTCTTCCTGTTTCAATTAATGACATTATGTTTTCTAATTCTGAAGTACTTGCTAAGCAGTCATTATTTTCTGTGATCACCTGTCTGATTGAATAGTACTTAATTCTGTTGGGACATTTTAAGATTTATTCTATCCCCTCTTTTTAAACTGCTTTGTTATCCCTTATTTCAATAAAGTTTTCTACAGCTAACGCCCAGCCTCCAGGCCAAGACAAATCACGTTTGATTCAAACAAAGTTGAAGTGCTTGGTATATTATCGTACTCGTAGTGCCTGTGCCTGGCCACGCCGTGTCGCCCGTAGTTCAAAGTTGTCTTCATTAGATTAATTAGCAAGCAGACGGAAAGCAGATGTCTGGTCTACTACATTAGCGAAGACCAACGTTGGAACAGATCGATATGTCTAAATACAATCCATAGCTTGGAGGTCAGGCTGACCTTTTCATACAGCTAATCAAAACATATTTCTTTAAAAAAAAAAAAAAAAAAAAAACTGTAGTAATGAGAGGTGGGTTGTCTAGTCACTATTTCTTGACATGCGGTTTCTCTCTGTTTCCCTAACTTGCTAAGGACACAAGCCGAAACATGCCTGTCATTAAGAGAGCACGTATAGGACGGAGGGTTAGACCAAACTGGACATATTACTAAAGGCACAACACATACAGCGCAATGAGGTGTCACTAGCCTTAACTTTAGCTGATTCCTAATATCTGGCACAAAAGACACACATGGTGGTCAATTTTTGTACCAAAGACACACATGGAAGTCAATATTTTCTACCAAAGACACACATGGAAGTCAATATTTTCTACCAAAGACACACATGGAAGTCAATATTTTCTACCAAAGACACACATGGAAGTCAATATTTTCTACCAAAGACACACATGGAAGTCAATATTTTCTACCAAAGACACACATGGAAGTCAATATTTTCTACCAAAGACACACATGGAAGTCAATATTTTCTGCCAAAGACACACATGGAAGTCAATATTTTCTATCAAAGACACACATGAAAGTCAATAATATTTAGTACGAGACACACAATGGAAGTAAATATTTGATTCAAGAGACAGTCAGTATTTAGTACAAGAGACACACATGAAAGTCAATGTTTCGGTGCTATACCTCCACCTCCCCTACCAAAAAAAAAGAAAAAGTCGGATTACATTAATGCGTTCGTATCAGGACAATGACTGCAATTATCTCTATTCTCTCCAACATTTCCCTGTATATTAATAATAGTAGTGGGCTTCCATCCTTTGTTGGCGCATGTGATCAAGTGCAGGCTTATAGGATGAAGGCCAATGTCCATGCTGATGCCACACAGCTCATGTTCAGCTCATAAAACAAACGATCAATATTTCAATTATGACATCCCAAATGGACAAACAGTCGACGACACACACATGCATCTACCTCTTCGTTTTCAAAGGCATTTCCACATTCAGCGTAACATGTCTAATGCTAGTAAAGCTCTATAGCTTCCGCGTAGCGGCTGGTTTCGAATGTTTCACAATGGCAGGAAAAAAAAATACTTTTTTAAAAAAAAAAAGACAATACCTCCTTTATGCAACTTAATGTTTTTCTTTTCAAAATGAATGAATGTTGGATTAAAAAAAAACAATGGAACACTTTTTTTTTTACCCCGCCGCCTCCCCCCTTCTCTCCAAGAAATAATCCTGGTTAAGTGAATGTACAGATTTAGTACACTTTTTAATATTTCAATGATAAGCATTTCGATCTAGACTCAGAAGACGATGCGCAAAATGTTCCTGCACATTAATTTTGTTCTAAACTCTTCAGTCAGAAAAGCCTAGCATTCGGAAATTCCCGAAAGCGATAGTCCTTTCAAAACCGATGTTGGTTATAGACTTAATAGACCTAGATTTCTAGCCAAATGTAAATTTATTTCATATTTTACTTGAAAAATGATACCAACGAGCAAGTAATGCTTTACTTAGCGATACATCAACTGTTAACTTTCTAGAAAAATTGTTACAGCTATTTTTGAGATCAACGTCCAGGTTTCGATCTCCATGAAGTTATGACTTGAATAGGGGTATCGTTAAAGGAACTCTTGAATATAAACATGACCAGCAAAACAAAATTGAATAAACAAATCTCGAGAGAAAAAAAAACTTTGAATGTTACACAACATTTGCGGTTGCTATCTTTCGTAATACTATTATTTCCCTATATATATATATATATGTATGTGTGTATCTATATATGTGTATGCGTGTGTGTATCGTTTAAAAGCGGTGTATTTCTTTTTATAAAAAAAAAAACGGCTTGCATACCTAATTTTAATAATAAAACGATTCACTCTCAGAAGACCAAAAAGAAGACGTTGCGCGTAAAACTTAGCAAGTCTCGAAGTGAAATCAGATTTTAAATTGTTTTTCTAGTTTTGTTTTAGATTTGAACCTGACAGACGGACTACAAACAACGAAATGACTATTCCCCTCATAGGGGACAATAAAGAGAGAAATACTTTTAAACGATATTTGACATTATATAATTTCACCAAATAATAATAATAATAATAATAATACGGAGTTTCGCAAACAGTGAAAATGAAACTAAAAAAAAATATTGTTTACAAAATAACCTCTCGAGAGCTGGAAGAGAATTAAACCCAAGTACTTTAGTCTGTATACTGATCAAATCAAAACCTCGACGAACTGACTGTCTTAACATGACAGTTTCAATTATAATATAATATAATTATATGTTACGGTGTATTTGTAATAGAATTATATGTTACGGCGTATTTGTAGGTTAGTAACTTAGTTTAACATAATTGTTACTGCTCCTTTTGATGCCGATTATTCTTTCCATCTATCGATCATTTATCTATTTATCTAATCAATTGTTGAAATAATATGTGACCTTCTCCCCAGATTGTATTTGAGGGCTACTTTCTGGTCATACACTCGAATTAAATGAAAAAATCGTGCTCCTCTTTTTCTGAAGACTTCAGAACTATGTCTCGGTGATGGCCCATTGGATTCATAGCCGAATCTTTTATCTTACCCCATTTCCTGAACAAATGGTCGTGCGGCGAGGGTAATGAACATATGGCCCGCTCTCTGGTGTACTACAACGAACAGAAGGTCTTCATCCCGTCTTTCGATCAGCATCGAACAAACTGGGAAAACCAGACACAAGTCTCAGAAAGCGGCTTAATGTCTGTACCTGTTTTCTTCTTTTAACGGATTCGACTCCTGCGCCAGAAACCTGGCATTATAACCGAATGTAACGGTTTATCTTCTCTCTCTTCTCTTTAATCGGTATTCTTGTATCAATGCCTTGAGGAATGTATCAAGGACATGCTAAGGTTATTGAGATAAGAAACAAGACCAGACAAAAGGGCTTTAAAACTTGCCTAGTTATGTGGAAAAGACGGATTCAACTTTCGGATTAATAACTCAATCGCTACTTTGTCTAGTCAACACAGGGTGACGTCTCCACCAACTGAGACGCTGTATCGACCCTGCCTCCTCGTGTGACTTCACATTATGACCAAAGAGCTATGTCACCCAAGTACTAACAACACAACAATGGGTTTTCATTACGGATAATTACTGTCATGGCGTAATCCCGTGACTTATTTTTCAAACATGTGCAACTACGTATGTACGTCAGCCAATTCACAGGCAAACGTCTTCCCCACCTTCCCTCGCTCTCTCTCTCCTGAGAAGCAGATTACTGGAGGAAGTGAAAAGAAATAATGACAGGAAACTGGAGCTATCTCAGCCGGCAATCTTGGCTCGAGACAAAGTTTCTCCATCAAGTTGGGGGCTTTTCTCACGAGACGGAGGGGGTTTAAAACCACTCACGCGGTGCCGTGACAGACCACCATCAACTCTCCCCCCGTTGACGAGGCGCAAGGGGACACCATCCAAGAGGAAAAGTTACGTAAGTACAAAGAATTACTATCAATTCCATTACGTCTGATTGCACGGCTCAGTACGTTAGATTTGATTTGGCGAACAAAGTAGAACATGAAACTTCACTATGGTAACCGTTTCATATTTAAATAATATACTGTTTGAATGTGACATAATACAGAGATTTGATCTAGTGATTCTAACATGAAATGAATAATCAGTAAAAGAAGAGAGAGCAAACATGTTGAATTTATATATATAACCCTGTAAGCATTAGCCTGTTCATAAAACGTGAGGTCGCTGAGGTCACCACTGATGGCGTCTAGGTCAGTAGAGTATGTTAAGGGCAATAACAGTGGCGGCGCCGAACAGTCTCCGTTATTCTTTTTTTTTTATTACTTCCTTAACAAAAGTCCGTTATCCATTAGATTTCGGTCAGATTAAACAAAATTAAACCCCAAGCTCAAAGACTTGACCAGGATTCAAACTTTAAGACGTTTTGGTTGCAAAATCACCCGCACTCGGCCACTACGTCCATAAAACCTATCCAGCTTGTACCAAACTCGAGTTGAACACCATTTCATTTCCATGGCAGTGCATACAAGCAAAATGTCACGTGATGTCAGTAACTGAGTGAAAGTGAATCAATACCAGATAGAAACATGACTTCATCTACAAGTAAAGGTGATAAAAGAAAAACCTTTGAGTTGATTGATTTCTAAATGTATCACCTGCATCAGAATTCCACTGGGTGCACAAGACGAGAAATCAAAATCAGATGATCAATAAATAGAAGAGTTAAGTCAAATTCACAGTTAACTGACATGCTGGAGGGACACTATTTGAAACTGTACATCTGTATGTTCCCTACCATCCTTATCTTTAAATGACTCCATGCTGGAGGGACACTATTTGAAACTGTACATCTGTATGTTCCCTACCATCCTTATCTCTAAATGACTCTATGCTGGAGGGACACTATTTGAAATTGTACATCTGTATGTTCCCTACTATCCTCATCTCTAAATGACTCCATGCAGGAGGGACACTATTTGAAACTGTACATCTGTATGTTCCCTACTATCCTCATCTCTAAATGACTCCATGCTGGAGGGACACTATTTGAAACTGTACATCTGTATGTTCCCTACCATCCTTTTCTCTAAATGACTCCATGCTGCAGGGGCACTTTTTTGAAACTGTACATCTGTATGTTCCCTACCATCCTTATCTCTAAATGACTCCATGCTGGAGGGACACTATTTGAAACTGTACATCTGTATATTCCCTACCATCCTTATATCTAATTGACGCCATGAATGGTAGGACAAATAGGAATATACATTATTTAAGATACTAGAGATGGTAGCATGTCAAGAAATTGAATTCTAAAAATAATTTGTCTGGATTTAACTAAAAATAGTTAACAATCTAATAATAAAACTGAGTAAATTGAAGACAAAATCCTTCAATTATTTAAACTTAAGATCACAATGACCCCAGTCTTAATATAGAAATCATGATCTACATAAGCGGTGGATTAGAAAATAAAGTTTACTAAAGCATTCATTGATGAAAATAAACAATTAGACAGATTCATAATTAAAACGTATTCGTGTCTTTTTAACTGTAGATGTCATCTTTTTAGGTTCAGTTCATTAACTGGCTTTGAACCGGGTAAAGTGTTGTCTGTCTGCCTAGCAACATATTCCATAGAGAGACTACACTAGGGACGTGACTAATCACAAATTAGGACAAGAAGAAAGGACAAAAACGCAGTTCATTTCTGCTCCAAACATGTGTTCTTGCTGTCTACGGTCTCATACATTCGTTCAAGAAAACAATTCTCATTAACTGCTGGACACGACCAGTTTTTAAAGCACATTTTGATGAGTTATGAATTAGAAGAGAAAAAGTCCCGCCACAAACAGTGTAGGAGTTCTGAAAGTATACACCAAGGTCCCTTAGATAACGCACTTTGGCGACAGCTACACTTTAAAAAGGGCACTGTGAACTACAAATAGTTGGTCTATAACTGTTCGAAACCTTTTTTTTTTTTTAATAGTTTGCCATTACAATTCTCATGATGTTTGTTATGTTATCACAGTGCCTGGAGCCTACATTATGTTTGTTATGTTATCACAGTGCTTGGAGCCTACATTATGTTTGTTATGTTATCACAGTGCCTGGAGCCTACATGATGTTTGTTATGTTATCACAGTGCCTGGAGCCTACATTATGTTTGTTATGTTATCACAGTGCCTGGAGCCTAGATTAAGTTTGTTATGTTATCACAGTGCCTGGAGCCTACATTATGTTTGTTATGTTATCACAGTGCCTGGAGCCTACATTATGTTTGTTATGTTATCACAGTGCCTGGAGCCTACATTATGTTTGTTATGTTATCACAGTGCCTGGAGCCTACATTATGTTTGTTATGTTATCACAGTGCCTGGAGCCTACATTATGTTTGTTATGTTATCACAGTGCCTGGAGCCTACATTATGTTGTTAACAGCGATGCGTATATTACATTATTAATAAAAGTAAATTAAAGTTCCCCTTTTTAGACCTTGCGATATATAGGGCAGATGATGTAAAGGTCACCTGTTTCTGTGGCCTACGTTTAAAGAGGGTGTCACGAGGCCAGCAAAACGACCAACCGCCTTTAGCACAACTAATGTCAGGTACTCATTAGAGTTGGGTGGATTCAGAGGCGCCAAAAGATACCGAAATAAAAAAATTCCCAGTCCAAGATTCGAACCCAGGACATCCGGTTCGGAAGCCAATCGCTTTACCACTCAGCCACCACACCTCCACTTAATATTAACCACCCACTTTAATACGTGGGTGAGAATTTTATAGAGTTGATTTCTTTTCAACACTCTTGTTAACCCTTAAAATGCGTGTGGTAGTTGAGCCTCTAAACATCAAAATTAAAATTCCATTTTGTATGCACTAATCGTTCAACAGCTCAGCACTGAAAGGGTTAACGTTTGGTTGGTGGACATTGAGAAAAGAAACTTCAATGTTTGTCACTAAGAATACGACTGCTAACACAAAGAAGTTGCCAAGGATGCTATATTTATCTTGGTGCTGCATTAACACTTGCACATTTCGCTTTCAAATACCAAAACAAAACTCTGTTGTGGCCAATGTTTAACTTCAAGTTATATCCTGCCAACTCTGACAAAAAGAAAATGCAGCTATCGGCTATTCTATTATTGTGTTGCATGTATTGATCTTTTTTTTTTTTACAAAGCTTATATTAACTCACTCTGTTTGTCTGATACACATTTGAACTCGCTATTTCTCCCACTTCCCATTCTCGGATCAAAATGAAACTTTGCACCAATTTTTTATTATCGAAGAGAACACACGATTTAATCAAAAACATTAGCCTGGTCGGGATGGCTGCCTGGTCGTGCGGTTTGCACACTGGACTGTCGTTCGGACTTATCGATGGTCCCGGGTTCAAACCCTGCCCGCTCCCATCCCCCGCCGTCCTGCGGGAGGTTTGGACTAGGAAGTAATTATCTTCAACTCTGAAGGAACATCCGAAATAAGTAAAACATTTTACAAACAAACAATTACATAATAGTATTTAATTAATTTTGTTTGAAACCGAAAAAAGGAAATAATTCTTATTGTCTTGAGAAATATGTGAGTTATTCTCCTTAGATAAGCTTTGACTGATCCAGAAGGAAGTGTTAGGAAGAGAAGTCAGCACATCTTCTCATTGGTTTCATTACCTAGTGGTGACAGTCGTTTCTTTTATCATTTTAACCTAACTAGTGTAAATAGAGAATATTTAGTGCAACTTTCTCGTACGATTAAAGAAATGTTTACACTAAAACCGACAAACAAGATTATCTAATCATCTAAGCCAATGTTTCTCAAAGCACGAGAATCCACGAGACTACCGAAGAACGAAAAAAACTGTATACAATTAAAATAATTTCTTCGCTAAAAACCAGTTTATCCGATCCAAAAATTTATAAAATAATCTACTTCGCCCCTGACTACTGTTTACTATGTGTAGTGGGGAGGACATAATATACGGGTCGGCTCAACTTGACCAAGCACCGGTCAGCAAAGGGTCAAGTTGACCTCTGCCCCGGTAGCTGAGATTTGAATTCCTTTTCCTGCTGGCATCCTCGATTGAAACTTGCTGCTACGCACCTACTCCAATACCACCTTGTCTGATCCTGCTGTGTTTGTCCTAAGTTCATTGTTTTGACCAAGGCTGCAGGTTTTTTGTGTACATTAAACTTATAATAAGCCTCCTGACTTGCTTCGTCATTTTGGTTGTCGTAGTCTGTGCTGAACCCACCACAGAATCTTTTGGTGTCAGAAGTGGGATCCGAAGAAAGAGTCTACCAGACCTCCCTGTCAGACGATAAGTGGAGCCTTCGGAACTTTCCAATCAAGTCAGAAGCTGACAAGTACTATTTTATTTTATATTGTACCATTTGAGATATTCCAGTGTTTTTTTTCTACTTTCAGGGTAGTTAAGTTAGTTATTTTTTTAAATATATAATTGTATTAAGTTAGAGTATAATTGTATTAAGTAAAAAAAAACCTGCAGTCAATGGAGAAGAACAGGATGAAACACAATGCAGTGGATTGGGGTGAGGTCGATCCGTTGAGTGGCGAAGGGGAGCCAGAGGAAGCAGGAGTGAACCAAACAGAAGTCGCCACCCTCCGGGCACAGTTAGAGGCACTGAAAATGGCCTGCCAACGGCCTCTCATATTGTCGGAACCGACAAAGCGGATACGGCAGTTCAGTGGTAGGGGCACCGCTGATGGACCAACGGCTGAAGAGTTTGCAAGGGAAGTAAGGGAAGCCTGGGAGCTTAGGCCTTACTCTACCAAAGAGAAGGTGGCCGTGATAATGAACAATATCAGCGGCCCCGCCAGAAAAGAACTCGACCTGCAAACCCCAAGGACAAAGAGCGACCCGGAAGCCTTGTTGGAAACCCTCCTTGAGGCGTTCGCCCAGACTATGCCAGTGCGAGAAGCAGAGGTGGTCTTCCTGGGATCACGTCAACGCAGAGGAGAGTCCCTTCGAGACTTCTCGCACAGGCTCTTCAGCGAACACTCGGTGGCGGTAAGCCAACAAAGGCGGGAGAGAGTTGAGTGCTTCAGCGAGGCAAGGCTGAGGGACCAATTCGTTCATGGGCTGAACGACTCTGCACTACGTAGGGAACTGCTGAGACTGGTGGAGGAGGAACCAGCAATAACATTCATTGCAATTAGAAACCAAGCCTTCAAATGGGAAAGCCAGGATCAAGGAAACTCCCAACCACAAAACCAGTGGTGTGAACTGGTAAGTTCCCAGCTGACCAAGTTTGGAGAGCAATTGGAAGCATTGAGGAGCTCCCAGCAAAACTACACACGGACTGGCCAACCTCGCAACCAAGGAAGGACGACAAACCAGGGACAGTGGTCAACTAATCGCCCAATGGCATCTGTAAACAGCCGTACCACAACACCAGCAATGAATCGCCAAACAGCTCCTGCAGGACTTGTCTGGACACAGACCGACAGGGGATTTTTTCCATATACCTCCGACGGGGTTCCGGTCTGTACCAAGTGTTGGGAGCCAGGTCACATTGCTCGCCGCTGTGGAAATCACCCAAACTCCAGCCCCCTGGCATGAGGAGTCAAGTGCTGGGAGGGGCTGTTCATGACTCAATTAGTCATATCAAGGAGAATGCCATTGGCACCTGTCCTATTACAGTCACAGTCATCGGAAATGTAAGAGTCACGTGCTTGCTAGACACCGGGTCACAGGTATCTCTGCTCACAGAGTCATTTTTTAATGAACACTTTCGATCCCAAGGCCATGTGCTACAGTGCGTGGACAATTGGTTCCAATTGACCGCAGCTAATGGGCTGGCTATACCATACGTTGGTTACTTTGAAGCAGATGTACAGCTAATGGATAAAGTTATAAGAAACCGAGGTTTCTTGGTGACCAAAGATCAAAACTCCCCCGGATGGAAGCGTCACAAAGACGAAGTCCCTGGGACATTAGGAATGAACGTGCTAGGTGCAGAGGGCCTGGGAGTGCTTGTCTCCAAAATAGCTGTTAAAACTTCAAGCAAACCCCAAAAGCAAGTATGGGGTAGAGCTCGACTTGCTCTTAAAGGTAAATTGTTGCTGCCAGCAGAATCTAAGAAAGTAATCCAATTGAGGGGATGCCCGAGGGACTACAGTGGTGACCTACTCTTAGAACCATCCCAGTCTGTCCCAAGGGCACTGGTTGTTCCTCGAGCGATTGTTAAGTCTACAAATGGCATCTGTCAAGCTGAAATTATCAACCTCTCAAGGGAAAATCTTGTTCTCTCTGAATCCATGGTTCTTGGCACATTTACAAGTTTTGACTGGCCAACGCCTAAGGCTGCCAACTTCCTCAAGGTATCAGCATCAGAGATCTGCATTACAGCCATTTCAGAACAGACGAGTCTCAGTACTTACGTGTGCCCAGTTGACTTGGAATCAATCGATTGCACTGAATCACAGAAGGATGCACTAAGAGACCTATTCATCAAGTATGCTGACTGTTTTGCTACAAGTGAAGATGACCTAGGGCTGACAACGGCAGTAAAGCACAGAATAGAGCTAGAAGACCAGACGCCAGTACACCAACCGTATAGAAGGATTCCACCCACACAGTTTCAAGAAGTGCAGGAACACATTAACCAGTTGCTCCACAAACAAGTAATCAGAGAGAGCACAAGCTCATTTGCCTCCCCTATAGTTCTGGTGAGAAAGAAGGATGGTAGTCTTCGACTCTGTGTGGACTATCGTCTTCTAAACAACAAGACCAAGAAGGACGCCTACCCGCTACCTCGAATTGATGAAGCATTAGACACATTGCATGGTGCTAAATTTTTCTCCTCTATGGACCTGGCCTCTGGTTACCATCAAATTGAAGTTGATGAGAGGGATAAGCATAAGACCGCTTTCACAACGCCGTTTGGACTATTTGAATATAACCGAATGCCTTTTGGCCTGTGCAATGCCCCTGCCACCTTTAGCCGCCTCATGCAATCTCAAATGAGCGACTTGATCATGCAGAGTATGCTGGTGTACTTAGATGACATCCTTGTTTATAGTTCTACTTTTGAAGACCACATTGCTCGCCTAGGGAAGGTGTTGGAGCGGCTACGGACAATAGGTTTGAAGCTGAACCCAGAGAAATGTCAATTTATGAGAAGTGAAGTTAACTATTTAGGACACACAGTTTCTGCTGGCGGTGTCTCAACTGATCGTGGCAAGATAGCAGCAGTTGTAAACTGGCCAGTCCCATCAACCCTTAAAGAACTCCAGTCTTTCCTAGGTTTTGCTAGTTATTACCGTCGGTTTGTGAAAGATTTGTCAAAGCTAGCATCACCACTACATAAACTGGTTGGCCACATTAACAACACCCAAAAGCCAAAGAGAAAGAACCCCTCGATTGGAGCAATGTGGACCAGTGAGTGCATGGATTCTTTTAAAATGCTCAAGGCAGCCTTAACTACTACCCCAGTATTAGGGTTTGCCGACTTCACACGACCCTTCATACTAGAGACAGATGCAAGCCACCAGGGATTGGGAGCAGTGCTATCACAAGAGCAAGATGGCCACAAGAAAGTGATAGCCTATGCCAGTCGCACATTAAGACCCACTGAAAGGAACATGAACAATTATAGCGCATTCAAATTAGAACTCCTAGCCCTTAAGTGGGCAATGACTGAGAAGTTTAGAGGATACCTACTTGGAACAAAAGTACAAGTTTATACTGACAATAACCCATTGTCTCACCTCAAAACCTATAAGCTGGGAGCAGTCGAACAGCGATGGGCAGCTGATTTGGCAATATTTGACTACGAAATATTCTACCGGTCTGGACGTTCTAATGTAAATGCAGATATTCTGTCACGGAATCCTTTTGAACACGCAGAGGACAGCAAAGACAACGAGGAGAATGCAATAAGCTGCAACAGAACATCCCTGACCGTGCCAAAGGAGATTAGGGAAATAGTGACTTGTGGGCACCAGGACACTAATGAAAAGGCCACAGTTTTAGTAGGAGCAACTGATATTGCAGACATGTTCCCATCCTATAGCAAGAAAGAATTTGCGGAATTACAGATGAAAGACCCAGATATTGCAGCACTATCCAGTTTTTGGCACTCTGGCCTCAAACCCAAGCCAGGGGAACGGAGGAAATTATCACCCAATACGCAAACGCTATTAAATCAGTGGAAGAAACTGAAGGAATCAGATGGCATCTTGTATAGACAGTACCAGCAAGAGGGACAGACTTATAACCAGTTTCTACTCCCAGCCCAACTTCGTGAACAAGTGATAGCATCAGCACATTCACTGGGGCATCAAGGAAGGGAGCGGACTATTGAGCTTTTGAGACAAAGATGCTACTGGCCGAAAATGTACCATGACGTGACGAGCTACATACAGGGGTGCAAACGATGCCAGGAGGCTAAACTACCCACACGGATACCAAAAGGGCCTGCCGGTAGAATACTAGCTTCAAAGCCTCTGGAAATCTTAGCCATTGACTTTACCAGGCTGGAACCTTCCACGGATGGGAGGGAGGATGTCCTCATCCTTACAGATGTGTTTACCAAGTACACTATTGCCATCCCAACGAAAGACCAACGGGCTAGTACTGTCGCTAAGGTCCTCATCAAGGATTGGTTCCTACATTATGGGGTTCCACTGAGGATCCACTCGGACCAAGGCAGGAACTTTGAGTCACAATTAATTGCCGAACTGTGTTCCTCCTATGGCATTAACAAGTCACGCACAACACCTTACCACCCCCAAGCCAATGGACAGTGTGAGAGGTTCAACAGGACCCTGCATGAACTGCTTAGAACGTTGCCACCCAGCAAGAAACAAAGGTGGCCCGACCACATCCCAGAGTTAGTTTTCATGTACAACTGTACCCCACACTCAACCACTGGATTCGCTCCATATGAGCTTATGTTCGGGAGACCACCAAAGCTTCCACTTGATTTTCTTCTTAGGGCAGAGGCAGATGACATGGGCACAGAGCCTGACATAAAGTGGCTGCACACTCACATTGATAGGCTCAAGGAAACTCACAGAAGAGCCTATACGAAACTAGAACAAGAGACATTGAAAGGGAAAGAAACACAAGACTCCAAACAGACAGGAGAGATCATATCTCTAGGTGATACTGTACTGATTAGAAAGCGGTGGCTGGGTCGCAACAAGATACAGAACAACTGGGATCCTAGACATTTCAAGGTAATTGCTTTACCTCGGAAGGATGGTGATCCATACCTAGTGAGCCCAAAAGATGAAGAAGGAACTCAAAGGCGTGTTACCAGAACGGAGATCAAGCGCTACCAAGCTCCACCTGACTGGTGCCGAGGTAGTGAGGAGTGCCCAGAACTAGGCCGGGAGTCTAATGAAGTACCAGAGGGACAACGCAGGACCCAACGACTGACCGCAGGGCAACATAACAATATGTATCACCTCCCAAAGGCTGTGCACACCAACTCGAACCAGTTGTTTGATTTTCAAGAGTCATTCTAGGACAGAACGCCCCGAGACGGGTCGTTTCAAGCTAGGGGCTCTGTAGTGGGGAGGACATAATATACGGGTCGGCTCAACTTGACCAAGCACCGGTCAGCAAAGGGTCAAGTTGACCTCTGCCCCGGTAGCTGAGATTTGAATTCCTTTTCCTGCTGGCATCCTCGATTGAAACTTGCTGCTACGCACCTACTCCAATACCACCTTGTCTGATCCTGCTGTGTTTGTCCTAAGTTCATTGTTTTGACCAAGGCTGCAGGTTTTTTGTGTACATTAAACTTATAATAAGCCTCCTGACTTGCTTCGTCATTTTGGTTGTCGTAGTCTGTGCTGAACCCACCACATATGTCTATTACGTAGGACGACCTGAACGGAAGATTAGGAAACATTCTTACTTTGATATTCCCGACTGGATATTGAACCCTTTTGCGCAGGACAAACTCAGATCCCAATCACAGATGAATCCATACTAATACAGGAGTAGCTTATTGAAATATGCACAAACGAGGAACTTAAACCAATGGTTGAACAAGGAGACCACAACTCCTGGTTACAAAACATATTCCACATGTATGTCCTACATTAGGGGGTCATTGTGAAGAAGTTGTCGACTGCTTTCCCGTCTTCTTGGTGCTACGTGGAGTCATTGCCGTCATGAACCTCAGCACAAATGAAAGAAACCGGCTCGAAATTGTGCCCCTTGGGCTGACATAAAGACACTCATACAATCTCATACAATCTCACACAATCTCATCAATCCATCCAAGTCAATTTTTTTAAACGTTTTATTTTAAACTAAAGTTATAATCTCAATAAACACTCCTACAAAATGTGTTGTTTTTTTACATAAATAAATTTATGTTGCTTTTCACTTAGGGGGCCGTGGGCAAGTTTTGAACTATATAATGTGGTCTCCGGGTCAAAAAAGGTTTGAGAACCTTTGATCTTTGCAAAAACTAGATTTACACTTGTTGGGACAATGCTCGCTACCTCTCTCATCTCTCGATTGCCAATTCTTTAATGTTGTTGGCTCACCACGACATCCAAACGTATCACATGCACTTTTATTAGTCTAGTGAAGGTATGTAGCTGTGTGTGAGCGCCTCTAGAGCCAAGTGGTGGTTGCATTGTTTGTTCTCAATCTACATGTACATCAGTTGTTGCTTTTTAAAACCTATCTCGTGGTAAACTTATACGTCATTATTTCACAATTTCTTTTTGAAAACTGCAGCCCAGAAAAAAAATCATTCCGAAACCACCAAAAAAGCGTCCGTATCCGTTAACCTATAAATATAGGGATTTTTTAAATATTTTTTTTTATAAAGTCTAACTCTAGTCTATAGCAATTATTTTTAATAAATAATTAAATTCATTTTAGATTTGCAGAAATATCAAGCTTACAATAAAGTTTTTATTACATACCAATGACCAGAACTCAAAAAGTGTCGCCTGAGAAATATATTTTTTGTTAAACTATCAATAAATAAAAACAGCGCCACTCGATTTTTAGGTTTAACTAATAATGTAATAAAACCTCATAATTATTTCCTAAAATATGTACAGTTTTTGTATCGACTCAGGAGAGAGCAGATAGGGCGGAGAAGATAGGAAATAAGAGAGAGAGAGAGAGAGGGGGGGGGTGACAGTGACTGACACAGATATAGTAGAAGTCAATAGAGAAAAATTATGTATTAGTTAATACTTGAGCAGAAATTTAGTGGGCACCTTGATAGCATACAAGGTTTAGCTGTATTTATATAAAGTCATCGATGTTCAATCTTAACGATTCAAAGAGTTTCTACATTAATCTCATTGGATATGCTTCTATACTGTTCTAATTAGGTGATCAAGTGTACATTAATCTCCTTCAATCTAACATTCGAAATGCTTCTTTAATGTTCTAATTAGGTGATCAAGTGTACATTAATCTCCTTCAATCTAACATTCGATATGCTTCTATACTGTTCTAATTAGGTGATCAAGTGTGCATTAATCTCCTTCAATCTAACATTCGAAATGCTTCTTTAATGTTCTAATTAGGTGATCAAGTGTACATTAATCTCCTTCAATCTAACATTCGATATGCTTCTATACTGTTCTAATTAGGTGATCAAGTGTGCATTAATCTCCTTCAATCTAACATTCGAAATGCTTCTTTAATGTTCTAATTAGGTGATCAAGTGTACATTAATCTCCTTCAATCTAACATTCGATATGCTTCTATACTGTTCTAATTAGGTGATCAAGTGTACATTAATCTCCTTGCATCTAATATTCGATGTGCTGCTATACTGTTCTAATTGAGTGATCAAGTGTAACATAATTAACAATGTTTATAAACATGCCCCCTTCTCCCCAAGTGTAATACAAATATAAACAGGAAAGAAGAAAAACAATAATATACTTTTTTTGAAACACAAAAATTATGTGGAGTGTAATTATATTAATTAGTTTGGATTAGTCATGAAATCAGAGGGAGTTGATATCAAGATTTGTGAAAAGAAAAATGTTACTCTCTAGTTCTCTCCCTTATGTGTGTGTGCACTAAATCAATCACAACATTCCATTACATCGCCACCAATCTATCGACTGCACTCACACACACAAACGACAAGTGTAGAAAGCATGACCTTAAATACATACTTCTAAATAACGTTAGATTCAATCGATTGATTTTTTTTATTCGGCCCTAAGTTCAAGGCAATCCCACTGGTGTTAGGGTCAGAACTACCTCGGCCACGCAGTTAAGGGAGAGATTAAATGGCCACGTCCTGGACGAGAATCTGAATTTGATAAGGAAATGGGCAACTCTTTCTCTCTTTCTATTGAAGCATTTTCTTTTTCTTTTTAGACAAAAGAATTCGAGCATCGATTTGTTTCTGCTGATCAATGAACTGACTTGACCCAGTAACCCCTGGGAATTAATTGTGATCGCTTTCAGGTCAAGAAGAAATCATTACCAGTGAAGAAATCTACTGTTTCTTCTCCAGGGCTCATCACTGCCATCTACAGCCCAGACATGTCTACGTTTTACTGTAACATGCCCCTCTCTATGATAGTTAGGATGATTTTTTTTTTATTTCTAAACGTACTCAAACTTTTTTTTTCTGACTATTAATAGCAAATTAGGGCGTTGCCTTTTAGATTCTCATGAGACTTTTTTTTTCATTCCTCACTGTAATATAAAAATAATAATAATAATGATAATAATAATAATAATAATGTTACGTATTTCTGAATTTTCTGGCTAGATGTATTAGTTGGCACACAAATAAAAACACAGCAAAGAACTTGACGACTAAACTTTTAGTTTCATATAACTTTAATGACTATTAACTCTAACAATTCGTTACTGTAACATGTAGCGTAGAAGACTGTACAATATCTGTCAGTTTACAGTTAGCTATACTTAATTGCAATTCATCTCTTCACTTCGTTGCAATTCATTTCTTCTCAACTTTCCTCGAGCCGTATTCCACAGAACAGACCAACGACACACTTCCCAGTGTCGCTCCAGGTCTCCCAAAGCTGAACCAAGTCGTACTCAAGTCTACCGAATCAGAGCCGCACACGTCTTACATCGACTGTATCGACTGTAACGGCTCAAGTCCACTGTAGTTCGCTGTTTAGACTTTAACGACAGTAGTCCACTCCAGTTAACTCTACCCTAGTTAACTTGCATCGAGTCGTACACATTTCTCTTCCACAGAGCCGCACACGTCTTACATAGTCTGTATCGACTGTAACAGCTCACTCACGACTCCATACGACTGACGTTCACATTAACTCTCTGGCTTATATAGAGTCCCTAATCGCTTGTCCAAAGTTGCACAAACACGGCTAGTATCCTCTGGAATAACACGTGAGGAAACGTCACATCCTGTCTTTGTTTATACATGTAGATTCCAGAAAACATCGGCTGCAGTGTCATCTTGCCGGGGTCACAAGTTGTGACCTCTATCTGTCACTATTCATTAGTAACTGTCCCCCTACTTAGATCTGTTCGTCCCCTGGAACAACACGTGAGGACACGTCACATCCTGTCTTTGTTTGTACATGTAGATTTCAGAGAACACTCGCTGCTGTGTCATCTCGCCGGGGTCATACGTTGACCTCTACCCATCACTGTTCATTTGTAACACTGCCCCCTTCTTAGATCTGTTCGTCCCGAACAGATTCTACTTCACCACGATACTGATGAAATCGATCGACGATCAAGAAGGAAGCTTTGGTGGTTGCCCCCTTCTCAGAGATGTTCTTTCAATCTGGCCGTTGTCCATCTTCTTTCCATAGAAGAATGGGAGCCAAATCCTCATTTTTCAGCAGGTCCTCACAAATGTTTTCATCAATCTTGGTATGGAAACATCGATCTTCAGATGACGACATTGGGCACTCTTGTCGAGAAAATTCATCAGCATTCTAACGAGTTCGTGCTTCACTGGCTGAGTTTTACATTCTCCAGCATCTTTTTACAGAGCTTCTTCAGAGATACACAGGTTCATCACAGTACAGCAATATTCACATGTTCTTCTTACAACAGCAACTGACTTTGGGTTTGTACGATGTCTGTTGGGTTGATCTTCTTGTACAGTTCTGTCACAGATGGTTACTCACTACAGTTCTGACATCTTTAAACTACTTCTTTTCTGTCCTTCTTGCTTCTGACTTAATTAGCGTTCTTCTAAAACCTTTGTTATACTTCATCAAGCTATTCTCATGAGGAATGTTCTTAAATTATTCTTTAGTGGCTTCACACTTTCAACTGATAGTAAGGCTTTCTTCTTTGGTCTGATGGTTCCGGACAGAATCTTTCTAAAAACATGGGCTGTGGAGTTTCATCAGTGCAGGTGGGGTTCTATCAGTGGGAGAAGTGGTGGGCTTGTTTTCTAACAACATGGGCTATGGAGTTTCATAAATGAAGGTGGGGGTCTATCAGTGGGAGAAGGGGTGGGTTTGTATCTTGATCTTGTTGGAGCCATCCACGTTGCACTCTGCATGTGTCGCTTTCTCCGCCTCCTCAATTTGATATTTCTTTGGTTGCGTTGATGTCGTTGTCGTTGTCTTGCTTTCTTGTCGATCAATGCTGATGGCAGCGACTTAGCACATAGGAAGGCATTGTATTTCATAGCTGTAGTCATCAAGACTGTTGATCTAACAAGTTGCTTCAGCATTATTCTTCGATGGGTGCTTTGCGAATGAGCTGCAAGTCCACTTGAAGGCAAGTTGTCAAACACGTCATCACCTTCATCCGAGTCTGGAGGACTCGACTGTGGGGCAGGTTGATAACATTCAACGTGCAAAGGTCCATCAACTTCAGCATCAGTTTCTATTGTAATTCCTTGACTATCACCAGGGGTTCTCACGCCTACCTTGATAGCTGTACAAGCTTCTGTTAAGTCTAGAGCTTGTTGGTGTATTTCTTGGCATTCACAGTCTTCTTGCATAGCTACGTACGTACAGTTCTTGTCAAACGCATGGGTGCAATAATCCAGCTTCGAGTTCCTCTCGTAGACAATGACAGATAGACAGAAGTCTTTAAGGCCCACAGCAACAGGCTTGGACTCAGACCCAACGTTGTCTTGATCTGTCTGGCTGGTTGAGGTACTCATATCAGGTATATCTGTAGCAAAAGCTTCGGTCAAACTATAGGTCTCTTCTCTTGTTTCTTCAGCTGTCTCATTCTGCTTCTCGTTGAAATAGTAACAGCTACCGTCTCTTTTCATTTCTTGTGGGCCACATTCGTTTGGTTTGCTATCACAGACACATACAGCACAACCATCACCAGCATCCTTATCGTAATTGTCTGTATCGCCACATCCTTGGTTGGACAATTGTTCGCTGTTCATCAATGGTGTAGCTCTTTCATCTGTCGACTCAATCTGATTATGTTGGGTGTTCAGCAGCTCGTTAATCATGATTCTAGTTTGATCTTTTATCGTATTTGTTTGTTCTTCTGTCTTGTTGGGCGTGGTAGCTATTTGTTCATTCTCATTCATGGCTTTGATCAACTGGTTAAATGAAGAAAATCTAGTGTTGATTTCTGATTCTATCTTCTTAATGCTTTCTTTCACCGAGTTCATTTTGTATTGCAAAGTTCTCAGGAGCTCCGTCATATTAGGTTTGATTTCAAATTGACAAGTGTCCGGATTCTCATCTTCCTCCAAGAGGGCTTGTCTGAGACGTGCTGTTAGCGTTTCCTTATTTTCGTTAAGCTGTAGACCTCTTTCTCGAAGCTCTTGTCTAAGTTCTTTCATGTCAAGTTCAATAAGAAGTTTGATGGAACACATTCTAGACAGAAATATCCCACTTCTGACACCAATTGTTACGTATTTCTGAATTTTCTGGCTAGATGTATTAGTTGGCACACAAATAAAAACACAGCAAAGAACTTGACGACTAAACTTTTAGTTTCATATAACTTTAATGACTATTAACTCTAACAATTCGTTACTGTAACATGTAGCGTAGAAGACTGTACAATATCTGTCAGTTTACAGTTAGCTATACTTAATTGCAATTCATCTCTTCACTTCGTTGCAATTCATTTCTTCTCAACTTTCCTCGAGCCGTATTCCACAGAACAGACCAACGACACACTTCCCAGTGTCGCTCCAGGTCTCCCAAAGCTGAACCAAGTCGTACTCAAGTCTACCGAATCAGAGCCGCACACGTCTTACATCGACTGTATCGACTGTAACGGCTCAAGTCCACTGTAGTTCGCTGTTTAGACTTTAACGACAGTAGTCCACTCCAGTTAACTCTACCCTAGTTAACTTGCATCGAGTCGTACACATTTCTCTTCCACAGAGCCGCACACGTCTTACATAGTCTGTATCGACTGTAACAGCTCACTCACGACTCCATACGACTGACGTTCACATTAACTCTCTGGCTTATATAGAGTCCCTAATCGCTTGTCCAAAGTTGCACAAACACGGCTAGTATCCTCTGGAATAACACGTGAGGAAACGTCACATCCTGTCTTTGTTTATACATGTAGATTCCAGAAAACATCGGCTGCAGTGTCATCTTGCCGGGGTCACAAGTTGTGACCTCTATCTGTCACTATTCATTAGTAACTGTCCCCCTACTTAGATCTGTTCGTCCCCTGGAACAACACGTGAGGACACGTCACATCCTGTCTTTGTTTGTACATGTAGATTTCAGAGAACACTCGCTGCTGTGTCATCTCGCCGGGGTCATACGTTGACCTCTACCCATCACTGTTCATTTGTAACAATAATAACATCCATACGAAGATTCTCGTTGTCTGTCACCTGAAAATTTCTCAGTGAACACTGTTGAAGGGAGACTACAGTGAATTTTGTTTCTCTCTAACGAAGCTCGACCCTAGCAGCGCCAGAGATTGAGAACTAATTCATTTCTACGATGATAATAATACAAATAATAATAATACAAATAATAATAATGCATTGTCTTCGATTCCGAAGATTAAGGATGAGTGCTGTATATCACATGACCACGCAAAACCCTGTAGCTGCATTCTTTGCAACATCTAATGCAGACATCACAGCCTCAAACTGGTCGTTATCACCACACAGTCTGCCCTAGTCATTGATGCCCCATCCTGTACATTCTGGTTGTGTCTTACAAACAACATGTCTACTGCAAGCTCTCGTACACAAACAATTTAAACATTCAGCGCACACGATATTTACAATTAGAATGATTGAGACATTTGTTTACGCGTACACATCTCTGTCCAATAGTACAGATAATTTTCATATATTTAATGGATTATTTATCACAGCGAGAATCATTTCCATCAGGCATAATAAGGCCCCAGCAATCAAATCCATGCTTAGAATAAATGTCCGGCACTGAAATCCACTTAGGAGCAGATCCTAGTTTGAGTCCAGCTTGAGCCACTAGCGTCAAGCCTCAGCCTCAATGGGCATCGATCCAGGTCCCTTCATTAGGAATGTAGTGGAAATAATTGGCAAGTGAGACAAAACAAAACATGTGACACAATAATAACCATCAACAACACATTGGCACAGACACAAACACACACTCAAAGATACAACCGTACAATAGAAAAAACAACAAACATTACAAACGCACACCTACACGTCTAATGTCTATACTATTGTTTTTTTAACAGGTGACTTAACAAGTGATCGATGAGGGTACCAACAAGCCAATGGTTGATACTGTCCCCCCCCCCCCCACCCCACACAGAAGACCATTCATATCGGATGACACAAACAGACCAGAGAATTGACTAAAAAAAAACACCAAAAGACCACTGAAGAGAGAAAAACAACAACTTACCCGAACTGTAGCTGTCTGTTGAAGACTGTGACACTGACCTGCTTCTGATACGTGGACGATTGGGGGTCAAGTTGTACTTGATTTCCTGCAAGAAAAGTAAGTACATTTCAGTTTGACATTCATTATGTATTATGTGTACGGCAATACAACGTTCTCCCTCTTCCTCTAGCTACCTGTAGCCCTAAACTCTGTGACCCTAAACTCTGTAACCCTAAACTCTGTAGCCCCTAAACTCTGTAGCCCCTAAACTCTGTAGCCCCTAAACTCTGTAGCTTACAACTATTGAACAAGTTTCAATATTGTTGAAGGATAACTTAGTACAGCAAATGTAAAGAATGTATTGAAAACTCAATACTAAAACCATCACGCTACTAAAGGAAACAAATGTTCAAAAGTGTTTAGACAAAAAGTAGAATGCATTTGAGAACTTTCATTAGTATGTTACTATTTGTGTCTGACGTAAAGGTGATACATTTCACGCTTGGGCACAAGCTTTGGGTAACTTAATGTAACAACATCTGAATACTTTGCATACTGAAAGCACAACAGTGGATACGTCATGTAGGTAAACTCATTCATTTGGGATACGGCAGATGTTTTTTTTTTAGATCTTGATAGAAACAGTCACACCACATAATAATTAAAATACTTGATACATAATAATTAAAATACTTGATAAATCATTATTCTATATAAAGAAGGATTTAATTGCGACATTTTATTGAAGACAAATAAACGCATGTCGCCAAAGGAGTGTGAGAGAATGTTTAATTATGGACGTGTTCGGCCTGTCATGTTTAACCAATCTCATCTTTTTTTTTAAATACATAATCCAAACTTGTTAAAATATTTTCCAGACTTTTTGTTAAAATAGATTGTTGTTTACATAATTTTGAAGACCCACCTGAAAACCTTGATTTTGATGATACTAGGCAAGATATAACCTTAACACTATACTAGATGAGATGTAGTCTGGGAGTTCACTAAATGCGAACTTCAATGTCCTGAGATACTTCTGAGACATTTCAGTCCTGTCTCGCGGCCGGTATCTTTGATTCTCATTTTACCAGATCAAATGATTTTAGTTGGCAGGGTCACATGTATTTAGCGCTGTTAGACGTAGAACTATTTGACCTAGAAACTTACAACATAAACATTCACAATCAAGACCAACGTAGTCCCATCAAACGTAGGCAAATAGAATCTGTAGCCCAGTTCCCTCACCACCCACACAGTCAATAATATTAGGCAATAACAGTGAAGGGATTTACGGCATAAAATAAAACAAAGCTTTTGAGAGTGTTTCATTGACTGAAAACATTTCGGGGTAAGCTTAAATTTTAAATTAGAACAAAATAAAAAATAAATAAGTAGTAAAATATTCTTGACAAAAATTCAAGACATGCCTGATTTATTTGAACCAAATAATAAACTACTATCTATCTCGATATCCCAACGCAGTAATGTCCGTGTAAACTTAATATTAGCACGATCTGAGTGCAGGACAACGCACATTTTATGAAATGTTTATAAAATCAATGACAGTTTCGATAATTAATCAAGCAACATATTATATATATATATATATCTATCTAACGTCTACAAAATAGTACAAAACAGATATAGGAGTTGATAGAAGCTTGGAAAACAAAATATCAATGGCTGGCTAAAAGAGGGGAAGTGCACACACACACACACACACAATTTCAAATGTTCTTTTTTTAAAACAAGTCGCATGCACATCTAAGTTTGGATAAAACCCATGTTTTGCCTTTTTTTTTAAATTTGTATTTTAATGATTCTAAACGAACTTGATTCACCTAGCCATTAAATAGGGTAGTTTTTTGTGGTCAGAACCTTAACATGCATATTTACTTGTAATTAGTAGAAACAAACGCAGGTCAGTATCAGAAAATGAACAATGATAATGAAAAAGAAAAGCCACTTCCCGTTTCCAAAAAGTCCAGGTCTTCGTGTCTGGTGGTGGGAGGCGGAGTGGGGCTCTTTTTCTACTTTCTTCCTGGCCTAGCCCAATACTTTCACTCACACTCAGCCCGGCCTTTAATTAAGTGACCAGACATTATGTCACGCTCGCAACAATAACAACAAAGCCATCGAACGTGAGCAGACCATAGTCTATGCTAGATGAGATGAGAAAGATAGAGAGGTGAGGAGAGAGAGAGAGAGAGAGAGAGAGAGAGAGAGAGAGAGAGATAGAAGGCATTTTTTCTCCTCCAAACATACAACTGCCAAAATGTAATATGAAGACAACATATCTCATACTATATCAATCTATACCCCATTGCAAGCAAGCACGCAAGATTTCGCAATCGTGACCTACACATTATACTAATATAAACACACCTCCCTTATTCTGTAAAACAAACAAACAAACAAAAAAGTTTGTCTCTTCTGAATAAAGGTTTGTAAACATTTCCAACAGTATGGCGAGCTCTAGAAACACATGAACACAGACAAAGGTTTACGTCACTGGCTCAAGTCCAAATTACCAAACAACCTCTCTCCTCCACCACCCTTCCCCCAAATAAAAATCGTGATACTAGTCAGAGGGACGTGTAGACGGAACTGACATGGGGGGGGGGGGTTCCTTATAAATAACGAATAGATTTGATCAAGCTCAAAACAGATGTTTGTGTGTGTGTGGGGGGGGGGGTTAGGATATGGGGAGTCTGCAGAGTTATCTGGCTCACATGGTATCAGCTTACTAGGTGCAATAAAAGAGGTAAGATCTACGTACATCAACGACAAAAAAAAGGGCGGGGGGGGGGGGAAGTAAAATGTATCAATTGTGTTATCAGCCAGATCATAAATTATGCGAAGCTCCAGCAGAGAACGTACGTAGCAGAAGAGGCCAGAAAGTTCTCACTATTGGACAAATAATAAGCTTCTAACAACAAACACAAACTGTTAGCTAAAATCCTCCTCTTTTCGTTTTAAAATCGAAAAAATAGAACTAATCACTGTATATAATTACAATAATCAAATCGCACCCACAGATCTATCGCATTTCTACTGTAAAGCATACTGCTGAGAAACCAATGGTGTATCTCTTACATTTAGAATGACGTCGGACTAGGAAGCTCGTGCTTTGTGCACTGGTCAAGACTTGCCACCATTTTCTCTTCGTAAAAATATTTATTATGACAGTACCGGTAAGGTCTATGCTTATAGAGCTACTCCAAGGGACATAATCCAGTAAAGACAAATTAGTCAGTCGTTTATAACAGTTATTTCCCCTTTGCCAAAATACCTGAAGGCATTTTTTTTCCCCTAAACGAAATACTTACCTGTCGAACTAAATCGGCTGGGAAGACGCACGACTAGAGGTAAATTGTATCTCGTTCAAGTGAGTTTCTTACAAATAATTTTAGAACACAACTGAACATTTTAATCATGAGGTTACAAATCAGTACACTTTGAACATAGATGGTGAACTCACGTGATTTTTTACTTTAAAATAAAATAAAAAAAAAAAATAATAAAAAATATTTTTTGTAAAAAATTAATTTAAAAATGTGTCTTTCTTGAACCCGTCAGCTGCTTGAACGAACGATTAGGCCAGCGGGAATTGTAGTAAAAAAAAACAAAAAAAACAATTATTTATTGATACCTTCATTACAAGTAGAGCTCTTATGATCTAGTCTATATCTAGAATCTAGGCGTAATCTATATTAGATTTACGTAAGCAAATAAGCAAAGCTGAAAAAATCTATCAATAAACTTAAAGCGACCTTAAATTTAGTAAACAACTCAGTTATCGGTACACTACGGCTGACTATGTCAAGTTTTTTTTTTTAATTGAATAATTTCATTAAAATCTAGACTTAGGAAGACGATGCGCTAAATTGTCCTCAACTCTTTTTGAATCAATAATGCCTTACAGTCGGAAATTCGCTATAGTCCTTTTAAAACCGATGGTGGCTCTAGATCGAAGTCTAGCTATTAAGCCAAATTTACATTTATTAATTTTTTTCTTTCAAAAATTATAATTGAAAAATTATAACGGTCAAACTAGAGCCCCATATGGCCAATGAGCTAGTTATTCTTTTCTCAGCGATAGACATCAACTCTTTGATTTCTAAGAAAACCGTTATAGAGCCGTTTTTGAGATCAGCATTCATGCAGGTTCATGGTTCCATGACTTTCTGACTTGTTTTAGAGGTATTGTAAATTGTAAAAAGGGTTATTAAATTGACACCCTTTACAGTCACAGTTTGAACGGCCATATGGTCACTGTCTGACCCACACAAAGACGTAGAAAGTAAAGCTGCAGAACTAAAGGCTTACTACTCGGTCGAGGCTAGAAATTTTGATAGTGGGTTTTAGGGTACCACCTTTATGCGCTTTTTTAATTTTTAGGGGGAGCCAAATGGCCTATTATTTGTTGTCTAGGCCAGAACCTCTCTTTATAGTCATGGCAAGAGAGTGAACTGCACTACTTCTGGCTAATGGAACACTAGGTGTAGAAATAAACTGATAAATGACAATGTCTTTGATTCCGAAGATTAAGGACGAGTGCAGTAGTTCACATGACACGCAAACCCAGTTTCGACCTGCATAGTTGTCCGCCAGCTGGTCTTAGTTTACTTTTCGCCATTTGAATAACCTGATAAATACACATCATTTCCTGATAATATATTTCTCTATGTGCGCGATATAATACACTATTACATTACGGGGATCCATTTGGTAATTAAAAACAAAAATCCTGCCGTAAATCAAACAACAAACTGTGTGGGCAGGGACACGCATCGCTTAGCAGTTTTTAATGAGTTAGCAGACGCTACTGACCAGTAATGTAGTAGGTAACATGTGTACCAACTGGCCGGTTGAACAGACTTGAGAATGACCTCATATCGCGTGTAGACAAGAATATATTTTCTGCGTGCATATCACACTATCGGGCATTATTTAATCTACTGTCTTCCGAAAATTAACATCAATTAATTCCGCAACACCAGGGCCACATGGGCTTTTTTTGTTTGTTTCTCTCTTTAATAATACCTAGTCAAAGCATGTTGTATGTATCGGCAAAAAAAAAAGTTTGCAAAATGAACAAAATCCAAGAGAAATGAACTCACACATTTCATTTTGAAATCAAGTTTATCTCCTCTAAGAAAACCATTTAGACTTTGAACCATCCAAAGAACTCTATGCACATTTTCAGCAAAGAATTCAGCATCTCTTCACAAACATCAGTGTCTCTATTATTTCCTTTACAAGAACACAGATTTTCAGAAAAAAAAAAAGAAGAAAAAAAAAGTTCCCTCGACACAACCCAATTCTAGCTTTCTGAGGCATTGCGCTGAACAGAATTAACTTCTGTACTGTAATATAAACATTAACTTTTTTTTTTGTGTTCGAATGGCTGGCCACTAGATGAGGCTGACTTTGCCCAAGCGGAAAGGATTAGTCCGGTACTAAGTAATACATTGTCAAGTGGATGGCACTGGGTCTCTGTCATCGGTATTGACTTATTGACAACGTATAAAATATTGAAACCTATTTCAGGACAATTCAAACGTTGAGGTCATGGACAGCAAAGAAAAGTTTGTCATATACCAGAGGCGGAATTAAAATACTAATACGCTTTCTTTTTCTGTAAGGTGATACAAACTTCATTGATTCATTTGAAGTTTTCTATTTGTTTCATGTTTTTATATTAAGTACTCTACTTCGTAAATTGATGTTGAAATCAACTAGGTCAGACACAGGTCTATTTTTAATATAACAGTGGCCCCTACACTTGAGAACGAGACCATTTTTCATTTCAAAAAGCTAAGTCTTTGAGCTACTGTGCTCATCGCGTTTTTTGATGTGCTCAATTTATCGAGACTAACTTGTAAAAAGCTACAATTTTCGAGTACCCGACAAGAGAAGTTCTGACCATAATGTATTAAGCACATAACTAATAAACATAACTATAGTGCCAAAATGATCCCCTCAACAGACAGCTGCTCTAAAACGTCCTGCTTCGACAATTTTCTACCTTGGCTATGTTTAATCTAGTCATCATCATTACATAGTTAAATTGCTTGATAGCTATTCCGGTTATTAAGTAAGATAGTTTTAAATACTTTTGTCAAATTTTCGGAAATTTTTGAGCTAAGTGTAACCTTTTTTTAATATTTGTAATACTGAGTGCCCCTCGCCCCCCCCCCCCCCACACACACACGTTTGAATTTATGAACAGAACATAATAACTGGGTATTTTTAAAAATCAGCATAGTTAATGAGGTGCAACGCGCACCCCCTTCAAAGTCTTCCCGTACCGGTACCCATTGGGGGTATACGTACCCCACTTTGGGAAACACTACAGTACGTGAATTAAATAATTAAACTTTTGCTATGCGTGAGAAATAATGAAATTATTAGCCTCCAAAAACACGCAATTCATTTTGATTTAAAGACCTTTTGATAAAATTGTACAGTTATTCTGTTATCAACAAAACATTATCTTATCTTCGGGCCGCATTAATGCAAGCTATCCGTCACATGTGGACCGTGGGCTTCATGTTCGACATGCTTGATTCATTTCAAGAAGTGGACATTAACAGATGCCACGCTCCGCTACCCGTGCAAAAACCATAATAGTATTTTGCGGTCCATTAACGAAGGGAAACAACTGACTTTCCCGACTAACTAACATAATAACATGAGTTTTTTCCCCTTAAAAATAAAGCACACACATAAACGCAAACGAGCTGGTGTGTGTCTTGTGTGTATTAAAGAGGAAGAGAGGTTAACACATAAGCTTTTAATAATATTTTACAGGTAAACATTGTCACAAAAGATTAATTTTAGAACCTATCAGTTACTTAAAGATGGCGGGCTTAGTACGTGCGTATGCGTTGAGAGGCGGGGGGAGACAGATAAACTTTGTTTATGAGCAGCAGACTGATTAAAGTGCATGTCGCGTGTCTTTGTATGAAGCAGATAAACATTCTGACGGCGTCAATTATCTAGCATCCAGTGTTTAACGAGAGCCACAAACATAAACATAAACAAATGACAGAATATATTGGCCCATTGGCTTCAAGAGAAATGTTGACACAAGATTGTGATGCATGTGACATTTACCATCTACTTGTTAGTAATAATTCTTTTTATCAAGAGTGAAAGTTCTTAAAGCTGCTACAATCTCAAACAGTGAAGAACAATGTTGCATGCAGTACCAGAGATGGAGATATACAAAAAAAGGACTAAGACTTATGGATTGAAGTAGAGAAAGGTTGATCACTAATGTCTTAATAACACATTCAAAAGTGGATTTCAGAGATAGAATGAGAAGACTCTTGGCTTATTACAAGTCAATGTTTTCGAAAAGAAATTACCCAGGAGAATGAGTTCATTATGAAACCAATTACAAAGCTGTACATGGGTACATTATGGTGACAACCAAGTCTACCTCAACAGCAAAGTAAAAGTATGTAACAGGACATGTTAAGAAGGGGGGAGTGATTGAGTAGCTCACATTACAGTCGGACAACACATTACCGCTGAGACATTTTGGGAATTGGAAAACAGATGCTGGAAACAGGCGACAGACGGATGTACTAACTCTTCTAACACCTAGAATCTAACACAGACAGTGGTTATCACACAGTCACAATGGACCACACTTCTAACACCTAGCATCTAACACAGACAGTGGTTATCACACAGGGACAATGGACCACACTTATAAAACCTAGCATCTAACACAGTGGTTATCACACAGGGAAAATGGACCACACTTCTAAAACCTAGCATCTAACACAGACAGTGGTTATCACACAGGGACAATGGGCCTCACTTCTAGTACCTGACATCAAACACAGACAGTGGTTATCACACAAGGACAATGGACCACACTTCTAAAACCTAGCATCTAACACAGTGGATACGGTACTACACAGGGACAATGGACCACATTTCTAAAACCTAGCATCTAACACAGTGGATACGGTACTACACAGGGACAATGGACCACATTTCTAACACCTGGCATCTAATACAGACATTGGTTATCACACAGGGACAATGGACCTCACTTCTAACACCTGGCATCTAAAACAGACAGTGGTTATCACACAGGGACAATGGGCCTCACTTCTAGTACCTGACATCAAACACAGACAGTGGTTATCACACAGGGACAATGGGCCTCACTTCTAGTACCTGACATCAAACACAGACAGTGGTTATCACACACGGACAATGGACCACACTTCTAAAACCTAGCATCTAACACAGTGGATACGGTACTACACAGGGACAATGGACCACATTTCTAACACCTGGCATCTAACACAGACAGTGGTTATCACACAGGGACAATGGACCTCACTTCTAACACCTGGCATCTAACACAGACAGTGGTTATCACACAGGGACAATGGACCACATTTCTAGCACCTGGCATCTAACACAGACAGTGGTTATCACACAGGGACAATGGACCTCACTTCTAACACCTGGCATCTAAAACAGACAGTGGTTATCACACAGGGACAATGGACCTCACTTCTAACACCTGGCATCTAACACAGACATTGGTTATCACACAGGGACAATGGACCTCACTTCTAGCACCTGGCATCTAATACAGACAGTGGTTATCACACAGGGACAATGGACCTCAATTCTAACAGCTGGCATCTAACACAGACAGTGGTTATCACACAGGGACAATGGACCTCACTTCTAGCACCTGGCATCTAACACAGACAGTGGTTATCACACAGGGACAATGGACCTCACTTCTAGCACCTGGCATCTAACACAGACAGTGGTTTATCACACAGTCACAATGGACCACACTTCTAACACCTAGCATCTAACACAGACAGTGGTTATCACACAGGGAAAATGGACCTCACTTCTAGCACCTGGCATCTAACACAGTGGTTATCACACATGGACAATGGACCACACTTCTAACACAGACAGTGGTTATACACGGGGACCTATCCAAAACGACCAGCTGAACTAATTGGACAAATGTTATAAATCAGGGCATTACTGTTTCAAATTCAAACGCACACCCACAAACAGTAACATATACACAGAAACTCGTTGCCCGGTTCTTGTCTTGCTCAACACCGAGGTAAAAAGTTCAAACGTTTACGACAGACGTCTTCAAACCTTGAACATTAGACTAAGCTGATTTCAATCTCGAGTCAGCTAGTTGTTATCCATAGGTTAGAGTGGGAGAAACCATGAACAGACGACAATGTAGGGCACATCTGCTAACAACAAGATGACAACAAGGGGAAAATAGATGACCGCGGCTACTGGGTGCAATGACTAGGACAGTGCTCTTGCTGAGTCAGCTACTTTCACTGTGAACGCTTTTATATGGCACAAATGTGTGTACACGGCTGCTCTAGACATCTATATATGTGTGTGTATGTGTATATGTGTGTGTACCTATTAACTGTGAATGTGTAAGCAATTATGTCACTGACCTACTTCTCTCAAATTAATATAAGATAACAGAGAAGACTGGAAGAGTGGAGATCAAACTCGTAGGCGGACCCTGTGGGTCAGCCGTGCTCACAATTACGTTACACACATGCTTGGACCTACATCGCACTTCCAGCAGTGACCTCGAATGAACCACTGGGATACAATTACTGTCATTAACAGATATTATGGGTGAAAACAAGTAGCACTATGTAACCTTACCAAAGTTATTAGTTATTGGTATCCCATACAGCCACTGAAAATCACCAAATGTCTTTTGTAATCATGGTTTTTAAATGGTCCATGCTTATGTAAATTCGGGTCGTCATTAAAAGAAAAGATATTTCTATGGATGAATTTTAGAAACAAAAGGACCAATGGTTAACGAGGGTGTCATGTGGCCAGTGCAACGACCAACTGCCATTACTTTACCCCAACTATCCTCAGGTATCCATTAAAGCTGAGTGGACTCAAAGGCGCACTAAAGATCCTGAAATTGAAATTGGACCCTTCGGTTCGGAAGCCAAACGCTTTACCACTCAGTCATATACATAATATACGACTACATTATAGAAGATTGTGTAATTCAGTCAATCTCAATACAGATGCAAATGTGCTTGTCATAGATTGAATTCTATTTCTTCTTTAAAAAAATAGTTTATTCGTCTGTACATAAAATTAATATTATTTAAAAAATAACAAGAATATTCATTTGGGGTACCAAACTATTTTAACACGATAAAAGATGCAAATAAAATTAAATTTTTAATTTCCGGTCATGCAAATGAGATTAAATTCGAAATTTACATGTCTATTTTTGAGAAAAGACCGTGGGAAAACTGCATTATTAATCTAGTTCCAAAAATGGTTTTTATTTATGTGCATAGAAATTGAATTAAAAAAACAAAAGTACATGCATTCACGTTCGAGCACGAAAAGTGCGATTTCGAAATCGGATTTTAAAAAAAGGCTGTTAGTTTTTGAGCTCTAAACATGAGAAATTGACAGCACAAAACAATGGTGGCTTGCCCATACCATGGCCCTCTAATGAACAGGCCAAAATAAATACATGATTTATTATCGTCACTCAAGCTTTCTTGTTCAACGGCTAAAACAAAACTCGTGTTAAGAAAATAAAGTCTCCAGCTTTCTAAAGGGGAAGGGTCAGATCCCAAAGGATTAGCTGTAATTTAAAACGCCGACTAAGTCAGGGAACTTCCTCGTTCATTCATCAAAACCAGAGGCCTGTTTAAGAGGACTAGCCTGAGAGAGAGAGAGAGAGAGAGAGAGAGAGAGAGAAAGAAAGATAGAGGGAGGGGAAGGGAGGAATGGTACATTGCTAGCTCATAAAAATATCTCAGAACCAAGTGTGGGAAGACAGGACACTTGCAAGTGGGCTAGCTGGCCCCTGAAAAAAACAACAACAACCAAAGTTTGTCGAAGACGCGGTGATGGGCAAAATTTTTCTAGGAGCGTGCTGAAAACTGAAACAAAATTGGCGGGCCAGAATATTTTTTTAATAACAGAAATTAGTATCTTATACTAAACAAACTTGGTTCAAATTGACACGTAATTTTTCTTAAACATGACATATAACCTATCTAGCAGCACTAAAAGGTACCAAGGTAACTGAGAGAAGAAGTGAAGAAGCATAGATGAGCCATGGGGAGGAATCAAACCACGGACCCCGAAGCGCGCCCCGCCCAGCATCAACCAGGCACCGGTGTAACATCTGCTTACTGACCTCCGCATCCCTACCCAGAGCCCGCCCATGTCTTTCCATAATCGTCGTCACAAACAATTCCATATCTAGGGTCAAGTATTGAAGCCGAGGCTTCTTCCAAAGACTAACAAAGACCCTTTTTTAAATTGCATCTCTCGCTCTAATACAATAAGACGCTATTGGTGCAATTCATTAAGATACCAAAAATTAATGGACTAATTTAGTTAATTTTTAGGTTGATTCATGTTTTGTTGACTTGATCCTAGAATGGGGTGTGGGAGAAAACATGTGAATAATTATATAAGGGCACCAAACTCAACATATTTAGCCAAATCTGTGGATACTGAAGGATTAATTTCCCTTGTTGGTATCAAACACAATAGTTAATAACCAGTAGTTAATTGACTAATTAGTTAATTTTTTTTTAGTGATTCATGTCTCATCGTACAAAATTTTTATCAGACAGACCGACAGGCAGAAAGACTGAGTTGATATAAGCTTTGTATATATAGCAAAACAGATGAACCCCGAGGAAGACTCGAACCATGACCAGAACAAACATGCACTAATTGCCTGAGTATGGGATATTAAATTTGGAAAACTGAATTTTGTCAACACCCTGTAGAAATTCTAATTTCAGAGTATTTTTATTTTAAAAAATTGCTGCGGATGATTATTAGATTGAAATTGAATGTCTTCAAGTTGCAGTCTGGTTTTCACTTCGTCTCTCGGGAAAGTCGAGACACTCAAGGCAGGTTGTTTCAAGGTCGGCAGTTTGTTATGTCACTTCATCAGCTGAGAGTGATCATTCAGTCTGTCCTGTGGTTCATGAGATCTCTAGATTGTTTTCAGTTCACTGTTTTTACTCTTATTATTGTCTGAATGGAATCGACAAAACAAACAAACACCCAATTTCAAGTTAATCATAGTGTTAACTTTAGTGTGGAACACATTTGTCGCTATTCATTGGTCAGACTGTAAAAATCTCTCAAAAGAATGCCACAACGCAAAAAAAAATTAGACGAATGCACATTATAACAGACTCAAGTTGAAGTCTACAAAACACTTAGTGGCCTAAAAATGCATTTGTTAGAAAGATAACATTGGACAGCTGGTGAGAACATCTTATGGAGAAAACAAGAGACACAAACAAACAGGTTCACGCGTGTAAGTAAATCAAGAAATTTTTCTGCATAAGACCGTGAAGTACATAGATTTTTGTGTTTTTTAAGTTTAAGCTAATTTATATTTTAATAATAATAATAATCTTTATTATCCGTGAGGAAATGTATTCCAATTAAGCATTACATATGACAATAAGAGCAAACAATTTATACGACAGCACACACATTATACGTTCATACCACAGTTTCTCTAAAGCATTGCATGTGAAATGTACAACAGTAAGAAGCAGATTGCCACCCAATGCGCCGAACTGTCCGGGAGGGTCTAAATAAGTTACATTTTGTTCAATGATTTAATTGCTAAAGAACAAACGAATTCTTGTGGCAATTTATTTTTGTGACCGGTATCTCCTTGATGATGGTAAAATGTTACAATCCTGGACCAGAAGCTGTTTTCAAGGCTTAACATCTTTATAGCTTTCTTAGCAATGTTTTTCTCAACTAGGTGTCCAAGTGCAGTTTGTTTGTTGTCAATGTCTTACCAGCAGCATTTAGGATTTTCTCAAGTTTATTTTATTTTTTTAAAATGTGCAGTGACTCCAAGACAGCTAATTTAATTAACTCTTGTGGGCGTCAGACTCAACTTTAATAGAAATCTAGAGTAAAGTTATGAAACTTCTATTACAGATAAAGTCAACTCTATAATGTATTGTTTAATTAATAACGTCAATACACAAAAAGCAAAATATATATTTAAAAATACAAAGTTTATCTAAGGGAAAAAAATCCGCACATTTATAACTATATTTCGCTATAATGCAGACGTTATTTCCCTTATTCGATATCAAACAAAGTATTCATTACCAATAATGAGTTCAGTTGTTAAATTTTTAATTGGTTCATGTTGTGTTAAATAAAATACATAATTGTTTAAAGTTTCAACTTGATCCGATATGGGTGTGGAAGAAATAACATATTTAGTCGTGTATGTAAATACTGAAGGATTAATTTCCATTGTTGGTATTAAACAAAATAATTAATTACCAGTAAATAATTCACCAATTGTTTGTTGTTGTTTGTTGTTGTTTTTGTTTGTTTATGCCAATAACTAATTGAGCAAAGTTTCAACATGATCCTAAAATGGGTGTGAGAGAACTAACCTGTTCAAACTTGTTACCAGACGGACATATTTGATGTAAGCTTTGAAAAAACTACAACTCTAGCCATACACGTGAACCTTCCTTTCCCCTTCCCCTATAGATCTACTCATCAGCCTCAATCTTACTCAAAGTTCCATCACAATTCTACCAACACGCACATGTTCCATCACAAGGAGCCAAGGAGACTCAAATATTTCTGTATTAATTAAATCTACGTAAAGCGGACTAGTTGCACATTTTAAGCCAATATTTAAAACAAATAATTTTAAGTTGTTTTTTCCACAAGTCAGAAAATCTACTTTCAGATCTAACACATTCTCTTCTTCCAGTTCCCCCGCAGTCACTAAAACTGTTGACTCTATAGTTGTCCACATATTATTATTATACATTTGTATATAATGAGTTGGTGTTTTTCATCGTCGAGTGTTAAGTTCATGTTCAAATGTTTCTCTTTTTTTTTTTTTTTGGGTTCAGAAATCGTCGTTGACCGTGATGTTCCGATAAAACTAAGATACAAAGTACTGGTCACTACAGCGGACTGCGAGGCCCACGCTGTGTTCATGACGTTTTTAGAAACATTTTTTGGTTCAACATTGTAATGTCTCGGAAACAAACTGTCTCTGAGTGTGTCTGTTAAATCAACGTGGGTGGGGGTAGGAGAAGATAACACTGCACCTTGCTTGATAAGAGGTTGAGGAATAAAAAAGGGGGGAAGAGAGAGAGAGAGAGAGAACAACAGTGAGAGATTAAGGACCCAACTAATGACTCTACAAATGCTCACCTTACAAAGCTTGACATCTCGCTCTTCTATCATGGCCGAAGGTCGTCTTGATCTGCTCAGCATGGGCAGCATGGTGGACGAAGTGCCGCTGCTGCTGAGCTCGGGGCCTTTGGTTGCCATGGAAACGCACACGCAATGAGCTCACACACACACAACAAAATTAAAATATCCACCACGAAAAGAGGGGCGAAAAAAAAACACTAATTAATCCACAGATGTCTTTTTAGAAGAAAAAACTACAAAAGGCACGAGGGGAAACAAATCCTCAGCTTGAGTGGAAAATCCTCAAAACAAATCAAAATTAAGTTAATCCCCTTGCACGCTTCTGACGTACTTGAATCCAATAGAAGCAATGTTTATGTTGAATGTCAAGGCACTTTTATTTTTGACGTATCGGGCGCTTTCTGAATAGAATCTAAGTCCGCGAGGTACTTAACCAAGTCATAAAAGTGTCTTCACTGGTCACTAAAGTTTCACTCCTGTACAGCGCCTTTTATATATACAAACAAAACACATCCAATGAAAACGCTAATGAATCATTATCAAAATAACAGATAGCAATATCTGAAGATAATATGTAAATCACTGAACAACAAAGCTGAATAATTCTATCATGACATAGGGATACCAACCATGACCAAAGTACGCTGCACGCTGCTTTTATTAGTATTGTTCATAAGATAAGCTTTTCATCATCTAGCCTATATACATGGACAAAAATATACTTTCCTTCTAGGATTAACCAGCAAAATAGAGGAAGCCAAGAATGTCTCAGCAGACACAATATGTCTTATTCTTCCAAAGACCCCTTGCTTCTCACGTCATGAACTAACGACTACTTAGAAAGTCCATTTCAATCAAGAGTAAGTACTGGGTGTACAGATACATATGCTGACTGAACATAAGAGATAAGGCTAAGACATATCCCTTAATACCACTGTGAGAATCTTAGAAATCATTAGAGCCTTTTGCGACCACAACATAAGGGAGAGAAAAAAAAAACAGGAACAAACGGACGGTATGATCAGTCAGTGATAGCAATCAAACAGCGCTTGGTCTGATGACAAACAAATGAGAGTAGAAGAAAGACTTGAAGTGAGAATCCTCTCATAGAACTGCTCTCACGTTCCAGGATAACATAGAGAAATGAAGGGGGAGACTATGGTCAGTAGTATCTATAGGCTGTCTGGGTTCATATAGTCGTCACAGTGAGCGGCCTCCAGGTCTAAGTCTGTAACACATAGCTGCCCTTCTTAAGGAATATTTTATAATAGTCTAGTCTAGTTGCCTACCATATTGCTAGCAAGTTGCCAGCAGAACGTCAGGCAATCAGTTTCCCATATAATACATACTAGTCGACCGGCGGCGTAGCATACGCCGCTATTATGCAGGGCCGGCCTTGGGCCACTCCAACTTATGCGACCGCAGTGGGACCCGCACTTTCATAGGACCCGCGCTAATTCTAGGTGTATAAATAATTTAAATTAAACCATTTTATAACTTATAAAAGATTTCCCGCAGCCTCCTGTCGATTTACCAGGAGCTCCTGGAATCTCCTGAAATTGCAAAACTGCTATTTTGTGACGGATGAATACTACTTGTTCTACCCCCCACCCCTTTTTTTCTCTTTTTTTTTCGTAGGGTAACTCTAGTCCGTCCGACATGCAGAAATAAAAGAGTGATATTTCGCCATGAAGAGAATTATATATATATAATTCCAAAATTTAGCGGACTTGTGTATCAAGCTCCTTGTCTATAGACTATAGATCTAGTTTAATTAGAAAAACAAAGCTTAAGTTACTTCTCTATGTTTCCCGTTGCAATGAATGACTCTCAACTTATCTGAAAACAATATTGAATAAAAATTGAAGAATTCCTGAATGAGTTCACGAGGCAATGAAAACCCCATGTAAATCTGTGGGGAATAAATTCAAACATGATTTTAGATTTCTCGAAGCATAGAAACAGAAAATGAAACTCTACAATTAATGCGCTGAACATTGTATACAATTCTACAGTTTACAGACATTTAATGTTCTGGTTCAAAATATGTATAATAAATGACATCCACCAACCAATGAGTGAAGTATTTACAGATCATTCGAAAGTGGAATATGCAAAATGAATTAGATAATTGACTAACGAATATACTAACAAACAATTTGTAGGTCTATACTTATTTTAGACGATTTGTACAGCTGAAGATAAATTACCTATAACGTTTAAAAAAAAAAAAAAAAAAAAACTTAATGCCGCTGAGTTGAACACCTTTTCAAGTTCATTGACTTGACATACAAACGGACAAAGTGTCGGCGGGGGTGGGGGCGTAGATAACTCTTACAACTGTTACCGAACTGACTGCTACGAATTATGCATTCGCTTACTCACAGCAGGCAAAGTACTTTCTGAACAAAGACAAATAAACAAACAGAAAAACACCTCGAATTTAGAGTCAATTCATCTATCATCCGAATAACGTAATGTGAAAAACTTAAGAAACAACGTTTCTTAACAAAGAAACGTTTCTCGTTTCTTAACATTAACACAACCAACCTTTAAGTATTCAACCTAATAGTTTTTGGAGTTGAGTATAAGTTTTGATGCATCAATGGCTGGTATGTGGCAAAACTTTTACAGATAAACCATGCCACAGGCGGGAACATCTACGCAACGACTTGCATGGTTAACAATTATGCCACGTCAAAACAAAAACAAAAAAAAAACAGGCGGTAACAGCTGCCACCGGTTAGGTGGTACCAGCTATTTCACTACTCATATCTAAGCGGTTCCTATCTGCCACATCTTAGGTGGTACCAGCCAGCCCGCAAGATGGACATTCTTTCTAATAACATTCCTACAAGGCACTGTACCGTTCAATGAAACGCAACTATTGTTAAGACGTCATAGATATAAATATACTAGTGGTGATGGAAATGAATACGTCCAGTGCCCAAAAGTCATACAACGCACGTGAATAGATGTGTGCGGCTTCTTAGTGTTTACTTAGAGAATAAATAAGTCTGCTGTTTCCTTTCATTGTTCTATATTGATACACTGTGGCACAATTCTCTTCCGTTTTCTTACTGCTTGTAATGAAACTTACACCAATGAGTACACTGCACGAATGGCCAAAGGGGATAGTACTGTTTGATATCCCATATCTCCTGATAAGATGATCATAAGAAGGCATATACTAGAGTCAAGTTCACCTTAACTCTACTGGAAATGTACATATGTCGTAGTTCATCCAGACAACAACAAACACGTCTATACTTGCTACACAAATGTTGCAGATGCCAAGTTTCAGTTTCCACCAAGAACTCAAGTCTTGTTTATAGGTCTCGGCACATAAACACTACACGACTATTATATTTATCTTTTGGATTTCAGAGACGTTATTACTTTAAACAAACAACACTCCCAGGAAAAAGTAGTGCCAAAGATAAGTACGCAAGTGTCTCCTACATAAACGTGACATTTCAAAGCGGATATTTATTTCAAAAGACAAAGATGTCAACATCTGGAAATGTGCACTCTTGGCGCTGCGCCTCAATCTTGTGTTGAAATAAAAACTGTCACCGCCAGAAGCCACACACGGCTAGAAGTGCATGTGTTACAACAGCTCAGGCCATGATTCAACAGACATCCACTAAAGGCCGAAACAGTTATCAGCGTATCAAACAGTCTTATGAAACAAGATTGTTCCCAGCCTTGATCTATAATCTGGACTAGACTCCGCACAACACTAGTGAAATGAGATACTGTTTGGTGTTACTTAGTACAATGGTTCTAAATCTCTGGCGACATGGCCTAAATTGTGCCGATGTACCAACACCCCCCAAATATATAAATCTTTGGAGACTGCGGACAGTCAAAGAAAATAGTACCTTGGGGTCTGTTATTTAAGATCCAGATTGAACTTTTTTATTCCCAGAGCATACGATGATAATGTCCATCCATGCGAAACATTCGCTCACTAGTAATGGCCACACATGAATGAAGAGGGTGCCATTGTTGCAACGGAGTAATTTAAATGCGAAATACACTCAAAACATTTGTCTGAATGATTCTTATGAAAGCACTCCTTTGAAGTCCTACTCAACTAGTAAGCGTGAAATAATTCGTGATCTCAGACTAAACAAAGTAAACACAAATGCTTAGAAAAACATATTTAGAATAAACTTTAAGTTCCTGGTTTCTTTGTCGCAAATGTAAATCCCCCTCCCAAAAATTTTTTTAGAGAGTTTACTACCTCCACCCAGCCTTCTTCCAGGAAAAGCTTCAAAATTTCCGGTGTATTATTCGAGAGTATACTCAAGTCACAGTTATTCTTTCGGACACATATGTGACTTTCAAAGTTATGTGCACATGTTTATCTGGACACTTTTACCGGTATATCTGATTCATAGTGTCTCGTGTAATTTTACCGAATATCATTTCATATTTTCAACAAACGAAAAAAAATAGGAGACCATCTGGTCCGGACTGTCGTCTCGATGGTCCCGGGTTCGAACCTTAGCCGCCAACATCCTCCAGTACGTCCTGCGGGAAGTTTGGGCTAGGATGTAATCATCTTCATTCTGAAGGAACATCCGAAGCACGTAAAATAAAAACCAACAAAAGATCATGTGAGATCTTAGACAAACAAATATCCAAACATGAACACTAAAAAGAAGTAATCATATCAGGCAGCATAGAGACGCCTAAATCTTAGCCTGATTTACCGACCAGAGACTTGATGCTATTGATCGTCTGGTTTAATTATCATTGCTCCTCGTGTCCCTGTTTCATAACGATAGTAGACCTAAGGGCAAAACATACCGCGGATTATCCAAGGCGACATAGTTCAGAAGCAGAGCAGACACTTTAAATGAAGCGGCGACAGACACAGTGCGCAAACACACAACATACACACATTACGGAGATGTGTGGGATTGACAGCACGAAACACTTGAATCAGAGTTTTGTCATAAACTTTTATTTTTTTTTCCACCCACACAGAATGGTTATTGTCCAATAAACACCAGCACAGACCCGTGTGCGCGCACACACACACACTTACACAGTAATGTTCACCTGGTGAGTGACCGGCTTTAAGGCGACACATTGGTTGTGATGTTTCATATACCTGTGCGACTGAAAAGGGGGGAGAAATGACGAGGGCTACAGTACATTCCCCCCCCCCCTTTTATTTCTCTTTATCCTAAGTTTTTCTCCACTTCAGTGCGCGCATACCAGGACAAGCGTTAGGAGAAGAGAGATTTACCAAAAAGGGAGTGAGGGGTCTCAAGATTATGCATGACAATAGCCACAAATAGATTGGTGAGGTCACGAACAGGGAGGTCACTTCCGTTTTCTTAGTCTACTAAACATATTAAAGGTTTGACTAGTCAGAAGAGACAAACCAGGTAGACTGCGCCAATTACAACAGTGAGGCGGCTTTAGCAAGGGTTCTCCTGTCTTTGAAATGGTATACACATCTGGGTATAACTTCTATCACAAAGTCAACCCCTGTATAGAAAATATGAAAAACATGCATACATGTAACACTGCCGGACCAAGTAAAACAAAGGACGTTTGGGCCACGAGGCCTTCATCAGCTACAAAACAAACAAAAAATAACAATTAAGACAAAATAGTGTTAAGTTAACTTATCTGTCCGATGTTGTTCTCTATCGAGGCAGAAAAGACCCCGTTCTAGTATCTGGGTTCAGTGAATGCACAATGAAAGGAATGGTCCTCGACGGAGACACATTTATAAAGCGACAGACCAGAATATATTTGAGAACAGATATTTGGAGGGGAAATTACTACGGAAAAATTAGGCTAAGGAAGAGGACGACCAAAAAGTGTAGTCACCAACTTTTCCATAATAAGTACAAACTCTTACAAAATATTCTCAATCCTAATCAAGTCATGGCTCACTGGTTTTACTTTAAAAACCGTTCGAATTAAAAGAAGATGAAAGAATGGTTCGGGTCTTGTAGCAGACGATCAGTAAGATTACAGGCAGTTCTACAAGGTGGCACAAAAGTAAGTTTACAGTTATTAATCTACCTTTTCTAGGGTTGAAGTTAATGTTGAAGAATGTTACAATGCTGAAGGGAGACTTTTTGACTATCCGAGAGCTTCAATTGTTTATGTTACGAGAGCTTCAATTATTTATGTTACGAGAGCTTCAATTGTTTATGTTAACAGGTATTACGCATTTCCCGCTGTTCTAGTGTCGAATTCTCAATTTACTTGATAAGTGTAAACCTACTTTTAGGATACCTTGTATGTAAGGGTGAATCTAATTCTAAACTTATTTACAATATAGGGAGGTGGCCTATACCGCTTAATTGCACATGTATATACAGTTTTAATCATATATATATATATTAACTACAAACGTGCACAAATAGTACTATATCTATATATATATATATATATATATATATATATATATATATATATATATATATATATATATATATACAAATAGCACTTATGAACAATTAAAGATGAAGAAAAAATACGGAAAGACAACCAAGGTGCTAAAGAAGCACTCCTGAATGTCCACCGTATAGCACACAATCAGCACTTTCACAACTCACACAGCCAACTCCAAATGACCGTGAAAGAAAACACAGTAACCTTTCCACTGAGACTCCGGTGAATGCACGCCACACTGACAGCGAAATAAGAAAAAAAAATACAGGCGCTAATTATTCTGCGCAGCCGTCTTCAGTAAATTCGCCGTTTTGGTCGTAGCAGCGAGGCGGGGCGACCGAAAAAAGATTAGGACCCGAAAAGGTGACAGTATGCGAAACCATCCACACCACACGAAAGACTGTCTTCACCTCGGCCACGTCTCATGTTACGTATATACAGCCATCAGTGGGAGCGGATCACAAGGTCGGATCTACTTAAGGCCCGCGCCTTCACGCTCGCTTGGCCCAACAAACCATTACAGCTAACTAACCAATGCAATTAGCTCCGAAAAAAAAAATCACGTCGGAGCGCCGTAAAGACCAGCAGCAGACGTGGGATACAGGTAGCGCAAGTGGCAGGCAGACGAGCAAGTACGTTGTAACGTAACTAGTTTGTTTAATCCACATCAAGGTATTAGATCTAGTATCAGTTGTTTACAATTTATCAGGCAAATCAACACGCCCCATCGTTTGTGGAAAGATAGACAAGTCATTGAACGGCAGATAGAGGAAGATTACGGTGACACAGGCAAGCAGGTGACTTTAGACTAAAAGTGATGTTCCAATTATTTCTAACTGATCTAATGCCACTGCGTATTTGACGTAAGTCTAATGTTTTCTACATGTTCCATACATTCTATCTATATTCATTTTGTTGTAGCAGTGCTTTACATGTGGGGCCCTACTCTTAGGAGAGGAAAACAAGAGAGATGCTATGACAGGGAATGGGGACAAGATCATAAAACTAAAATCAGATCAAATGTATTACTAAAGCATAGTTTGACTTTGGCAAAAAGGATCGAAGCTGAGGCTAATGAATGATTGAAAAGATGCCGACCACATGTGACGTTGATAAAAATAAATAAATAAATATTGTTGCATTGAAAACTGTAAGGATAGGATCGCTCTTTCCATGTTGTCATTTTTTTAAAGCATAACCCCAGTTTAACGTTAGTTGTAAACTGTGTTCTGAAACCTAGAGTTGTTGATCAACTGTTTGGCACCAAGAATTAAACGTATTTACAAGGGCGTTAACACAGAATCACTTTCTTCATGAATCACGCGTCCCTGTGACAATAAAATGTGTTGTTTCCCTTCCACAAACAAGTCAACATAGTGACAAATTACACGCCGGCAACATTCTGCGCTAAATAATGGCTCTCGAGTTTTCGGAACCAAGAGAACCGCTGCTAGAATTGAATGTCCCATTTGTTTGGAACCAAGAGAACCGCCGCAAGCATTAAATGTCCCACTTTTTAAAAAGGGGTTCATATAATACAGCACAAATACTATTAAGATCATGTCTCTAGGGAAGTTCTTCCAGGATCTAAAATTACAATACTTTAGGTTAACTCAATACAATGAATTCATTTTACCATTGAAAATTTGAATAGAATCACATCACGTTTCGATTTAAAAGGAGGAAGTGAGGATACATAGGTAAGTAGGTTGATAGGAAGGGAGTGAGGATACATAGGTAGGTAGGTTGGTATGTGGTAAGGAGGAAGTGAGGATACTTAGGTAGGTATGTTGGTAGGAAGGATGTGTGGATACATAGGTAGGTAGATAGGTATGTTGGTAGGAAGAATGTGTGGATACATAGGTAGGTAGGTAGGTTGGTAGGAAGGGAGTGAGGATACATAGGTAGGTAGGTTGGTAGGAAGGGAGTGAGGATGCATAGGTAGGTAGGTTGGTAGGAAGGGAGTGAGGATGCATAGGTAGGTAGGTTGGTAGGAAGGGAGTGAGGATACATAGGTAGGTAGGTTGGTAGGAAGGGAGTGAGGACACATAGGTAGGTAGGTTGGTAGGGAGGGAGTGAGGATACATAGGTAGGTAGGTTGGTATGTGGTAAGGAGGAAGTGAGGATACTTAGGTAGGTATGTTGGTAGGAAGGATGTGTGGATACATAGGTAGGTAGATAGGTATGTTGGTAGGAAGGATGTGTGGATACATAGGTAGGTAGGTAGGTTGGTAGGAAGGGAGTGAGGATACATAGGTAGGTAGGTTGGTAGGAAGGGAGAGAGGATACATAGGTAGGTAGATAGGTATGTGGTAAGGAGGAAGTGAGGATACATAGGTAGGTAGGTTGGTAGGACTGGAGTGAGGATACATAGGTAGGTAGGTAGGTTGGTAGGACTGGGGTGAGGATACATAGGTAGGTAGGTTGGTAGGACTGGATTGTGGATACATAGGTAGGTAGATAGGTATGTTGGTAGGAAGGATGTGTGGATACATAGATAGATAGTTATGTTAGGGTTTGAGTTTTTGGCATATCGGCACAATTTATGTCATGTCGTGCCGTAATCCTTTAAGGGTTACTCTCTCTTCATAACACCAAAGCTAAATTCCATACAGTTCAATCAATAAAAGCAAGGTCTATTCACAGTTACAATAGTAAAGTTAGTAAAAATTTCATAATTTAGTAAAAATCTTTTGTAAATATTATATGTTCACAATTTCACAAATCAAATCTTCGTAGACAACCCCACCTCCCGGACGAAGCCCAGTACCTTCCCAGGGTCGACACTATCGAATAGTGTTTGCACGATTAGTGTTTGTAAGTTGTGCGCTCTAAAAAAGTTTCCCCTAATATCCTGGTATCTGAGGCAATCAATGAGGATATGTTCCACAGTGTTACGAGAGTCACAGTACTCACAAAGTGGGGGCTCCTCTCTCTTCAGCACAAAGGAGTGCGTATAGGTATGTTGGTAGGGAAGAAGAGATATTTTTTTTTATTAAGTGCGGTTGAATGTCCTCTTATATATGAGACCATCTGTATGGTCCAAGATTAATTAACCAAATGTACGAAAGGAAAAAAAAACGCGCATGTTAATTTTGAATATTCTAACGTTGGATTAAAGCTAAGAGGTGGAAGAACCAAAAAAAAAAAAGGGAAACAAAAATTAGAGTGACGTCCTCTACCCGAAAACAAAGTCAGCTGGACGTGCTGGCGTAGTAAAACGTGATGGGCAGTCTTGCTATATAATCAGTAGCGTGATTAAAGCTTCCAGACAAGTAAATAGTTTATAAATAATGCACTAAGACCAGCTTGATAATGGTAATAGGCTCATAGTCAGAGCCAAGGTAGCTAAAGTGTGAGATGTTTTCACTCTTGTTAATATTTCTCTTGGGATGAATGTCTCTTAATCAATACCACGTAAACTAGTGTGAGGGACACTCTTTCCGGGCCACTCCCCCATCATCTTCCCATGTCTGTTTTATAACAGACAAAACTTACAGCATACACAATATTTTTTGTTACCACATGGACAAATATGAAACATAGGTCTAAACCCCATTCAATTTGTGCCGTACTGTAAAGAAGCTATTGACTGGGTTCTATAAATATGCTCAATGACACCCTATGTTCGGAATGCTTAGCTGTGCTTCAGTTCGGTGTGGCTATTTATACAATGTAATTGAATGTAAATAATTCGAAGGGTTGAGTCTGTCATTTTTTTTTGGACAGCCCTTGATCAAGTCAATTATTGCAACACAAGTGAAGGGGCAATCGAAGAGAATGACACCAGCATGACAATTACCATAAAATAAATATGAAAAAAAAATAATACAATACAGCAAAAGTGTTATGCATAGAACCTTGTGGACGGCCAGGCACAACCATCAACTGCCATTACTTGTCCTAAACTAGACCCTTTACAGTTTGGTGGATTCAGGGTCACCCTAAAAATCCAGAAATTCAAACCTGAGATCTCTCGGTCGGAAGCCAAGCACTTTACCATGCATCCTTTATAAAAAATGATATAAAATTCAAACATTTTGATAGTTCTCATAAAATTTCATTGTTGGAATATTTTGTATTGTGAGGTTCTATCTCTTCTTTTAAAATGGTATATAGAATGGAGAAAGATGGCTTTTAAATACATCTCAAACACTCGTGTGCATACACAGCAAAAAAAAAAAAAAAAAAATCCACTCGAGTCTAACAGAACAGAGCCTCTGAAGCAGTGAGCAGAGGTCTGAAAGGGCCTGACATCACCAAGACATGGGCCAGATCTGTACATAGGGCTTCACTTCTATGAAGATTTCACCTCCTGCAGACGTTTTTATTTCAAGCCTCCGTGTTGTGGTCCATCTCAAAGATCATTGTTTTCTTGAATGGTATACTCCATGGAGGTTTTACTCTTAGCCAGTTCATTGGCTTTCTACAGGAGTCAGGCTTGCGTAAAAAGATGTCATGTTGACAAACGTATAGCGAGTTTAAATGCAAACGTTTTCTCCACAGGGCGGCCATATTTTCTACTTGATCGAGCAAGAACATAACGTCGTTGGCGTAACTTCAGCCGCAGAACGTCAACGATTCATCTAGTGCACTTTTACATGGGACTGTAGAGCCTTGTTCTGGAGAGACACTCCCGTCCACAAGAAATGAACGCATGTAAGTATTAAATGCATTGTTCATAACAATAGAATCGCAGCTTAATCCAGGCGCGTAAAATTGAGGCTGGGTTTTCAACATTTTTTTTTGTTTATTATACTCATATTTTCATAAGAGATCATTTCTATTATATTTTTTTTTTAATGGAGGGGGTATTAACAAAAAAGTAATTTAGACGCCAAAAGCATAAAGATAAGCCCATCGTGTATACTTATTAAAAGCATCACAATGTACACGATAAGCTGGCACGGTAAATATAGGTACTATAGTTTATATCATGGTAAAGTACTGCATCCTGACTTGACAACTGATATCTTCAACCTTGAGAGAAGTGTGATTCCACAAGTATTATGAGTAAAAAAGAAGGCCAATAGCCACAGCCTTAAGAATGACCTTGCAATAGCACATTTTAAAAGGAGTTTATTTTTTTATGAGGCGTTCTTTTTCCACAATACAAAAACAAAACAAAACTTTATTGGGCTAAGAATCCAAAGCATTAAATTTAAATTGCAATAATGACATAATTATAACAACGCGGTGTTACAAACATATGAGGGCGACCATTGGGGGTCAGTTTTATTGTTACATAACGTCGTACATAAAGCCCACAACTAAATAGCAATAACATTAAATATCATATCCGTTGCAGACTTAATATTATAAAATAGTATAATAATGAAGACTTCATTCGACTTGTTTAGTAAACAAAACAAAACAAAAAGTTGCTTTAACTCTTAGTCATCCAGGACATATCGTCTAATGTAAATAAAGGATTATATAATATAATTATATATAAAATACAATGTATACAAATCTATCTACTATGTATTACTGGGAGGTTATACGAATAATGGATATAACCAGTTGCTTTAACTCTTAGTCATCCAGGACATATCGTCTAATGTAAATTAAGGATTATATAATATAATCTATATTATAAAGTAGAATGTGAGGGTTATGTATGTGTGTATGTGTGTATGTGTGTAAGTGTGTGTGTGTGTGTGTATGTGTGTGTGTGTGTATATGTATGTGTAAGTGTGTGTAAGTGTGTGTAAGTGTGTGTGTGTGTGTGTGTGTGTATGTGTGTGTGTGTGTGTATGTGTGTATGTGTGTATGTATGTATGTATGTATGTATGTATGTATGTATGTATGTATGTATGTATGTATGTATGTTATACGAATAATGGATATAACCAGTTGCTTTAACTCTTAGTCATCCAGGACATATCGTCTAATGTAAATTAAGGATTATATAATATAATCTATATTATAAAGTAGAATGTGAGGGGTATGTATGTATGTATGTATGTATGTATGTATGTATGTATGTATGTATGTATGTATGTATGTATGTATGTATGTATGTATGTATGTATGGATGGATGGATGGATGGATGGATGGATGTTACTTATAGACATCAAAACCGCTTGACCAATCTTGATAAAACTAGGCAGGAATGTTCCTTGGGTACCAACATAGACCGTAGTGTATGTATTGTAGCCCTAAAACAAACTTAAGACCCTCAAAAAAAAATAAAGTTGTCCGACTCTATTACAGCTATAGTATTTTATGGATCTAGGCCAGTGTTTCTCAAACTTTTTTGTCTGCCGGCACACTAAAAAAACTATAAAAATTTCGCGGCACACCACGAAGAGCAATAGTTACTTTATAATAAAAAGAAAAAAAAAAGATTTGACCTGTTTTTAAGTATTACATTTAATGTGAAGGGTGTGCCTGTTTTTGAGAGCAAATGCGATCTAATCGAGGCTCCAAAGTCGACAAACAAACTCGCATTTCATTGTCTATTGCAAGAAGTCTCTCTCTTTTCGTAGACTTGATTTCAGTCAGTGCTGAAAATCCAAACTCACAAAACCATGAAGCTGCAAATGGAAGAATTATTTGGATTGCTTTAAACTGATTGCAGGATATAACTTGTTAAATTGAAATCCAAAACACATCCAGGCTTTTCTCGGCAAAACTTGACTTAAGAACTGCATCGTTTTTTTAAATCAATGAGTTGCTCTTCTTCTTCAGTTGTATGATTTGTAGCTTCATTGTTTCCAAATGTATAGCTGACCCATTCATACTCATTACTTCAAACTGTTGGTAAGTAATGCTGCAATTCTGACTGCAGGTGTGTCAAAGTGTACAGCATTTCTGGGATAATTTCTTTAGTTGAAGCACATTCATTGTAAGTAGGAGAAGCGAAGACACCTTTCAAGATCTTACTTTGCCACAAAGACATTTTTTTCACCAAATGACTTCAGTTTTGAGGATGCAGGGATGATGGTTTCCGATGGTCCTTGAAGACTTAAATTCAATGAATTTAATTTGTCAAATAAATCAGAGAGAAGTGTCACCTTAACCCACCAGATCTCGTCATGAATAGAAAATCCAAAGTCTTTTTTTTTTCAGCCTCCAAGAATAAAATTAGCTCAGCCTTGAGTTGGACGCTTTAACACTTTTACCCTGGAGAGTCAACGAACGTTGGTGTGATACAGGAGACATTTGTAGTCTGAATCCATTGCTTCACAAAGCTCTGAGTTTACAACTTCAATCACTTGATCCAGAACAGACATCAAATATTTGAAGGCAAGAGCTTCTCCGTGGATCATGCAGTGAACAACTAATTCATTTGGATTTTCTTGACGCACAAAAGTGACGAATCCCTTTCTATTTCCCTGCATGGAAGGACACTGACACAGTTTTTCTCCACTGTAGATTGAATAGCAAAATGTTTTCGTTCACTACTTTGAAAATATCTTCGCCTTTGGTCGTAGTTGGTAAGTCTTTCCAAAATAAGAATTCGTTGACACATTTTTCATCCTTTATGAACCGAATAAAAGCTAGCAGCTGGGCTTTGCCGCTAACGTCAGTGGATTCATCAACTTGACGAGAACACAGCAGAGACACTTCATCGTCAGTCACGTCGAAGTGTTCGCAGATTTGATCTTGTAAATCTGACGATAAGTCTGCGCGAGATAGTATCATTTGACAAAGGAACTTTTTTAACTTTTTCGGCGGCATCAGGTCCAAGGATAGTTTCAACAACTATTGCTAAAGCTGGTGCAATTACTGATTCTGTCTCTGTGTGTGCTTTCTTGCGTTTTGCTAATAATTGAGACTTGCAATCAATCCCTTTTCTGGCAGCTTTAGGTAGTTCGTAAGTTTCTTAGCTTGTTTATTTTGTTGAGCCCAGATATTTTCAAAGTATTCCTTCGGTTGCGCTTTTACTGATGCATGTTTTGTTTTCAAGTGCCTCTTCAATTTGCTTGGAACAAGCGTCTCATTCGACAGAGTTGCATTGCAGGATCAAACAGAAGGTAATGGAGAATCTTCAGGTCCAGAAGATATGAAAGTTTATGAAACCATATCCGATTAATCTTTGTACCTTCGTTTGGTCCATTGCTTTTCATTTAACACTTTCGCAGTTTCATTCTTGCTACCGTATTTCTCCATGGATAACAATGAATAATGCATATTTGTTATTATTAGCATACACCTAAACAATTTACATGAAACACATCGCTTATTATTGTCGTTACCAATTCAAGAACTGGTGTCAGTGCTGTGCGTCTGCTAAGGAGGCCAACATTTGAGTCATTATAATAATATATTATGTATAGTGGACAATTCCATAACCTGAACAGCTAACACCCCTTTCCGTCATTATGGAGCGATCCACTGCCATTGCTGGTCGTTGCAAGTGAGGATATCATCGCAACGTAAAATAAAAATTTAATAGTTGGCAGACCTGTGTAACGCTACACGGGTGGCGTTGTGAAAACTCCCGCGGCACACCAGCAAATCTTCGGCGGCACACTAGTGTGCCGCGGCACACAGTTTGAGAAACACTGATCTAGGCCATGTCTACAATGTTGACATGAGAAAAGATAGAAAGGATTTAGACCTAGATCTAATTTTAAGAAATACACTTTGCGCAGATAGTTTTTTACTTTGACACATGAAAATACAAAAGAAGATCCATTGATTTCATTATATAATAAAATTAACCTTCAATTTTGTGTTTCAAAAGCATTTTTTACATTAATTAGTTCCTTATATCTGTGACTACAGATTTCCTGACGAACATTCTTTCATTAGACAATACCGTAATGAATCGCGTACTAAAAATTAATTCGTTTAATTGTTTACTTTATAATCCCATCCCTAGATCTAAAACTCTAATTCAACTCTAAGATGATAAAACTTCTCTTCGCACACATAGTTTTATACTTTAACACATAAATATATTAATTAAAGTCCATTCATTTCATATTTTGATCAAATAAACATTCAAATTTGGTTTTCTAAAGCTACATTCGTTTACGAAAGCTGCGAAGCCGAGTTGAGATAGGCCTAGATCTATATTCATTCATGAATCGCGTACTAAAAATTATTTCGTTTAATTGTTCACTTTATAATACCATCCCTAGATCTAAAACTCTAATCCAACTCTAAGATGATAAAACTTCTCTTCGCACAGATAGTTTTATACTTTAACACATAAATATATTAATTAAAGTCCATTCATTTCATATTTTGATCAAATAAACATTAAAATTTGGTTTTCTAAAGCTACATTCGCTTACGAAAGCTGCGAAGCCGAGTTGAGATAGGCCTAGATCTATATTCATTCATGAATCGCGTACTAAAAATTATTTCGTTTAATTGTTCACTTTATAATCCCATTTATTTAACAAAGCTATCGCTCTTTTCGTTTTCAATAGATAAGAATGTATCGACTTCGGGTAAACCATTTTCGCAAAACTAATTTTATTTTCGTAGCGAAAGAGAAATAACGTGAAAGGATCATTAGCTACGTTTAACATACATCTAAATCCAATCCACTAGATTATTCAAAAGCAAATGTTTTAATTTTAAAAAATGGATTTAAGCCTATTAGCTATTTTGATTTGATAGCTTCATTCACACTATTTTACATTGACACATTCGCTTTACTTATTACATTATTATTTCGTTTAATTGTTTACAAAACACTCTCAGTGACTATATCGACAGTAATGCGCAAATAAAGACCCGCGGGTCGCGGGTAACATATGTCTAGTTATATATAAAATACAATGTATACAAATCTATCTACTATGTATTACTGGGAGGTTATACGAATAATGGATATAACCAGTTGCTTTAACTCTTAGTCATCCAGGACATATCGTCTAATGTAAATTAAGGATTATATAATATAATTATATATAAAATACAATGTATACAAATCTATCTACTATTTATTACTGAGAGGTCATACGAATAATGGATACAACCAGTTAATAAAAGTCAAAAGTATTACTTTTCTGGCTATATAAACGAAACTAAGCAATGCGGGCCTTGTTTATTTTAGACCAGAACCAGCTGTTGAATAACACTAACATTCTGTTTCATCCTGTTTTCAAAAATCCTTTAACTGGCTTACATAAGTGCATAACTCGACACAATACAACTGCATTATTTTTGCGTTTATTTATTAAAAACAACAACGAACGGGCAGATCTATGTAAATCTATGACATGAATGTAACAGTGAAATGACATACTAGTGTATTCAATCCTGTGCACCTCATACTGGACTTTCGTCATACCACTAGTTACGTTTGTACTTATTGTAAGTACGGTATGATGCGCGCTGGCGGAGTGGTCAAGCGCTTGACATTCGGGCTCCAATTCTAGTAAAGAATGGAATTTTTAATTTCGTGATCTTTAAGGCGCCTCTGAGTCCACCCAGCTCAAAACGCAAAGGCGGAAGGTCGATGTGCTGGCCACATGACACCCTCGTTAAACGTGGGCCACAGCAACAGATGCCATTTAGGTCGCAAGGACTTAAAGGGGAACTTCACATACTTTAAGACGATAATAATTCGGATTTTCAAAAAAAAAAAAAAAAGTAGATTTAAACGTTACAGACAGGTAAATAATCTAATTGCATAAACACTATATAATATATATAGTTTTAGCCTGGTATTATATACAATTGTATTGCTGTAAACATCCCTTATGTCACTTGGGGATTTTCTTCTCTCTTGCGTTAATCAAACAATGTAACTTTAGGTCACTGGTGCTATTTCCATAGCTGGGCTATGTATGAAGGCTGAGCTAGAGGTACTTAGGACTAAATCAACAAAATAATACCCGCACTCATAGAGATTGTGAAATAAAAAGTAGAATCTTCGACTACTACTATGTTAGAAATCAAAACCTGAAGTTAGAACATTTCAACCTCATAGTACAAATGTTTATTAACATTCGTGTTGTTCAGAACTCTCCAGGTTAGAAGTCTATACGTTAACTCCATGACAAAAAACAACAAAAATCCCAACCATCTTGCTACAATTATTTTCTTTTCCTCCACGACTCCCATAAAAAATTCAAAAGTAATCTCCCACCTTTGGGCTAAAACTAAGGGAGAGATTTAAGGCAGACAAAATTAATTTCCCCACCAAACCCTGTCCCTCCTTTCTCAGCAAGTTTTCCCATAGGACGCTCTGGTTCAGAAACTGCGAACACTTTCTCTTCTCATTACATATGCGTTGGTTACAATTTTCACAACGCTCAGATTGCAATTGAAGCTGACTTAAGCAAACTTGTCGACCCAAGGCGTAGCATACGCCGTTATTTTGCAGGGCCGGCCTTAGCCCACTGCAACCTATGCGACCGCGGTGGGCCCAGCACTTTCATAGGACCCGCGCTAATTCCTTATAACAGATTTCCCGCGGCCTCCTGATTTACAAGGAGCTCCTGGAAATCTCCTGAAGTTGCAAAATATACGAAAAAGTCCTGGAAATCTCCGGAAATTATTAATATCTTTTGAAAACTCTTACGAATCTCATGAAATATATAGACAAAGATTGTCATTTTGGGGCGTCATTCAATATGCAGAACGCCAATCCTACGCGCGGTAAAAAAACGGCATAATACAATACCCGTAATTGTGGAATCTGATGAAAGAAGCTTCTCGCGCCTCAAACTTGATCTTGATCTTTCCACCACTTGCTTCAAACTGATCTTTCTACCACTTGCTTCAAAGTGACCCTTCTACCACTTGTGTCAAATTGATCTTTCTACCACTTGTTTGAAATTGATCCTTCTACCACTTTTTTCAAAGTGACCCTTCTACCACTTGTTTCAAATTGATCTTTCTACCACTTGTTTGAAATTGATCCTTCTACTACTTTTTTCAAAGTGACCCTTCTACCACTTGTTTGAAATTGATCTTCCTACCACTTGTTTGAAATTGATCTTTCTACCACTTGCTTCAAAGTGACCCTTCTACCACTTGTTTCAAATTGATCTTTCTACCACTTGTTTGAAATTGATCCTTCTACCACTTTTTTCAAAGTGACCCTTCTACCACTTGTTTCAAATTGATCTTTCTACCACTTGCTTCAAAGTGACCCTTCTACCACTTGTTTCAAATTGATCTTTCTACCACTTGTTTGAAATTGATCCTTCTACCACTTTTTTCAAAGTGACCCTTCTATTTCAAAAAGATTTTTGTTTTTCAAAAGAGGTAGGAGCATTAAAAAAAGAGCTATATTTCATAAAGGTTAAATATACTCTGAATATAGCAAGGTCACTATTTAGCAATACTTTTATTTATTTATTGTGATTATACTAAACGTCGTTTAAAACTTAAATTGGATACTTTTGTTCATAATTTTAAATTCGATCTAACTCATATCGTACAGTGAAGGACTCTTTTTAAAGGACATCAAGCTGATGTTCTAATTACAACCTTGCCGGCAAAGACTTCTTTCCCACTTAAAATTATACGCCCACATAATAAATGCTAGGCATAGAGTCATTTTAATAATGTGACACTGAAAACAGTGCTTTGTTTAATAGCTTGTTAAGAAAGCAGGAGGGAGACTGGGGGGTTAAGAAGGTCAAAGTGTACTGCAGGTCACTCTATCATTCGGTAGAGATTTACATACAAGGTAGAAAGCACATTAATCACGTGCAATGACAGCACACTGAAGGATGTTCTTTTAAAGATTTTTCCACCATTTGCATTCTTCTCTCACCAAAGGACACTGAGCACAGTAGCTACCAAACATACGGTACGGTACACTTTTCATTTGGCCTAAAGTTAACTCTTCATGTAATGTTACCTAACGGTTGAAATAAAGAGGTACTAGAAACTGTCTGATATTATTTCACTTGGGGAATAAAAGCGAGGTGAAAGAGGGGGGGGGGTCAACCTGTAATAGAAACCAAAATCGTGTTATTCTCTGATTCAAAATGCTTTTATAGCTGGTTGGTTTTATGATGGGGTCACATTAACCTTAAAATATAAAGGTGTTATTAAACTTACGTTAAAAAAAGACCAGCAGTACCGTATTGGACTGCATTCGCTGAGGATGTTTGTTTTAAAAGAGGTCTTCCCCCCCCCTTAACAAAAACAATATGATTTATCCACTGTTAACCCGTCATCTAGCTCTCTATCACAACATGAGGGATAAGTACAGGAACTCATTCACAAGAAAGTTTCCTATTCTTTAAGATTATGTCATGAAGTGAGAAGGAAAAGAGTAGTGATTAGAATCAGAAAACAAGCAACAGAAAAAATAATACTTTTTAAAAACAAAGCTTATCTAAGGGAAGGAACCGCTAAGTATTGCCATTTTTCTGTAAATTACGGGGTTTATCTCCCTTTTCGCTATATATATAAAACAAAATTAATGAATTAGTACTAAATGATTACCTAATCAGTTAATTTTTGGATTGATTCGTGTACTCTTATCCACTATGGAGAATGGGAAGTGGGAGAAAAAACGTGTCAAAACGTAATAAGGGGGCTAAATCCATAAATATATATATAGAACAAAAAGAAGTCCCTCCTTCAAGTCCTAGAAAATAATCGACCAACTGAAGTGTGTGTGTGTAACGCCCGCAGTGGTATTTAAATGTGTCGCACTTTCTTCCCCATTATACTATAAATAGTCACCATGTAGAGACACATTGACTGCCTTTGTACTGACTCGTCAAGAATCTAAGCTCGCAAGAGGTATAGTGCAGGGAACCACCATGTAAACGTCTCCATAGATCTCCAATCAGCACAATGACAATCCAATGGTCTGGATATCGGAAAGACAAAAATTGTATCCTCGATCCCTCCCCATCTTTTACCTTTTTCGCCCCCATCCCCCAGGCTGTGACTCTGGATCGTTTTTTCTTTGGTGTGAAGAGCCGACAGCGATAGCTATTCAAGATATCCCTCAGTGACATACCGAAGTTGATATCAGTTCAAGTTGCCAAATGTAGCTCTCGCTCTCTGACCAAACGTTTAATAGAACAGAACGTTGTATATATTCGTAAAATTGTCTTCCCTTGTATGTTTCAGTGTTTAGAAAAATATATCAGAAAAACATGAAAAATACTTTTTTTTTGAGGGGGGGGGGGTTAAAATGTATATAAGAAAAGTAGTTGTAAATGTCTACACTATAGTAATTGTAATTGTGTTTCAGTGATACAAATGTACATTGTTCAGTTGTTGATTATTTCAGTCAAAAATGGACCACGCAACTTGAATTTGTCTTGCCAAGCTTAGGAGCTTTGTGTCTACATAAAGTTAAAAAAAAAAACAGAGAGAGAGAGAGAAAGGGGGGGGGAAGAGAGAGAGAGAATGAGAGAGAGGTGGGGAAAGAGAGAGAGAGAGAGAAAGCAAAAAAAAAAAACAACTTATAAATTTAAACAAAAATTACCGCTATTGTATCTTCAAACCAGTTTATCAAATTGTTCTTTGCTAGTAAATAAGACGCGATCTTCATTGTCGCGTTTGTTTGTTTTTTAAACATTAGTAACATGATTTCGAGAGCGGTGTTTGCGAAAATTCTTTTTTGAAAGCAAAGATGAATAAAGGGGAAGAACTCCGCAATTACAACTTTATCTCTCAATTAATTACAAGCAATTAATTAACTAATTGGTTATTTTTTTTCTTATTGATTCATGAATAATTGTGCAAAATTTTAACTTGATCCTAGCATGTGTGTGGGAGAAACAACGCGTAGTACTAGATGTATAAACTTTTTACCAAACAGACAGCAAGACAGATCGACTCAAAAAAAAGTGTGTATAATTTTAAAAGCTTTGGTGAAATGTTCTTACAGTCTAAAAATGTGCAACCAGCATAAAAGGTTTCAATGTAATTTTGGAATTCAGTTTGAAATAATGCACAAGGCTTTCAATGCACTACCGAAAGAGACTAGGCATAGCCTCTGTGTGTTTAAGTTGCATGGACTGACAGCCATGTAGCTTACAAGTTTATATAATAAGTTTGCTTAATAATAATGATATAATGATAATAATAATAATAATAATAAAGATGACATTACTCGAGTTACAGACACACACACACACGTTATAAGCACAGCAGAACTTGAACTAAGGTCATAGCAAACGACCTTGTCAGAAACTGAGTCCAAATGAATAAATGGAGTCCCTCGGTTGAACAGGGCAGCTAGGTACACAAACAAAATTAGGGCCCTAAATCTCTGGCGAAATTGTGGATGGCAATGGACGGAAACATTAAGATCAATTAAGGAAGTCGTAAAGAGGGAAAAACAATTCTAAAAATAACTTATGAAGGTGACCCCTAGTTGTTTTTTTTTTAAGTCCCATTTCCGTGTAGATAAGCCATTGTCCGTTGAAAGCCATTCATAACTGTAGTCGTCTGTAACGTCCATCGGGGATTCTCAAACGAATTCTGCGAGGTAGATTCAGTTTAAGTAAACGCTTCACGCTCAACATGTACAACTACTTTTCTATGAAAGCTTACATTCGATATGTGGGTCAGAGTGACGATTGAATAGAAACGTTTAACTGAGACTGAGTCTAATAAATAGATCCCGCTATGATCCAGGGCCGGTCTTAGGCCACTGCAACCTATGCGGCCGCAGTTGGGCCCTCACTTTCATAGGCCCCGCGCGAGTTCTAGGTGTAAATTATTAAAGTAAACCATTTTAACTTATTATCAAAGGGTTTCTGGATTCTCCTGAAATTGTAAAATATACGAAAAAGTCACGAAAATCTGAAATTATTAAAATCTTCTGAAAACTGATGCAAATCTCCTTAAAAACAGACACAATTGTCATTTCTGGGTGTCATTCAATATGGAAAACGCCAATCTTATTAACAATACAAAAAAAAACCCACCATTGTCAGCTTTCATTTAATAAAAAATGTAATAATAATGCGAATTTTAACCAAAACAAAAAGTTCCAATTCTTAATTTACTTTAAGCTCATCTCTTGTCCACGGGGATCACCGAAAGAGTTGTTTACTACTTTTGAGAAAAATGGCAAGCAATGAATGTCATAGTACTACTTGTAAGAAATGTTGACTGAAAGAGTACAAAGACACTAAGATACTTCACGTGGTACATACATTGGAATGTCTTCCTACACGTGTACCTGTACATACAGGAGGACTCAACTCTTTTTGTCAAACTCAACCTGTATGTTTCTTGAGCCCGGGCCCACTGGGACATTGCCACGCTACTTGGTGTGTACTACTTTTATAAGCTAGTTACATAAGATGTACTCGAGACGACTCTAGTAGACATCTCACTAGTATACTAATGATAAATGCTTGAGGAACTTAAAAGTTGGGTGTTACTTTAATGAGTCGTGTTCTCTAAAATTCACATATAAATCTCGACTCACGCCTTAAGTTTTAGAAATACAACCGATGAAAGGTTCTTTTCTTTTAAGGGCATAGCTCTGTGACTGTGACCCTCTTTTTTTAAAAGATGCCCCAATAAGTCATCCAGCTGTTACTCATATATGTCTTATCTTCTATGAGTAGTCTTTTTAATTCTTAGCATAAAAGACGTGATTCTTTCTCCCTTGGAGGGTCTGTGTGAACCAGACTGAACCGTCTCCCAGTAATTATCGAGATAAATCTATCCTTTATGTCTACTCTCATAAAAAGAGTCTTAACAGGATGCCTTTATGTCGAGTATAATTATACTTGCCAATATCTTTGGGATACGATTTTTTTTTTGGTTAGATTCATTTCAATTCTAAGTCGGTGGCTTGAAACAGGAATGGCTACTTTTATTCCAACTTTGAATGCTATCAGGTAGAAATAGAACAAAAGTTTGACTTTAACTTACAGGAAATAAATCATAAGCTAGGCGTGTAATGAAGTTCACAGTGCAGGATATACACACATCAACGTACGCAATCCCCTGAGAATAGGAATTGGTGGGAGGGGGGGAGACTTTGGGAATCAACTCTTTTAGCAAAGTCGTACGATTCTTGAAAAAAAAAAAAGCTACCGTACCAGTAAGTGTAATTAGGTGAACAGCGGAAGGGGATGAGAAAGTAACAGCGCAAACTCTAAAGGAGGGATAGGAAAAGTATTTTTTAAGAGGATTTTAAAAAGGTATATTTACACAAACACACACACAAACTCAGAATTTGATCATGCACATCAAAAACAAATTTCTTAACACTGGACAAAGGATGTAGGCTAAAATTATATAAATACTTCTACATTCAAAGCGGGCTGCATGTGATTGGTGCATGATGTGTGCACAAATGTGCACAGGTTTTTGAGACCATCACTGATACATACAAGAGCCAATCAGAGTACAGTAGGCTTCTAGAAAGAACACAGACGGAACGTTTTTTGTTATATAATTTTCATAGAGCCCAGTGTTCACAAAAGTTACGATATGTTCATAGACAACTAATTTAATCCATGTTCACAGTTTGGAGCAGACTCATTTCAATGACGCACAATGTAATCCTATTCACACTATTACAGTCTCACAGACAGAACCGCCCTGTCCTGATTCCCCCCAACTTTGTTGATTTGACTAGCTGCAAATACCCTATTCGAAAATAGAAACTAAATCGGAAAAAGGGAGGCAACTGCGATTATGCCCAAAGATTTTTCTTTTAAGCAATTACCTTTCTTGTAATAATTTACACCCTAAAAAAATGTTTCATGTGATGTACATTGTGAAATGCATACGGCTTGAAACAGCTGTGTCCTATATATTTTGACACATCTGGCGCATATGAAGCCGTTCGCTAGAGGTTAAACTTTCATCAAAACTTACTTTGGGTTTCCAATGTACACCGATGTTAAAAAAAAAAAATCTTCAGCTATCCTTGTGTCATAGTAATAAGTTTAATCGGTCTTTTTATATAAACCATTAAGTGGGCAGGTGCACGTCACATAGGGGCATGTGCCATAGTGCTAATAAACTTCTTATAATAAAAGTACACATCTAGCAGGGCACATGTAGAGCACACAGGACATATCTGACATAGCACGTACTTAGTACTGCTTCATGCTATCTGCTTTCTTAAGAGAAGCGAACAGACAAAACAGCGCACTGTCTTTACACCAATTAGAACTGTCTAATACAAACATCTTTTTCTCCTCTATTATTCTGAAATCTTGACATCAATACAAATAAAGTATACAGTTCTAGACTTCAACTAAAAGTAAAAACTTCAAGGAACAAAAAAAAAAATAATTTAAAAAATTTAAAAAATTCAATTCTGTTTCAAGATCATAGCCACGTCGATCTGTGACGTGGTGACGAGCTATTGGTCTCCCCTGCCCACAGATTGCGAAGTGGCAGGTCAGTGTTCAGGCCTTCTATACTAGAACGAACGGTCTCGATTCAACTCAAGACATTTTGCAATGTAAAAAAAATACCTAAGAGTCAACCTTCACGAGATTACAATTTAGTTGCTCAAGTTAGATGTATACAAGCCGGTGTGTCTCTAAATGGACTTTGTTTCACCCTAATGATAAGTAGCATGCTACAGATCACTCTGCACGTAATAAAACAATACATTGAATCAATCCCTCAAAATCACACCCACCAAGAGACGCATCTGATCTATACGGCTAATAGCAATACACCAGTGTTTCTCAAAATGTTATCGATGCCCAACCCCCAGACGAATCTACTCGCGCTTCCCTTTTCCAGTTGAGAGAAGAGACTTAATGACATATAATTATACCTAAATTCCGGTTTGCATTAATATAATATGTTTAAACCCCACATTTACATTATGAATGTTCATAAAAGCTAGTCCGTTTAGTCTTATGCTGTTGTTTTGTTTCGTAAAATAGTGTTCAGAAGATCATTTTTAAGTGTTTTGTTTACTAGAAAAGATTCTGATAGGATAGGCAGCTGGTTCCGCTTCCATCCAGGAAGCAGCACTGCCCAATACTTTTGAGCGAGAAACAGTCAAGATTCAGGAGGCGCACTTGTGTAATAGGGGCAATCTTCGTAACACCATCTTCGTGTAGGCGTCTTGCCGCGGGCATTTTATTTGTGTCACACTTCAAGTTAACAATATAGAACAGTCGGGATAATTCGAACATTCTGATACAAGAGAAGTCAAGTAGACTCAAAATAGCGTAGAAGTTGTGAGACTTCAACAAACACTTTCTTTTTTGAGTGGATAAATGCAGACACCTGTCGTGAAAACGGTATTCATTTTAGAAGGTCTTTATTAGAAGATGAAACAAGGCATTGTACATCAAATATTTGAATTTCGAAAAACGTTAGTATTAATGTCATTTAATGTTACCATTCAAAGATGGATTGATAGTTTCTGTGTAAACACAACTGTTTTTGCTCCTTGAAAAATATATTGACTGGTTTCGCTCCCCCGCCAGCCCCCTTACTATTAGCCAGGACATCGCCCCCTTCACTTCCGGAGAACATGCCCCACAGTTTAAGAAACGCCGCAATAAACTATAGCTCTTTTTGCTCTTAAGGCCCTGGCCAGCTACTCAGACGCCAACTTTTTAGAGGCAATCGTCCACTGGACCAAAGCAGCCATTGATTGAATGTTACAGCCTATTTGCACAAAGCTCTCTCCAAAACGTTTCCTGTCTGACTGAGAATGTCAGAAAACGTTCAAGGGAAATGATAAAAGTTATTTTCGTATTTACAAGCGAAGGAGAATCCTTTGAAATGCATACTATGCCTAATAATAGCTGTACTTTACCGTGAATACATCTTTTTTTCCAGATGTTCTTTAAAGGAATAGTAAAAGTACAAACCAATTTTTTCCCAATTTAGCAGTCCACGGGGCAGGTCAAGTGGCCTGGTTCCATGGCCAGGAATGTAGGTCGGTGACTCTCAGATCAGCAGTGAATCACCTCACCACCCGATAACCGTGTCCCACAAAAGCGGTGATTGGCAGGAAAATAAATAGTCGGTAAAAATAACAATACTACAATAAGAGCATTAGTATCGCGTGTTTCGGGTACTATCATAACTAGTGTTCATATTAAACCAGCAATAGGCCTACATTGAGATGTGGTCAACAGTATAGGATGGTAGAGTGAAGAATCGAAATTAGATCTAGTAGTGAAGAGAAAAAATAAAACGTTTATAGTAGGAATCGACGCACTCAGTTAAACCCTTTACAAAAAAAAAAAAAAAATAATGTTGCTGTTTTGCCATGAACCGTGTGTTTATTTTTTTTATCTATTTGTATTGCAGATGAATATTTTTAATTCGAACCACGTGATCAAAATGGATAAGAAAGGCGTTTTTTTTTTTAATGTACCTAAACCAGAAATTTCTGTACTTATACATATGGAATCATGGCAAGATTTAGGCTTAATGAGGCCCTTGTAACAAACAAAAGGCAATTTTATTACTTTGCTTTTTCTTCAAAACAATATTTGGGGTCGGGGTGGGGGGGGGTCCTAAACTATAGTTTATGTTGCCTATAGGTAGGCCTAAATACAACACTGCTTGGGAAAGAATGAATACGAGCAGGACAACAAAAGTACACGTTACTATAAGATCTAATCAACATATAGTGTTGCATTGAGGTCAGCAGCGAAGTTATGTAGTGATGCACAGAAGGAAGTGATAGGACTTATTCCCATTTCTTTTCTTTTTTCAAATCGTTAGATGTTGGCATTCGGATCCTAAGATCATACAAGTAATACAAAATAGTAACATATGGTGTGTGTGTGAGAGTGAGTGAGAGAGAGAGACAGAGAGAGAGAGAGATGCCCATTCAAAGTAAGGCATTTGAAAACCTTCTTGTTCAAACTATACAGCATATCTGAGGTCAGTCTACTGGATGAGAACATAAAAGAGATCATCTACTCTTTCTCATGTCAACAGCAATGAAGTATGCACCTATACCCTTACAGAGTATTGAGGGATTCTATTCACTGTGTTCAAGTGAGTACTTACACAAATAGTATGCTCAATTAATCCTACAACGCAAGACGTATCCAAGGCGCCCAGACACGTACATTATCAACAGAGAACCTTCTTAAACAGGTTGATGAAGATGCCAATATTTACACAATCACGTTCTCAACAAAGCGTTGCTTAGCACTCCAACGCTGCGTAGAAATTATGCAAAGAGAAATCTATAGACGTCTATAACGAAGCGGATTTTCCAATTGTCTGGTTCTGGAAGCTGTGGTTAAGATAAAAAGCCTCGCACACCAAAACCAGGACAAGGCCAGAAAGGCCACGCAGCAATTACCACTTGTCAAATTCAGTACCGCGAAAATGTCAGGCCGATGGTAAGCTTTTAAGGTGAACCAGAGTCAATATGAAAGGCCGTCGTCCAATAGAAAGATGGGTAAAATATTGAAATCTCGTAGAACTGTGTCAGTCTGTCAGGTCTCTGCTTATCTGGGGGGGGGGGGGGGGGGGGGGGGGAGAGCCTCACATCAACCACGACATTATTTGGTTGCTGTGTAACAGACTTCTTTAGTCAATCCGGTTGTCATCGCCGTGTATCAATTACTTAGTAAAGTAAAAACATATTGTTACAAATGAACAGTGATAGGTAGAGGTCAACGTATGACCCCGGCGAGATGACAAAGCAGCTAGTGTTCCCTGGAATCTACATGTACAAACAAAGACAGGATGTGACGTGTCCACACGTGTTATTTCAGAGGATACTAGCCGTGTTTGTGCAACTTTGGACAAGCGATTAGGGACTCTATATAAGCCAGAGAGTTAATGTGAAAGTCAGTCGTATGGAGTCGTGAGTGAGCCGTTACAGTCGATACAGACTATGTAAGACGTGTGCGGCTCTGTGGAAGAGAAATGTGTACGACTCGATGCAAGTTAACTAGGGTAGAGTTAACTGGAGTGGACTACTGTCGTTAAAGTCTATACAGCGAACTACAGTGGACTTGAGCCGTTACAGTCGATACAGTCGATGTAAGACGTGTGCGGCTCTGATGTGGTAGACTGGAGTACGACTTGGTTCAGCTTTGGGAGACCTGGAGCGACACTGGGAAGTGTGTCGTTGGTCTGTTCTGTAGAATACGGCTCGAGGAAAGTTGAGAAGAGATGAATTGCAACGAAGTGAAGAGATGCAGTGCAACGAAGTATAGCTAACTGTAAACTGACAGATATTGTACAGTCTTCTACGCTACATGTTACAGTAATGTTAGAGTTAATAGTCATTAAAGTTATATGAAACTGAAAGTTTAGTCGTCAAGTTCTTTGCTGTGTTTTTATTTGTGTGCCAACTAATACTTCTAGCCAGAAGATTCAGAAATACGTAACAATATATTCTTGTCGAGGGTAGATATTTCCTATTCTTTGTACTTTGTTTACCCTATGAAAAAAAAAAGTGATCACTATCCTATGTACGCTAGTATTCTCAGGATATACAGTAGCAGTAGACCAAAAGGCAAGTGGCAATGTAAACAAGAGAAAGTCTACCAAGATGTTCCGGTCAGTTCAGCCCACGAGTGTAATACGTCTTTCACGCAACACAGCTGAGCACACAAGGCCGGGGCAAGACGATGTATACACGTGACCCATCAACGTTATTGATGACCTGGGTAAGTGTTCTTATAAACACACTGGCCTAAATCTGAACAGCAGCCTATCTATAAATCAAGTGGTGTGGCCAACTTTTCTTTTACAGTGGAGGCTGGGAATCGAATATCCTAGACGGAAAAAAAAAAGTTTATCTTTTCTTTTTTCTAATTTAAAAAAAAATATAGATCTGCCTCTTCCTAAATCACTTCGTATTGGGTCGTTTGGAAATAAGTTCAAAATCACAGAAAGAAGACGTAGGCTCCATACTTCTTATTGTGGGAGAGGGGGGGGCAGAACATCTACGCCCTTTAACAGACTTTAATGTAGAACCGCTCTATACTTTGTATGTATTAAAAGAATAAGTCTTTTTTTTTTCGTTGCCTGCTCCGAGGTCAAATATTAACAACTAACAACTAGATCTTGTCTATGATCAAAACCCATACAAAGTTATTGACTACATCCTTGTTTAACACATGAATGTCACCGTTGTTTAAAACTTACAACACCATATCAACTGAACTCAATGTTATATGGTGCTTATTGGCTGATTCGTATTTATTAAGACTCCCGGCAAAGCTTGGGTGTGTTAATCCGCTATGACAGAAAAATCAATAAGGAAAAAAAAAATCTAAGTGCAAGAACGTTTTAAGGCTTGCTATTTTAAGACTGCCCTAAATGTGGAGGTGGGAAGGGTGGGTTCACTTTACAACAACATCATTAGTACATTCAACTTTCTGCCCCCACTTTTTGAAAATAACATCGACCCCATGCTGTAAGCCACCTTTATACACCTTCTGCTTCATGGTGGAAGATGAGCACAATCTCATTTCCAATTGTCTCGAAGTTCAGGCTAAAGTCAAATAAAACTATTTCAAATCTGGAACAAGTATATATGTCTTTTGTTGTTCGGCCTTCTGCCATCCTTTCAAACCAAACATTCTGTAAGATTAATTTTTAGTTACATGACCAGCATTAAAACACTGATTCGGCTAAATCTTTTCAACATAGCATAAGATCTAGATTAATAGTATTTCTAGCAAACTATGCAGACACTTAAAAAAAAAACAAAAAAAAAAAAAAAAACATTATTCTGACCTGACAGTTTAGCTGACTGTTTCAGCAGATACATTGTAGATTATCTATCTGTTTTACATTTATGAGTATTATATTTCATAGTAACTTTCCAAAGACAATGAATAGTCTAAATCCATTATTATATGGCAACAGCTCGAATGTATCTAATTCTCAACTTTGACTTTCAGCTTTAACTCATTCCGTATGTTAGTTATGTAAAGTAAGCTACCAGTGAGGAGAGAAGTATGTCTCATGAAACATAAATGTGTCAAATAAATATTCTATAGTTTTCTGCCTTTAATCATCTTTTGAATCATTAAAAGAAGTTTGTTACAACAACAATAAGGACAGAGAGGTGTGAAATATGATGCGTCAAATAAATATTTAAGTTTTCAAAAACTTGCATACCAACAAAGAAATTACAACAGAAAATAATAAACACATGAGTGTAAGTGTGCTTTGACTGTGATTTCTGCAATTCATATTCCAGTAAATGTAAAAAAAAAAGGATATTAAACAGGATACAGGATACAAAACACAATGTTGTGAATTTAGAATAACATTTAGAAACCATACGAAGAATAAATAAGAAGAATAAATACATAGTTTTACTGAACAAGTTTATTTACAAAGATTTTAGACAGCAATCTTTTAGCAATTGCCATATTTCATGTGACTGTTAAGTTATATACAATTCTAATTATTATTACAAACCTTTTTATATATGGTCTACGGAGAAAGGTAGTTATAATTTTGCATAGCATGGACTGTGTGACATGTCAATTTTTTAAATGGCATGGATAAATAGTAAATAAAAAAAAAGGTTCCACATAATATGCCTTTTCCAAGACAAGTATAGCCAATGTTAGTGAGACATAATGAACATGGGAATAAACCTTTTTGGGTTTATACGCAACTGTTCTAGTCAGTGAATTAATAAAAATACAATTCAAATAGGTTGTAAGCCTACTGAAAATTATAATCTATATCTTGAGCACATTTTATTTAATGCAATTAGCACACAGACATGTAACTGCATTATAGTTGTAAGTTCTTAAGTCCAAGACTTGATATTCAAGAAATCAATGTACACATAAGGGGCCTTAATTAATGTTTCTTATCAATTTATGAAACAAAATGTAATTAACATTTATTTATATATTTATGATTATATATTATAGGTTCTACTTGACTAGTCTTAAAAGCATCTCTAGAGTTGATCAATCAAGCTAAGCTAAGTTGTAGGCCTTGTATAATGGCACGCTGGTGGTATTTTTCATCATGCTACAGCAATTCTAGATGCAGCAACTTACATGCAGGTCCATACAATTAGATCACAGAATGTCAATGCAGAATAGTTTCTTGAAAAATAACTGAACTCTTTTAAGTCTAGATCTAAACATCTTAACATTAGATTTCAGCTAAGCCATAGAATCTCTAGACAAAATCTGAGGTATCTAAATTTAGTAGTTGAGTGGAAGAGGTGTTGAAAACAGGTTGTAAATATGCTTACTTGAAATGGTATTGAACTTGTAGTCGCAAGTTCTAAATATAAACAATCCACCAACAACAGAATGAATAGTATAAAATAAATTAATCTGTCCTTTTAGAACACAAAACTTTATTACATTGTCAGCTAAAGAAAAATGTCCTTTCCTAAGCGTTACGTTTTAAAATGTACCATCACATCACTAAGGAAAAATCCAATTAAACCCAACTTTTTTGCGCCTTACTATTGAGTCATTACAATACAAAAGTAAATTTGATCCTGTTAAAATATATAATATAGACATTATAGATCTAGATCTAATCTTTAGAGTAATAGAGATTACATTTTTCCCAAGTATTTAAATCACACCTTAAAATTCAATAATCATAATTTACTAAATCAGTACTTTTATAGATTTATAAGTATGGATAAAACTACATCTCGACTCTTTAGATCCACTCTAATTTTATATATAGATAACTTTTTAGAATGTGGTGTATTCTCAAATTATATTCTAGATATAGAAGATCTAGATAAATTATACATAAATATATAAATATAAATAAGATAAAATGTTTCCTAGTGCATCTCAAATAGCCTCTCCTGACAACCAGTCAAACTCCTGGCCTTCACATGTGGGTCACATACTGAGTCCGGTGGAACTTGTTTCACTAACAGGAAAAGGGGCGAAGGCAAGTAACTGGTGTCTAAACCAGTAAGCTACGGGCAGGAGGGGCTCGTTAGCTTTAGCCATTGCTGGCTACCCACCTAAAAGAAGGAAAACTCTAAATTTAGACATCTGCTGCCTTGAAGCTATACCCAATCATGAAAATGTGTTGGGAGTTAACCCTGAGGAAAAATCAGCAGCTGGCGACCAAAGGCAGTTTGCAGCACCCATGCTACATGACGCTGATCCCAAATCGTAGGGGCACTTGTTGTTTTTTCATTTGGATGGATCAGCTGCGTGGAGAGGGGGAAACTAATGTGTGGGCAACATTGTTACTACCACAGCTAATGCCCAGGCATTCATCTCATTTCCATGAGAGGATCAGTAGTCGCTTCACAACTGAAGGGGGCCATTTAACTACGTTATCAATTACAGGTGACACTTCAAAAAAGAAGATGATTACATTCTATGCATGTTCCTAGGTCAATCTAGTAATACATGTTAATCAATGACTTAAATTCTGCCAATATATTTATTATATTAATTATAATATCTAGACCTAGCTCAGGATACACAGTATACAGACTATAGATAGAGATTCTAGAATCTAGTTAGATGTAGATCTTAATTAGATAGAGTCTAACTATAACTATATAACAATATTAGTCTTCATCATGAATTTAGTCAATATTCTAGTCCAGCCACATGGTTCTCTTGAACCAACCTTCAAATTTCTATGAATCATATTATAATTATTAGAATGTTCAATGTCTCACCTAGTCTCAGTCTCAATCACTAGACAAGATCTAGATTAGAATAGATGTACTCAATTAATTTAAATCTTGATGATTTAAAAGTCAAAATCTAGATAGATAGATATAGATCAAGTAGATCCATCTAGATCTAATCATATATTATCTTAAATTTTATATATTAAAGACATTACTTCAAAGAAGATGATTACGCCCTACGCTTACGCGTCATGCATATTAACCAATGACCTAAATTCTGCTAATTCACTGGTTTTCCTGGCTAGATCTCAGGCTACCCATTCCATGCTCTAATAGCACTAGGGAAGGAGTATTTTTGTACAAATTTGTCCTAGAATTTATATGGAATGAGGGTTGTGCCTTTATCTTTGTGTCATTCTGACTATTTTATTATATTTTTTTTTTGTATAATTTGAAGATTATTGTTCAGTGTTTTATGTAGATCTATAACTATAATTGCTAAAATACTTTACTTTTGAGTTTTCTATCCTGAAGGCTCTATGTCAGTCTATGTCTAGATCTAGTCTAAATCTACATTATCATGATTATGACCTCTATGACTTACCATCTTATGAGTTATGATTAACCTTTCGTTGCCTTTAACTTTAGTCTTTACTGGGTTTTTTTACTTTAGTTAGACTTTAGGAGGACAACTTTGATTTACAGTTTAGAGTTAGAGTATTAGAGTAGACAGTATTATTATCAATTAGAGTAGACAGTATTATTATCAATTACAGTATAAAAATAAAGTCAATAAAGTCTATTATTAGTATTATTAAAGTATAAAGTTAATAAAGATCTAAAATCTAGACTCTTACTTCTACTTCTACACACACACTGTGACACAGCCCAGGCATTCATCTCACCAAGACCAAGACCAAGATGATCCATAGTCATAGACATAGTGACACTTCGCGACTGAAGGAGGCCATAGAGAGAGAATTAAAATAGATCTAGATTTAATCTAGACCTAGTCTAGATATATTACTTCATTGTTTTATCACACGACACGTTCAACTAACAACACCATCCCATTCAGATTCAGGCCATTCCCAAATAAAAAATAAAAAAAACAAAACAAAGCCCAAACTAACCAACTTTTACCATGTGATTCTAGACTCTAGATCTTTATGCTCATCAGATCTAACCTAGCTTAGATCTAGATTACTTACTTTACTTGTACGGTCTGTATTAAATATTCTTGAGTCGTTTCTTGTAAAATTTAAATCCCGATCTCTTTGGGAAATCAAGCCAGCTGATTCTCCATTCTCCATGTCGTCCGACATTTTGATTGTTGTGAGTCACGTGATTTGTAAGTTATATTCAGTATGTCTAACCCGACGACCAACCTAGTCCTAGACTCTTAGATGATCTTTTGAAAGATGTGGTAAAGAAGCTGACACTACTCACTACAACTACTGGCATCTGTGTAGGAATTATGCAGTACAGTGTATGCCCTATCCTATCGTGAAACTATAGTGCAACTACTTGAACTACTAGATCTAGATCTATAAAATTCTATATATATAACTATATAAAGTATATAGAAGAGTCTATTATAATTGTATAATATTAAAAATAATTAATTAAGTAGAGTGACTAGAGACACTAGAGTGTAACTTAGTCGACTTAGACTAACTCAGTAACTCACTTCTCTAAGTAACTAAAGTTATTAAAGTAGATATATAATCTATAAAATAATTAATATTATTAATAATATATAAACCAGTACAGTACTACTAGGCAGGCTCTACTATAATATTACTATATTCTATATATATCTGATAGTAGATTTTATAGATATCTATACTCTATATAATTTATTAATTATATATAAATATACTAGATCTAGATTCTAAGAGCATATAATCATATAGATTTAATAGATCTATAGCCAAGAGTGGTTTTGAGTTTACCCCCCCCCCCTTTTTTTTCCAAAGGCAAAGCGCTTTAACTTTCCCCCTCCAGAGGATTTTGAGTTTAAAACTTCCAGAGGGCTTTAAGTTTAAAACCCCATCCAGATGGATTTGAGTTTAAAACCCCATCCAGATGGTTTTGAGTTTAAAACCACTCTACAGAAAGTTTTGAGGTTAAAAACCCCCTCTTCAATCCATCCATCCATCCCAGTGGCGCTACAACCCATGGAGGGCTCTGGCCTGCTTTAACACATCCTTCCATTCAGATCTCTCCTGGGCCTTTCGTCTCCACGCCCTAACCCCAAGCTGCTTCAGATCTGCTTCCACGTCATCTATCCATCGCATTCGGGGTCTGCCTTTGAGTCGCCTGCCTTTTGGTTTTTGCCTGTATACGATTTTCGCCCCTCTGTTGTCTGACATTCTTTCAAGGTGACCTGCCCAACGTAGTCTGTTCTTTTTTATTTCGTTCACTATTGATGGGTCTTCATATAATTGATATAACTCATGGTTAGTGCGTGTCCTCCACCCTGTTTCATCCTGTATGGCACCATAGATTTTCCTAAGGATTTTTCTTTCCCAAGTGTTAAGTAAATTTTCAGATGTCTTTGTCAGTGTCCAGGTCTCACTTCCATACATTGCTGCTGGTCTTATTATAGTTTTGTATATTATTTTCTTGGTTTTACTTGAAATCATTTTGCTCTTAAGTAGATGGTGGGTGCTATAAAATGCCCTGTTGCCTGCTGCTATTCTTTCCTTTATTTCTGTTAGTAGGTCATTTTTGAAATTAATAGTACTTCCTAGATATTTGAAAGTTTGGACGTTTTCAAATTCGTGGTCTTTGATTTTGATATTTTGTCTCTCTGTTTGATTGTCTCTTGTTATTGTGATGTACTTGGTTTTACTGTCCTGCTGGTCGAGATGCTTCTTCTAGTTGTATGAAGGCTCTAGCGATGTCAGAGGTTTCTTTACCCAATAAGGCAATGTCATCGGCATAAGCAAGGTATTGTAGAGGTTGGCTGTATATCGTCCCTGTTGGTTGTGGACCCATGTTTTCTCTCCTGAAGTAGTTAGTAATAGTTCCCCTTGTGTTTATGTGTATATTTCTTATAACTCTCTCCAGTGTTAAGTTGAAAAGCATGCAGGAAAGTGCGTCTCCTTGTCTTAATCCTCGTTTAATCCTAAATTCCCGTGAGTGTTCTCCTTGTATTATGACTTTGCTTTTTGAGTTGTTTAATGTCATATGTATAAGTCTTGTCAGCTTATTGGGTATTCCAAAATCCTGTAGTGTGTCATATAGGTATTTCCTTCTGATACTGTCATAAGCCATTTTATAGTCTATAAAGAGTTGGTGGATTGGTATGTTGTATTCATGGCATTTTTCTAGTATACATCTTAGTGTGAAGATGTGGTCGGTTGTGGATTTGTTGGGTCTGAAACCACATTGGTAGTCACCTAAGATTTCTTCTGAATATTTTCCAAGTCTCTTAGTTATAAGCCTAGACAGTATCTTATAAGTCACATTTAGTAGAGAGATTCCTCTGTAATTACAGCACTTTAACTTGGATCCTTTTTTGTGTATTGGGGTTATAAGAGCCGTTTCCCATTCTGTTGGTATTACTTCTTCTTCCCAAATTCTTGATATTAGTCTGTGTATTTGGGAATGTAAGTCTTTCCCTCCATATTTAATTAGTTCTGCTGTGATTTGGTCCTCTCCTGGTGCTTTGTGATTCTTCATGGTCCTAATTATTTCTGATGTTTCAATGAGTGTTGGAGGGTTCACTAAGGGATCTGGTCCCCCATGCGGCAGTTCATATTCTCCATTGTCTCCATCTTCAGTGGTATTTAGGATCTCCTCAAAGTATTCAGCCCATCTCTCAATGACCCTGCTGTTTTCTGTAATAAGCTGACCATCTTTGTTCTCACACATGTGTGATCTAGCTTGAAATCCGTTCTTTTCATCTTTAATTTTCATATACATTCCTCTCATGTCTCCCTCCTTTGCTAGTTCCTCAATTTTAGTGATCTTGGACTTTTCCCATTCCCGTTTTTTCTTTCTTACAACTTTTGTGGCCCTTCTTCTTGCTTCATTGTATTGCTGTCTAGTGTTCCTGGTTTCTCTCTGTAGCATTCAATATTATTCTAAATTCAAGCAGCATAACTAAGGTCAATAAGGAGGTTTTGAGTTTGCTTAAAAAAACAAACCTCCAGAGATTTTTTCAGTTTAATTCCCCCAACAGATGGTTTTGACATTAAAACTTTCCTTTTCGATATAAAATCTAAAGCAAACCTACAGTCACTAAATTCCATGAGCGTAGCCAAGAGGCGTTACAAATTTCTACCAGTCTCTGGGCTCCATTTTTTAGCAGATTTGTTGTTTTTTTTAACTAAAATTTTTTAATAGGATAATGCACTGTACCTCAGAATATGCATTTTTTTGTTTTAAGTACCGGTCCGCCTCGGACCCCATTGGAAGGAGCTCACAGTGCTCCCCTAGACCCCATGGCTGGCAAGGGTGGGATGTCTAAAGTCTTTCCACTAATTCCAGGAAAACCCTTTCTAGGATACAAAAAACGTCTTCCGAAAAAAAGGAAAGGTCGGAATGTTGTACAAAAAAATCCTGGCTATGTCCATGCTACATATTATGTATTGTAGCATTTTGCATGTGATGCTGGTAAAGTGATACTGGTCTGTAGTTCCCCGGATCAGATTTTTCTCCTCTTTTTTGAATAGATTAGTGACATTATACTAATTATATAAGCTTCCTTCCATACCCTCTGTACCCTGCTCTTATTTAATGGTGCCGAAAAAAGTGTTTTAAACACTTGTGCTAGTTCATGGCTTATTTTTTTTTAGCAATCTAGCTGGATTACCATAAGGTCCAGAAGTTTTATTTGGTTTTATGCTAGCTAATTTAATAGTTTTTGGATCCTTTTATCTTGTACATTTATATTTCCTATGTTTTCTACTTGGTTTAAATTTATTAATATGTTTTTTTCACCTGGAGCTGAGAATGCTGATGCAAAATATTTATTAAGAATATTAGCTTTAATTTCAATATCGTTGTGTGTTAAGTTATAATCACTTTTTAACGGAATATAAAATATATAATATACAAATAGTGGCTTAAAGACATTATATAAAATATATTATAGAATATAAGAAACAATTTTATCGCAACTTTTGAACTTTGAAAAGTTTAAACCTTAAACTTATAATGCCTGGCTTGTAAACAGAGTATAGAGTCTTGATCTAGTTCTATTTAGATCTAGTATTTTGCATACATATATAGAGAGAGTCTAGATCTAGATAACAATTTAAATTAACTTTGCTAATGATTTGGTTTGAAACTAAATGGAAGTTAACTTCACTCATATTTCAGAAACTCTTGATCTCTGGTTAAAGTAAGCAATTAAATATGGAAAACAAAAGTACAACATCTCCTGAGAGCACTCTAGCTGAGAATCAGGTTTCAACAAAGCCTTCAGAGGAACAAGACTCTTCAGTTATTTGGCATGCAAGCGAAAAGAATTTGGACAGTCCTGCAGGAAATTCCGACCTTGCCAGTCCCAGAGATGATCTTTGGGAGAATACTATTAATGAAGATGCCTCAAAATTAGAAAACGTGTTTGAGACTCCAGCTGATAATGCATTGGGTTTCTTCCCTGCTATATCTGCAGAGCTTTTCCCAGGTCCAGAAGAACAAGATGAGCCTGCCATTGATAAAGCTGAAGGTGACAATGATGTGCCCAGAACTTCTCAGAGTATTTTGAAAGTAAGGAAAACAATCTCAGCCATTACCAGGCATGCTAAGGCCATTAAAAAAGCACCTGTCATTGCAGAGCACTCTTACACTTTCAAGAAAACTGCCCCAGTTCTACGCAATCCTCTTCTACAAAATTCTGAAAGTGCAAAAAATGAAGTTAAGAGTATGCAGAAATATTCTATCAGTGTTGAACAGTATCCTGGACACAAGAAAGATCTGGCTCTAGAGAGGTAAATGAGCATTTCTATTAACCCTTTTGAACTAAGGACATCCTATGTGTTATGATTTTTTTTTTATTGTGATAGAAAGTGAGAACAAAATGTGTATTTTATATATAAAGAGACTAATAAATATTTTTAGATTAATTTCATTTTTTAAGACACTAGCAGGGTATATTATCTGTGATATAATATTATAATTATATGTATATATCTATTATATATATATATATATATATATATATATATATATATATATATATATATATATATATATATATATATATTATATATATACTATAAAGTAGAATTTAAGGCGTACGTATATATGTGCAGAATAGATCTATATCTATATTGTGTTTATTTTTTCTTTGCAGATGAAGGCCTCATGGCCTAAATGTCCTGTGTTTTTACTTAGGTCCACAGAGGTTTCCTATATATTTATGTCTTTTGTGTTTTCTAATAAGATTTGTGGTACATTTTTTCTCTTTCAATTAAAAAGCATTTTTACATACAGTAGTATTTTTTTTATACAGAACTGACCTTGGCTGGTTTAAGCATGCATGCAATCTAAAGTGGTCTCCAAACCCAACTGGTTGTAGTTCTGTAGTGCCAGTAAAACTGAGAAAATCTATCAGGGCAGCAAGAGTAATATCCACAGATGACTGGATAATTGTGGAGCAGGCTTTGAAGGATAGGAGAGAACATGAGATGGCTGTTGAACTAGGGTAAACATTTGGTTTCAAAAGTGTAGATATATTCTTTTAGTGCTTTTTTAATATTCTATCTTAAGTTGTTTTTTTTTTAATAATATTTCAGGTGAAAGTTAGTCTTTATGATTATTGTTAATGAGGAACATTTAAAGAAGTCTTAGCTTGACCTGTAAATAGCAGTAAGCAAGTAAAAAAGATTAAAACGGTTTTATTGATTCTTTTTGGAAATGTCTTGAGATTACAAGAAATCTCTTTTCAATTAAAAACTAATTCATGCCACAAAAGAGAACAGACACAACACACATAGAAGTTCATTGAATGACAACACCCAGACATCATCACATTCCCTAGGCAACAATTAGCGAAGCAGGACATTAATAACACGTCATATATGTTCATTTGAAAAATTCTATCTATGGGTTTTCTGTGTTTTTGTGTTCAAACATTTTAATGTAGAGCAATAGTTATTTGTGTCCAATAGATTTTGGATTTAAGTTTGTTTTGTAATTTTTGTCTCTAACATTGTAGAAACTGAAAACTAGTGAATGTCATCTGCGTTTTACACTTCCCCTATAATTTATGGGCAGAGGGAGAAAGCATGTCAATATGACCATTCATAATTTATATGTTTGTTAACAGCGCTTTATATGCTTTTACATTTTTCTGATGTCCTTTCAGAATTGAACATTATTACATACTAGCCCAAACCTCCACTGGGTAGTGGGCTGGGTTGGAACCCAGGACCATTGAGACAACATACTAACAAAATTAAAAAAAAATAGTTTTGAGTTTTATAAATAATCATTAGAAAGACTTGCTCTAAAACATCTTGTATCCACCAGTAGCGTCAATATAGTCTCACAGAGTAAGGAATAAACAAGATTTGGTCGTGTTCAGTTCTTGCATTAATGGCAGAGTCTACCCATTTTGTGTGGTCATGATGTAGTTATGATGGAACAGCTGGCAGTTGTCTTCTAAAATTTTCTAACTTTGCTTTGTTGAAAAGGTTTATTCAAATATATTTAGGGTTGTGCATGTGGTTTTAGATGCTATTTTTCTAAGACTATTCCAGCAGTGCAACAGTTTGGATAACACATTACCTTATCAACAAGTTCTTGCATATGATAGATTTTATTTCAATTTTTCAGTTTGTACTAGAAAAATAGGTGCTGTATAACTTTCTTTTCTAGGGTTTCAACATGTCTTTTTCCATGAAAATCTGTTGTCTACACTACAATACCCAGATATCTATGAGTTGCCTTGAAGTATTATTTTGTTTATCTGGATGTCATGTACTAATAAATTTTTCCTTTCAAAGTCTATAATGAGTTCTTTAGTTGTTTTGACATTCAGTTCTAAAAGGCTTTCAATGCACCAATTGTAATATCTTTTAACTGTGATTGACTAGCTGATTGCCACCCTTCTTGTTAAAGACATACATTCTGATTCTCTTGTGACACTGAAAAGCAATTTGCATAGTATCATGGTCAAGGTCTTGTTGCAAAGTTAATTTAAGTCTAAGTTTTAAGTCCATTGCAAAGTCAAGTAACAGAATGTGAAATCCTGCTTACAATAAAGAACAGGAATGCTCAATATATTTTATTCAAATGTACATATTTGCAGTGTTAAAGAATCTGTATAAAATTTAGGCAAAACAGATTGTTTTTTTAAAACCTGTTTCATATAATTTCATAGATATCTTATCTTTTTTTTCAGTTGTGATTTACAGAGAAGAATAATAGAATAATTTGTGATGCTATACCTTTGTTAATTCTAATTGTTTTTCATAAAATAAGCTTTGAATAACCTGACAGTATTTCACCTGGATCAGAATTGAAGTGCTCAATCAGTGACAAAATTGTATAAAGTGATTTTGATAATGTTTCTGTTTTACAGATATGAAACTTTAGTTGGAAACCTTCTTTATATTGAAATACCACATGGGACAGACATTAATAGAAGTTGGCAGAATTATCTTAGTGAGGATACCATGGAGTGGGGTTTCCCTTATTACAAGGGTACCACAGAAAGACCCAGAATGAGGCAGCCAGAGCCTTACCTAGCCCATCAGGTTAGTGGAAAATGTCTCAAAGGGAATTTAAAAGATGACCATGACCATACTTTTGGTCAAACATATTTTCCCAAACTCCAGAGGGCTTGTGGAAATAACGAGGGTCAGTTTCTATACAGTTTCTAACCATCATGTGGACAATCAGAAGCTCATACTATAATCAGCTGACCAGGGTAGATTTAGTTTTAGGTTTAAAACAAAATGGAAAACATGCTTTAAACAAGCTGAAAGAGTTATGATATTCAGATAAAGTCATTTCTGTCCTTATAACCAAATGGTTGGGCTACACAAATATAACCTATATTATAGTTTCAGTACATTGTAAGCTGTTGATCCAATTAACTGGTTACCCAATGGACCAGATTTTACTGTGTATTATAATGTTTGCTGGACTAACAGGGTGTTTCTGTACAGTTATATTACAGGTTCTTCAATGAACTAATTCACAACAATCACATGATATATAGTAACTTGCAAACACTGTCAGGAGATCAGAATCTATGTTTAACACTGTTTAAAAAAAAATAAGGGATCAATTCTTTGTGTTCTGTCTGTATCTATGATGTTTCTCTTGTGAAGCCTAGACAGTTCATTTATTCTATGTTCCTATTGAAGCCCTATTTAAATATGTTTCATTTTATGTCATGTTTAATGTTCAATCTGTTTGGTGCATCTCCCAACTCTAGATCTAGTACAGTATCAATAACTATATAAGAATATTGCTTTTTCAGTTTATTTTTAACGAAACCCATGTAGCAGAGCTGTTCTTTTCATTTCTGTGCTCAAAATTTTAAGAATCAGTTTTGTTTTTCACTGCAGCAAATTCTTTTTTTTTTAAACTTTAGTTAAGCAATTTATAAATAAAAGGACAAATTTATGTTGTCTTTGCCTAGCCATATTGATATTCATAAATGCATACCATTCAAACATAGGTTAGGAGTTTTAAAAAATATATATGATGACAAAACAAAAAAAGCTTTATTTACTATTTCAAAATGAGTTTTATTTTGGCTTTTCAATTGGAAAACATTTTCATTAAATTAAATAACATTTTCACTTTTGTATTTTGAAGCAATAAAATTTTCATATATTTTCTGCTCTTTACAATCAATTGCTAATATTTTTCCAAAGGTGGTAGAAAAGTTGTGGAAGGCTCCAAAGGCAACAAGAAGACGAGGCAATTCTGTTGAGGACTTGTATAGTAACTGAAGATTTATAGCCTTTTCTGCTTAATATATTGGAAATAAGAGTTTTATTTGGACACATTTCAGGTAAGAGGCACATACAAATTATTGGATACTCCTCAAGAAGACCCACTAGTCTTCCAATTTTCTACATTAAAAAAATAAAGGACTTTTAGTTTGAACAGTGCTGTTAAATTCACTATGCTTGTTTTAAATGATTATTGTTTTGTTTTACATGTTCCCTCAGTGTTGTCTATTATTACATTCTAGCCCAAACATCCAGCAGGATAGTGGGTAGGGCCAGATTTACATATAGGCAATACAAGCTGTTGCTTAGGGCCTCCCCCCAGAAATATTTAGCACTGACATAAAATATCTAGATTTATAAAGGGCCCCTTGTCTCAAATCTCTTAGGACTTGTCAAGTTTAAATAGGACACTTATAGCAAGGGTAGCAGAGAGAAGGTTTTGAACTTGGGCAGGACCATTTAAACGACAGTCCTGAGGGTAGCCATATATTTAGAAAAAGCACATTTTTAAAATACATACATTGTTTAAAAATAGGCTTGTAATATTTTAGTTAGAATGATCAAGGATCTCTTTTTCTTTTTAATTAACTTTTTTTTTTCTACTGTACTTTCTTATGATTTAACAAGTACCGTAAAGCAAAATAAAGCTTAAAAATAAATAATTTTCCCATATGCATAGACAAGTGTTCTGTTGGATTTCATGATTTACACTGGAGTATTGGAATGCTAATCTATTAGAGTAGTTCTGTAATTTTCTGAATAAAATATTTTTGCTATTCCAGGCAATCATATTAGTTTGCTGTAAAATTCATTTTGTGATTTTGAATAATTATAACTTTGTAAGCATTATTTCTTAATATATATTTGTTTTATTTTATCTATATTGTAACAGTAATTATCCTTGGCAGAACCTTTACAACAGTCTGTTGCATGTTACAGGCTCAAGGTAAATAAATTTTATACATGTTTGCACCAATGTTATATTCATTAATAATTTTAAGGTTATTTGTTTAAAAATTCCACTAATGTTAAAAATCTCTATACCAAAGTCAGAACTATAACTATTTTTGAAAAGCTTTTTCTTTTAATCAATTATATTTTATTAAAAAATTATTTTTTTGAGCTCAGTTCTAAAAAAACTTCAAATTTGCTTCGGGGTCAATACTTATTACCTTTTAATTTTTTTTTTTTGGATGGGGGGGAGGGGTATGGAGTACCAGGTATGTTTATCTTTTAAGATTTTAAGACACAATTTTATGATACCCTATGTAGTTCATCTTTGATCTGCATAAATGCAACTTCTTTTGCTTAACATAAAGAGCTCCTGGTAGCACAGTAGTTTTACTTAAAAAAAACACATAGATCTTTATGTGCAAAAAATCTCCTGCATCCTAATACAATAATTTTGAAAGGTTTGAACACATCTACTAGATCTGCTCTGAGTAACTGGTAGTCCATATAGTGTATGTTTGTGTATGATTTGTTAGGAATGATATTGTTAGAAATGTTGTTACATTTGAGAGAACTCTAGTATTTTGTTCTTTAATTGTATTTAAAAAAAAAAAAATTTGTTCTGCTTCTAGATTGGTACATCATAATCTGAAATCAAAGCAAATACCTCATCATCAACTTAAGGACAAGTGCATGTATTTCCTACACATCTTCTTTGCTATTAGTGAGTGTATATGCATATGGCATGTTAGCAGATGCAATGAAACCTTTTAACAAAATTAATGTTAAACACAATCTGTGTCATGACACTCTCTGCAGAGTGACTTAGCTCAAAAAGCTTAGTTTTGAGTTTTAAACTTAGTCTATTCAACTTCAACCAGTACTTTGTATTAGAAATAGTATAGGATGTGTGTTGTTCTAGTCTCAAGATGTTTCCAATGTTAACCCTTAGATATATTTTCCCAGCTGTCTCTGGTTATCAGGAAAATGTGCCTTTAAAAACAATTCTTTTAGTATTTGTATAACATGGCCTAAGCACAGTGATGCTCAAACTGTGACATGCAGTCCATTAATGGCCCCAGCTGCCGCGCTGTCTGCACACAGTGCAGGTAATAGCCAGAAAAAGAAGAAAAAATGTTGGATTGATGTGTTTTTTAAATTTCTGTGTTTCCTCTTGACAAAAATGTTTGTTTAAAGAAAGTGTTTTTACTGTCTTTGTGTTGGCATAATATTGTAAATGTACTCGAACAATTTATATGTTGTTTTTCTGAACAGAAATAAATCCATTGCTGCAAGCCTTACTACCTCTGGTCTCATTTGGAGTTGATCTCTAGGCACTGAACAAGTATTGGCTGCTATGTCATCTTAAAGCAAAAAAATTACCATTTAGATGACTATGAAAAAAGAAATAAAATACATCTTTGTTAATATTTTTTGTGTTACTATATTTGTGTTTAAAGTTATTACAAATTTGGATATACAGAATTTAATTTGTCCCTTATGTTTACAAAATTCCAGTATTGTTTTAACATGAAGGCTTCAAGAAGTTAAAATAATCCAGTTTAACTGTAGGCTTCAAATATTGTTAGTTTAATCATGCCCTAAAAAGCAAATACTTTCTTCTTAATGACATGCTCGTAACCATTGAAGTTTCCAATATTTTTGAACTCATTTAGTACGTGATATCTAACCAACCAAGCCAAAAAATGTAATAAAGGGAAATAACTTAAGTAAAATGTAATTATTCACACCAATTTTAATTCCAAAATTTCTACTTTTTCTTGCAACACAAAAAATATCTCACGAGTACCCATACTATCGTTCTTATTCCGTGAGTGGTGAAGTTTTCTTGTCTCATAAGTCTCCCCATATCTTTTTTTTTTTTCTAAATTCACTAATCTTTTAAATTTTCTTTCTAATTTAATTTATCTCTAAATCTTTCTATCTAATTAAATGATTCTATAAATTTTTCTTTCTTATTCCATGAGTTTTTAAAATCTTTCTTTCTAGTTTTATGAGTCTTAATTTTTCTTATTTCATAAGTTTCTTAATCTTTTTTTCAACTCTCTTTCTCTTTCTCTCTCTCTCTCTCTCTCTCTCTCTTTTCTTTCTTTTATTTACAAGTCCTCAACTCTTTCTTCCTCTATTATTCACTAGTGTCTCTCACTCTCCCATCTTATTCATGTCTCTCACACTTTCTTCATAAGCCTCTTTCACTTACTCTCTCCATATATTTTTTTCCCCAAAGTGTGTTGGCCATCAACCAATTTCACACATGAAAGATCCCACCCCTTGTACTACACACTTCTTTCCCCTAATGACCAACATACTCCCACCTCTCAGTGTAAACCACATACACGTATATAATATAGCCCTTTCTCTTCCTTCAGTGGGGCTCTTATAGTAATTAAACTCCTCGACTGCCCCAGGGTTCTAGACCCTTGCCACCTCTCCACATTGAAATATTGCAGGCTTAAGGTGGTCTGATCTTGAGTATGGATATAGATGTAGTCATTTTGAAGTATGCTGACTTTCACGTTGTGTAGAGTAAAGAGTAGCAATAAACCTACACCATCTACGTACAAATATGTAACTAATTTTTAGGGATAGCCAGAATATAGGCTATGATACGATCTGTTGTCCTAGATGTTTTTTCTTTGATAAGGCCAGCATTTGATGTTATTTCTAACTAAATGCTTTTGTTTGTAGCGGTGCCCGTAGAAGAAAAAACCACCTTTGAACTGCCTTCTGTACCTATGTCACATTTAGATTCCAAAAAAACGAAAACCCCTTTTTAAAACCCGATCTAAGCATCGTTCTACTTATTGTCTTGTGAAATCTTACCATTAGGCCTCAAAAAAGTTCATTGTTTTTCATTCTCGTACACCATTTTTAAAACATGTTTTGAAAGAATGAAATAGTTCATCTCATCTCTGCTTGTGATGCGTAAGCGAGAAAGTACCACTAACTATCTCCTCCAGATGTCTTGTTCTGGACGAGTCTCTCCAACTGTCCCCACGTCCTGCCCATCTGCATGGCTTCTGCCTCAAAATCGCGGCGCAATGCATTCCTGGGCCGCCCTCCCTTCCTCCTCCCTTGGGGGCGCCTTGTGATGGTTTGCCTATGCAAACCATAGGATGCCATATGCATCAGAGCTCAAAAGAGAACACCGAACAGTAGCACGACCATGCGCAATGACTGATATCAATCAGAGCTTGACTATTAAGACTACATCCAAGGACATCGACGTCCTTGTTATTTTAGGGAATCAGATTGTGGGAAACTGAATCATGTGTAAAGGCCTATAGTACAAGGAGTCGTTCAGAAAGTGATAAAGAGTATCGAAGAATCTCTCAATGGATTCAGCTCATCATTGAAACAGCCGTGACACGCTCCCAGGAAATCATCCAATCGCCTTGTCTGATTACATAGATGGCTAGATGGACGTGTTCTAGAATGTGCCAAAATAAGCAGAGAACAATAACAAAGAATTTTCAAATAATTAGGCATTGTCTTCTATTCCCAAGATTAAAAATGAGTTGATTATTTCACCTGACCGCAAAAGCTCAGTGTTGACCTGCATATTTTGCCACACCTAATACAGACAAAACTGTTCTCCGCGTTAGGTTTATTCACATTATGAAGTGTTATAAAGATCGAATCAGACGTTATTTCCTTTCACTGGCATAAAGGAAAGCAGCTGGCATCAGACGGAAACAAGAGCTGGAGAGCTCTCACGAGCTTTGCGAGTCACACATTTTAGATCCAAAGAAGTGCCGTTATCGAAACCAGGCGAAGGCGACAATAACTGCAATGAGTTAGAAACAGAATCAACGCCAACATGTTTTCATTTCATGAATCAGCCGGGAAAGCCAACGACTAGGCAGAGTTTAAGTCATTGATTAACTTGCATGACTAGATTGACATATGAAATACGTAGGGCAAAATTATCTTCTTTTTTAAGGTAACGTCTGTAATATGTAAGATAAAAGACAGAATAGTCAGATCTAAGTTATTGTCTGTTCCATTTTCTATTTCACATAGTTCCTAATTAACTTTAGTTTTGAGAAGCTAATTAGTTCTTACAATGTGTGGAATCTGCGCTTTTGTCGGAGAGTGGAACTGTGTAAAAATGTTTTGTAAAATGTTTTTTACATGTTTCGGATGTTCCTTCAGAGTTGAAGATAGTTTACTTCCTAGTCCAAACCTCCCGCAGGACGACGGGGGATGGGAGCGGGCAGGGTTTGAACCCTCGACCATCGATAAATCCGAACGACAGTCCAGCGCGCAAACCGCACGACCAGGCAGCCATCCGTAGGAAGACATACAGAGAGAGGGGGGAGGGGGGAATAGAGGTGAAAAAAAAAGATTTGTTTAAAATGATGTGCGAATCACTGTGTTCGTTTTTTTTTTTATTTGTATATTTTTCCGCATTTGTATTTTTTAAACTGCCTCTGTAGCCCATTTGTACTTTGAGGCAAACTGATACAATTTTTGTAAAATTGTTACGTGCCTGCAGGAGACTGGTAACCCTATGTAGACATAGCCTTTAAGATTATGGGTAAAACGGAAGGGCTGCTGGGGTGTGCAGGATAAAATTGATTGCAGTCAGCAAAACAAGTTTAAGGGCGGGGGGGGGGGAAACATGATCGATGATAATGAAGAATACAGCTGACGTAAATATCGATCAGTCTCACAGTGAATCCCGATACCATCATTGCTCAAGTAATCGAATACAGTTATATTGTTTCAAATAAAATTGTGTGGAGGCTTGATGGCTTAAAGACATTTGCGGATAGATGGCATTGTCTTCTTAATTTTAGGACCAAAACGTATTCGGGGGCTTTTGTAACCCCAGGCTAGACCATAATACATTTTCCTCAACTACTAGTCTAGGCGAGGCATAAAAAGAGCTGCGTGTCAAGAAAACAGGACGTATAATTAACAAATTGAAAAGTCGATTAGAGTTCAACTTTTCTAAACACAAGAGATTACTAAGAGATTAGATACAGGGTTACTGCAGCGATTGGACCCCATGATGACCTGCTAACTATCGTAAAAAAAACAACAACACAAGCTTAAATTCTATGGCCATATTACAAGTTCTTCGGGGCTTACAAAGACCTTCCTTCAGGGAACAGTACCAGGAAAAAGAAGAAGAGGCAGACAGAGATAGCGATGGGAGGACAACATACAAGAATGGACGGGCCTGCCATTGAAAGAGGTTCTAACTAAGGCAAAAGACAAAGAGGAATGGAGAAAGACGGTCGACGAGTCTTGCATGGTGCCCCAACGGTCCAATAGATTAAGGGATAGGTAAAGGTAAAACGACAGTGTGAAAAGTTGTACAACTACGTCTAAAGCAGTTTGAGACCTTCAAAGAACTTTCTATCTGAGACACACACAAATGAAACAGAAAAAATAATTTTAAAAAGTAGGTAAAACAATAACGAACGAAGAGATCACAGGATAGTAACAGTGGCGTAGCATCCATGGCGCGAAGGGGTTCATTGAACCCGGGCCCACAAGCAATAGGGGCCCACAGCTGTGGCGTAGCAACCATGACGCGAAGGAGCTCATTACGCTTGGGCCTATGCCTCAAGGCCAGTTGGAGCCCACATTAGAACTTAGGAAGAACATTTGTTTGTTCATTTGAAACAATTTTAAGTAGTTTAACTCTGTTAAGAAGCTGTAAAAACATTGACTTTTAAGACACTATTACTTATATACAGTCCTAACTGAATAAAACGTTATGACTTAATTACTTTTTTAAAGAAAAAGGTACGATCTTTACATTGGAATGTCTTTACATTTAATTTACTCATTTTTTGTCACACACTAACTTTGTCTTATTGGCTGGAGATGTTCTTCAACCCGGAGTACTAGTGTGATATTTACTTGTGTAGCAGGCAGTAGTTAGGCCCTAGAGTCCTCGCAGTACTAGTGTGATATTTACTTGTGTATCAGGCAGTGGTTAGGCCCTAGAGTCCTCGCAGCACTGGTGTGATATTTACTTGTGTAGCAGGTAGTGATTACGTCCTATAGTCCTCGCAGTACTGGTGTGATATTTACTTGTGTAGCAGGCAGTGGTTACGTCCTATAGTCATCGCAGTAATGGTGTGATATTTACTTGTGTAGCAGGCAGTGGTTACGTCGTATAGGCCTACATCTACAGTTTCTGGCCATCACCTAAATTTAATTTAACTTAACACTAATAGTCCAATATTTAAACTACATGCTTACATATTACTTCCTAATGTGTCTTAAAACGAATAGATATTAATTAATAATATCGTTTTATCCCGTGCTTTTAAGAATGTGCGCTTATAATACTGTCTCTAATTCAGTCACAAGAAGCACTGGCACTTGATTTCCAACATCAATTCGGTCCAACACCAAGCCGTGTTTATGCCATCTCCCATTTAGTTCGAGCCTGTCACACAAGTCCTGAGTTGGATCCCCATACTAAATGAAATATAGATGTTAAATGTTTTCTTGGAGGTTCAGCGAGTGCATATTTAAATTATTCCGATAGCGGATTCCAGCGGTGGTTGATTTTGAAACCAATACGATGCCAATGCCCATACATTCTCATCGTATGACCTTAAAACCATCCATTCGAATAACTTATTTTTTTAAAAAAAGGTACGATCTTTGCATTTAGATTACTCATTTTTGTTACACACTAAATTTGTCTTAGGCATGAATGAAGGCGTGAGAGACTCAAATCCTATCGTGCAAAACCTTTTTGCGTAAAACTATTGACTCTAAATAGTTCGACGGAGGGGTGTCGGTTTACAGAAATTTAGGATTACTAAAAGTTAGCTTCACTTGAAAGAATGTAACTGTATGTGTTAAGATAATGTGATGATTTCTGTTTCTTTATTTCTTGATATTTTTTCTTATATTAATAATGGTTCAAACAGAAGATATCTATGATGTAATAAGATGTTCTATTAGACTTACAGTGGAATCAAATATATAATAGACACCAAAGAACCAAATGTATTGGTCTAAAACTATAAAAGATATTTCAGCTGTTACACACTCAATTACAATTTAAGTCTATCTACATTCTAAAAGAGAAAATACGTACTGCACTATACATTAATTACACGAATTTATGTTTGCGTCGCGTCGGATTACCGGGTGTGTCGGATTACCAGGTGTGTCGGATTACCGGGTGTGTCGGATTACCAGGTGTGTCGGATTACCGGGTGTGTCGGATTATAAAATATCTGAATATCAAGAGTCAACTGTGTACGTATACCTAAGAACATGTGGTATGTTTGAAATGGGTTAGGTCTATCTCAACACCTTGGTATCCAAAAAGTCCAACAGACTTTAGCATAGGTGACAAGACTTTGTAATCGAATGTTCAGAAATAAAGTGCATGAGTTATATGTTTGTAATATCTGTGTTTTTGTTTAGGATCAAACATGTTTACTGCCTTAACTACTCTGAGTGGTACATACCTGCTTTAGTTAGATACAGGCTGACTGGGGTTGGTGTTGATGGCAACCAAGTCCAAACTTCTTAATTGTCCAAATAGTCTAAGACTCTTGGAACTCTAGGTCTATGGACACTTGCCTCCATCTGCATGTCTGAACAAACGTCTGTCTGGGAAAGATCCAAGTATATGTAGGCCTATATGTTTACATATTACAGATAGATATTACAGATAGATATTACAGATAGCTCGTCTCCCAAGACGCTTCGCCATAAAAACGGCCCGTTGAGGAACGGCGTGTGGATAGTGACATTTTGTTGGGGGTTTCTTCCATCCCCGCCAGTGCAATGAACTCGGTCCTTAGGCACCCCAACGAGGGTTCTTGTTTGCTTCCCTATTGGCCTAATCGTCTCCCCTAACGACCGCTTTCACCCGAGCGCCACGTTGAAGCTGCGAAGCATTTCAAGGGATAGGCCCAACCTACCCATCCAGTGGTGCCCAAACCTTATTCTCATTAAAGCTCTAAACATTTTGAACACGGTACTATCAAGAACCTTTGGAAAGAGTAAGGATTTCAAACAGAACTCAGTCATGACGGCTTCATTACGTACTGTGACACCTCAAGGGTCCGGATAGTAAAGCGTTACGGACCGCGGGCCGCAGTTTTGGTATCATTGCTTCTGTGTAATCGGCTTTTTTTTTTACAGCCATATTCGAAATAAGATTTTGCCATCTTCGAGCATGCTGAAGGAGCTTAGTTATTTCAGGATCATTCTCTCGGCTGTAAAGATGGGGGTGGGGGTGGGGTGGGCGGGGAGTTAACTTCCGTGGAACATAAACTATAAATCACTGGGCTTGGTCACCACCGTGGAGAACTTTTGTAGCTGCATTACATCAACATGGCACTAACATGACATCATCATAAAATTAACATGATACTAAAATGACATCAACATGACACTAGCATGACACTAACCTAATATCTACATGAAACATAACATAAAATTCATATGACATCAACATTACATTAACATGGCACTAACATGACATCAACATTACATTAACATGGCACTAACATGACATCAACATGACACAAACATGACACTAGTATGACATAAAAATGACATTAACACCAATGGTTTTATTCTTTAAGCAATCCTAACGCTCACCCTTCACTTGCCCCTTAGTCCATTGGACAGTTGGGGCACCACACACGCTCTGACAACCGTCTTTAATTATCCCTCTCTCTATTTTACCAGAATTAGTCTCACACACAAAACTGTGGTTGACTACACCCTTTACTTTAGACAACTTTTAGAATACAATTGTTAGTTTTTATGCCTGACTTTACCAAGGGAATACTTTTCTAAACTACTTCTTACATAGAAGCAAAACAGTCTGGCCATCTGCTTCGAGTGCATCTCGGGATACTGACTCGCACTGACGTACGGCGCTGACTGAATTACTGTCTTAGTGTCTGGCCTGAAGAGGGTAACTGGTTTAGACCGTGTGACGCAATGGGCAAGGTCTGCTCTTACGAAAGTGGTGGAATGCTGACGTGAGTACTTTTTGCAACTCTACTGGCTATCTCGTTCATGTGTAGATTAAAAGTGCCAGCCTCTCATCGAGATTACAACGTACACAAAGACAGGGGGGGAAAAAGACCTTACATTTTTTAAGAACTACGATAAAAGGTTTGTTTATCTGTTTGGCAGAAAAGAGAACATAAACTATTTCACGTCTGATCTAATTTAGTCATTGAAGGATCTAGTTCGAAAAAAAAAGGTAAATACGAAATATAGACCGCCGTGAGGGAAGACGGACATTTTGAACTTGAGGGATTTTTGAGGGTTCACTCGAGACCAGTCGTTCTAGAAGGCCTGAACACTGACCTGTGACGTCGCAACCTCTGGGCTGTTTAGACGATAAGCTAGTTCTCACCATCCACTCAGCTCGAACCTTCCTGATGTACCTTGGGTAACGAAGGCAGTTGGTAAATGTGCTAGCCACATGACACACTAGTGAACCAACGACCAGTGTAACAGATGAACTGTACATTACTTGCTCCCATGGAACCAAAGGTCTGAAAGGGGCACCCTACCCATACTAATAGGCTCATATAATGTGTTGAACTCTGACCCCTAAGTAACAGTCACGTGATACACACACTGATAATGTATCAATAGTGTCAATGAAGATACAACGCTGCTGGTTGCTATTGTAATTAAGGAGCAGTAACCCCATATCGAGTTTATTCGCTTGTTATTGAAAGGGCGAAACGGAGTGGGACAAAGAAGGAAAAGAAATAAGTTATGCTGACCTTCTGTGTCCATGAAAGTACAAGCTTTTGTAAAGTGTTATTTTTAGACTCCGCTATAACCATCCCTTTACTGATGCGGCTATGAGAAATCGATTTCTACTATTATATGCAATGGCATAAAAAAATATCAATGACAAATTACATCAAAAGGAGTCACTTCCTGCCAGTATTTCTATTCTGTTTGATTTCAAGAGATAACATTGTAAGAGAGACCTCTGCAGCAATGAATTGCATCTTATTAAAGCAAGGATGATATTTAAACAATGCTTTGATGATTGCGGCATTGAGATTGAGTCTAGATTACTAATTAAACAAAAACTATTAATTAAAGTCACTTTTATGATTATAGAAGACTGCTTTTTGTTTGTAATAATAATAATAATAATAACAATGAATAGTTAACAAACCCAAGAGACTTGATTTGTGAATTGACTTTTTAGTTGACTGGTTTGTTAGTTATTCTGATAAATAGATTTTCTGAATTAAAGAAGAGAGATGTAACAAATTGGTATTATATGTACATTTGCACACTAGCGCGTCAGTGCAACACCACTTGTGTTTACGTAATAAATGGAGTTCCTAATATGTCTTCCCTCTTAAACACTAGTATGTTATTTGTGTAACACGAATATTCTACAGAAACCATCGAAATAAAATTTAACAAGGTTACAAAGACAGTTTGTGTGGAAACACAAACTCAAAATCGGCCCCCGAAGTGGTCCACCCAGGCAGGCTTCAATATTTTCAGAAAGAACATCCGAATGAAATTATATCAAAGACAAATAAGAGATAAGAATTTAGAAAGTAGGTTGACAGATCTTGTGTAGTGCTCCAACGGTCCAGCAGATCAAAGGATAGGTGCAAGTGAATGCAAAGTTAGATGTGAACCTGGCCTTAATTGGTTCCCCTTTCGGACCTTGTGGTCTATAGGGCAGAAGATGTAAGGTTCATCTGTTTTTGTGGCCTACGGTTAACGAAGGTGTTAGGGTTAGGGTTAGGGTTTGGGTTGATTTTAAAAATTAGATTTTTCGCTTTCAAAAAAAAAAAAAGTAGCCGTTGCTATCAGAAATTTGAATGGTCTAAAATATTGTGATGTCGGATTTTCACTATCTTTTCTAGTTTACGAGATCTAAACGGGACGGACGGACAGACGGACAGACATTTCGCACAAAACTAATAGCGTCTTTTCCCCTTTTGGGGGCTGCTAAAAAACAAATGAAAACGAAATATAAAACAAAGATTTAAAATATGTAATGTTAGCCGTTAATATAAATATGTACACACGTTGATATGAAATCTGACATTAACTTTAAATTTATTTTAATATTACACTAAGAGAAGACACTTAATAATGGGTGAGTTTTTATTTTATTTCATATTTAATGTTAATCAAAATTTCAGACACTCATTTGGGTGCCCCCCTCAAATAGGGGCCCCGGGAGGGGGACTTTCGAATAGAGATCTAGCTCCTCTCCTAGTTACACCACTGGTTTATAAACACACATTCTATTTATGTGAATGTTTTTGTTGTTATTTGAGAAAAGAGTCCTTGTAATCACAACCAATGTCAAATAAGGATCAATAAAGCAGTTTTAGTCTTAAAGGAATATGTGTATGTAGCAGTCTTGAAGTAAGGTATGCGCATGACATAGTGTATCCAGGAAGTCGAGTAAATTAGTTTGGGCCCATCTCTTAAGGGCACTCGAGGCAGGGAGTCTTAGAGACGTAATGCAATAGTGTTGTATTTTTTTTTATGAATTGGGGGTGGGGCTATTCTTCCTAATACAAAATCAACAAAAAGTTTGGGTTTTATCCGGTGGTTACACTTTGTACTAGGGATAAAAGAAAATGTAAGAAATAAAAACTATTGATCCTTACATGGCCTTACAACTTATTTTGAAAACAATTGAGTGTATTTTAAAAAATGAACATTATGCCATCCATAACTTGTGCTCTTGTTTCAGTCCGACTCTGCTTCAGACTCCCCCCCCCCATCTAGTCCCTATTGATAAATCCCACCACACACCACTGAGATAATTATATAATAGGTTAGATTATATAACAGGATCCATAATTGTCATGGCCTTAATGTCTTTATTTGGTTCACTAGCATGTTTTGTTTTGTGTGTGTACGCGATTGAAATATGTGCTATGTGTAAGCGTCCAAGTGAGCACAACAAAATAGAAGCATCGTCCTAGAGTGTCTCACAGCCAATAGATTTCGTCACCAAGATCTATCTACTGAATTACTCCCCGTGGACTTCATTTACAGTTAAATGTCGCTCTCTCGTGACAAAGTTCATTTTTTCACCTCATTTTTTTTCTTTCATAAAGTGAAACTCTCTTTGGTGTGAAAGTAGAAGGTTATGTCTCCACTCTTGTTATTAAGCATGTTGCAGACTCCACACGCTAAGAACAAAAAATCTGTCCCTTGATTTAGACTCGATAAGGCCTTAAGGTCATAGGCCAATGCCAAATATTTTAAACGAATGTAGAAATAACAGAAATATATTGATACTAGTCGACCCACGGCGTAGCATACGCCGTTATTTTGCAGGGCCGGCCTTAGGACAATGCAACCTATGCGACCGCAGTGGGCCCCGCACTTTCATAGGACCCGCGCTAATTCTAGGTGTAAATTATTAAATTAAACCATTTTATAATTTATAACAGAATTCCCTCAGCCTCCTGATTTACCAGGAGCTCCTGGAAATCTCCTGAAATTGCAAACTATACGAAAAAGTCACGGAAATCTCCGGAAATTATTAAAATCATTTGAAAACAAAAAAAAAAAATTCCTGAAATATATAAACAAATATTGTTATTTTGGGGTGTCATTCAAAATGAAAAAAGCCAATCCTACGCGTGATTGAAAAAAAAGGCATTATGCAATACCCGTAATCTGGTGCAAGAAGCTTCTCGCGCCTCAAACTACTTGACATATATATAACCATAGACATATATATATAGACTGGACGATAAAGTAAAAATTATTATGGGAAACATTTGGGAAAAGATAAGTTTGTATGAGTTATACAGCAATTATGAGCAGTGTAAAATTAAAAGTATTTATAGTTTTTTTTTCAGCCATAACCTATATAATTGATAGAACCCCTTCTGTATTATTATATCTATAATCGTGCCTACCAAATCTATTAAATTTACATAATTAAAATAATTATAAATAGTTTTAAATACTAGATTTAGATCTAGTCTATATAAATACTATAGTAAAAAAATACTAGTTACTACTATGCTATAAACTATAATTGTAATCTGTATAGTCTAGTCTATAGACACTATAGTCTATAGTTAGATATAAAATAAATAGTCTAGGACTAGATTGTCACTAGATCTATAATCTATACTTATATTAGATCTAGTCTATAGTCTGCATGCATAGATGATAGACTGACTAGTTTAATAGTTAGTAGTAAAAAGTATGAAAAGTATTAGACCTAGTTATTACAAATATTAGTCATATTTGTTAGATTTAGAGATCTATCAATATTAAATTAGTGACAGTCACAGTTATTCTGACTTACTGAAACTGAAAGTTAATGTGTATAATATTCAATTTTTTTTCAACCTTTAGAATTTATCCTTGGCCTATCGTACTACGAACATTAGAGCACGTTCAGCTCATTTTCTTTGACTTTTTTTTTACTAAAAACTAATTCTAACAATTTGAATCGATAAGACGACTGCCATACATTAATAAATAAGCCATGTCAACAAACATAGATCCACATCACAAACCTATATATATTTGCCTATGTCTATGATTAAGAAACAAAGGCAAAATACTGGGAATATGGCAGTTTTGTACTTTTCAAAAGTAAAGATCATAATTATATATTGGCTGAAATGTTAGTCCTAGAATTTATAGCTCAATTGCCGCCATTTTTTTTTCACATAGATATAGTACATCAAACATATTTGACTTCCCCCAAATAAAAATAACTTCCTACTTCCAGTCTATATTTATTTATGTCTATGAGGTTAACATTTCTCGAAGATAGATTGAAACATTTGGTAATTCTTGCTATTGAGCGTGACCTATGTAGGAAATATATTTTTTATGATATACTGTATGACTTCGCTACACGCAAGGCTCGTAAAGTAATTCTGTGCGTAGTAAAGAATTAATAAATAGCAAAGACGAATTTATTTTCTAATACAGACTCTTAAATTTCACTTGCTATCCGTTTTCCTAACTAAACTTAGCCCCATGAAATCCGTTTCGCTTAGAGACCCACAACGGTTGAATACAGAGTAGATTACTTGTTCTCCTCCCCCTCCTCTTTTTTTTCGCCGATAAAACTATGTGGGCTAGAAATAAAAAAGAGTGATCTTTCCATGACTTCTTGGTCACAACGGTTAAGTCCGGCCCTGCTATTTTCTGACGGGTGAATACTACTTGTTCCCCCCGCCCTCTTTTTTTTCGCATGATAACTCTAGTCGGACTTGCAGAAATAAAAGAGTGATCTTTCCTTTAATACTTGTCCAAACTCTTGAGCCATGAAGAGAATTATTTATATAGATAATATGTTTTTAACTCAAAATCATATATCGCAGGTTAATGTCGCTTTCGCTTTGGTGGTAGAGGAGTTAGCCATTTATCGTTTGGCACGTTTTTTTTCCAGAGCTGAGGCTCATGTTTTTTCACTGTCCATAGCTTTCTTGATCACCATCTCTCTCCACGTAGTGCGGGTCTAGGGTTATGTCTTCCCAATGGTCTGTATCAATGTTCACTGATTTAAGGTCCCGTTTTATTTCATCCACGTAACGGAGGTGGGGACGACCAGTTTTTCTTAAGCCAGACGCGAGTTGCCCGTAAAGAATGACTTTCTCGATTTCCCTCCGTCCGGCGAACGCAGGCGGCGTTGTCTGATGACTGTAAAGATGATTGGAAGACCCTTTCGCGCAAGGATCTCAGTATTGCACACTCTCTCTAGCCTTGTGATTTTCAAGATCCTTCGGAGGCAGCGCAAGGGAAATGAGTTTAGTTTTCTCTCTTGCTTTGCGTAGGTAGTCCACGACTCACTGCCGTAAAGCTAGCCAGGAAAACCAGTGACTTGGCAGAATTTAAATCATTGGTTAACATGCATGACTGAATGCATGACGCGTAGGACGTAATCATCTTCTTTTTTGAAGTAACGTATATATTATATAAGATAAGTAGCGTGCTCAGAACGCATGCCTTGTAGACTTTCATTTTGGTCGTTGTAGTGAGCTTTTGGTTTTCCCAAACTCTTGGTCTGAATCTAACAAAAGTCGATGCAGTCTTCCCTATGCGTTTTTATTTTTAATCTTCTCTTCTAGAGACAGGTCGTCTTGAATTGTGGATCCACGATAGCAGAATTCATTTACGGCGTCCAGCTAGTTATCGTCTATGAGGATGGAGGGTGGTGCTGTAGCAGGTGGCCTCATAACATTTGCCTTCTTCGTGTTGATTGTTAGGCCATACTATTTGCTGGCCAAAAGTTTGTACCCGTTATTTCCCCTACACCCAATGTTGGATAAAGCTGATAATTATTTCTTTTATTTGGTATCTCAAACAAGGGAAAGAAAAAGTACTTGACTGAATTGGTAATATAAGCTGAATTAGTCCCCTTTCCGATGGAAAGAAATATTACTTGACTGAAGTGGTGCTATAAGCTGAATTATTCTCCTTAATAGATTGTCGTCTGAGGCTTATTACAAATTCATATACATGACTGATCCAAAATAATTGATACACTTAATATAAGCTTTTTTTTTTTTTAAAGTATTTTATGTTGCATTTGGCTTGTTACATCTGTAGGAAAGCTTGTGTGTGTGTATGTGTAGAGACAATAATATTTAAAATGCAAATACTTTAGTTGCTGGTAATGTTTTGCACAATTTTAAAACGACTAGATCTAGATCTACAGACAGGCCTCAGTTCTAGGCTTTAATCTAAATCTGTCCCAGCACATGGAATAAGAAATTTGAAAAAACATGTAGAAGAGAAATAGGTAGGCCTACAAGAAAGATCAAAAGGTCCGCGAAAATTTGGAAGAATTTGACGAGTTATTAGGTTCGAAATTGATGCTTGTCTGAATAGCATGGGATAGTGATGTCCCAAAAAGTATTGTACTACATTTCTTGTCAAAATATGAAGAGTGGTGAACTCATAATCCCAATCCCTAGCATCACGTCACCAGGTTTTGACACTAGATGTCGCTCTCACAGCCACAAAATAATAAAGCTGTTTTTAGCTTGGGTCCTCTTGTTTGTAAGCCTCACGCGCGTATTGATCTGGCGTGGTTATGCTGTTTGCTGCAGTGCCAGAGTAGCAGATAATTAAACTCAGAAAGAAAAGAGAAACAACTGTCCCGGGTGAGAGTCAGGCTCAAGGGAGACGATTCTACTCTCTCTGATGTCTTCTGGACTCTAGACCATTTTCAAAGCGATCTTATTTGTGTGAGTGTGTGTTTGTGCTGAAAACAAAAAGTGTGGAGTTGAAGGATAAATCAATTATATTTATTAAAAAATGTCTAATTGAAAGAACAAAACAAATATGAGAAACAAGGTCGTTACTGATTTTCCCATAAAAAAATATTCTTAGTAATCTTCAGTTTGAAAACACTTCGATCTTTCGATCAGGTTCCCATTCTTTAAGCAATAAAATGCAATTGAAAATATGGAACAATAGAATGATAATCAAAAATGAAGGGAAAGCAATATGAAGAACTAAGTGACGATATAATGAAATTTAAAGAAAAACGTTAAGAAAATGAAGAGTTGTAAAGATTTTGAAATAGACAAAATAAACTAGCGGCTTACTAAATAATTCAAATTACTTTCTGATACAAGCAAAATAAGTAAAATGCTTTTAAGAAAAGGGGGTTATCTATTGTGAAGAACTGCAAAATCACTGCCATATATATCTCTCGATACTGCAAGGTTTAACTTTCTTTTTTCTATACAAAACAAAGTTAATTAATTACCACTAATTGATTAAATAATTCACTTTATCCGGAAGAAATGAAGAAATTAATAGTGAATAGAATAAACGAGAAATGAACAAGCTCTCATCCAAATCTCTAGAAAGACGACGCCTATTATAAACTGTCCCGCCATGACCAATATTTAATCTTTCCCATCAGAACCGGACACAACAGAATGAGACAACATATGTTCCGGAAGCTCAAAATCGGAAATAACGAATGTGTAGTGTCACCAGAGAATGCTGACCATGTCCTTCAAAACTGCATTCTTATCAAGAGGGCCGAACAAGACACTGGCCCCAAAAACACATTTATAGAAATAAAAAAGCTGTATGGAGAAATGCCTGATTTAGAAACCACTGCGCGGTTGGTCTAGTTATCTGAACCCTCGAACATAATAAATGAGAACGAAGAAGAAGAACATTAACTCACCAGGATGAATTTTAGTTCGTTTTTCACATAATACTAATAATGATCATGATGCGATCAATAACGAAGGTAGCAATGCGAGTCAAGAAGGCATATTTAGACATTCATTTAGACGCGAAGACTCTACTATCCTAATATAAAAACATCGATAGTGAGAGGGTTTGTATAGTTTCTGCACTTACTTGGTATTCTATATCATCAGAGAGAGAGAGAGAGAGAAAGAGAGAAGGGGAGAAAGAGAGAAAGAGAGGGAGGAAGAGAGAGGGAGAGATATAGAGAAAGAGAAAGAAAGAAAGAGAGAGAAAGAAATGGAGAAAAAAAGAAAGAGAGAGAGAGAGGGAGAGAGAGAGAGAGAGCGAAAGAAAAAGAGAGAAATAGAGAGAGAGAAAAAAAGAGAGACATAAAGAAAGAGAGAGAGAGAACGAGAGAAAGAGAGAGAGAAAGAGAGAGAGAAAAAAGAGAGAGAGAGAAAGAGAGAGATACACTTGGAAATAAAAGATTCAGACAAAAAAAAACAAAGAGGGACCATATGTTTAATGTCCATCCTACTTTCTCCCTTTATGACTACCCTACCTCTGTCCCTCACTCACAAGCCACCCTCCAGTCCTATATCGCCACCCCCCCCCCCCCATTTCACTCTCCCTTTTTCCTGTGGTCGAATTCAGTTGTCGAGGGCAAGTGCCCGCATACGTCAGTGGTGTCTGTGATCTAATTCGAGCCAGCGGAAGGAGATGGCTTTTATTCCCTGGGACTCACTTGTGCCAAGCCGCCAGTCGTTCGATCTCTTGGATGTACTCACTCGCAGGCAGGTCAGATAAATGTAGTCTAGGACTTCATAGAACTCTCTGGTTTATTTACCTAGATCTAGGTATCTGGTTGATTATAGGTATCTTGTCTATTTACCTAGATCTAAGTATCTATCTGGTTTATTTATCTAAACTTAAATATCTCTGACTCCAGTTTACTGTCATTCTAAGATAAACATTCTATTGCTATTTAAAACTGATACGTTAATTTAAGTGGACAATTTTTATTTCCGTTTCGATTTGATGTTATACTTTTATGTTTCGTTTTCTTCCTTTTTTTAGCGGCCCCCGAAAGGGAAAAAACGCTATGAGTTTTGTGTGGTTTGTCTGTCTGTCCGTCCGTCCGTCCCGTTTAGATCTCGTAAACTAGAAAAGATAGGGAACATCCGACATCATAATATTTTAGACCATTCAAAGTTCTGATAGCAACGGCTACTTTTTTTTTTGAAAGCGAAAAATCTAATTTTTAAAATCAAGTATGCAAAAAGTTGTTTTTTTTCATAAAAATACACCATTTTTACAACTATTCACTATTAATAGTACCAACACTATAGGCTATTTAGTAAGGGAGAAGACTATTTACCATATTTATGACAAATTTATGCAAACGGTTTTAGATTTTTTTATCAAAAATATTATTTTTTTTTACATTTGTATTGCTAATTTAAGTAGGTTCTGTCATACTAACTACAACATTTATAAAAAAAATGTTTACTTTTTTTTAAAGAGAAAAAATCTATTTAGTATGCATATAAGTTGGACATAATTTAAAACAACAATTAATAAGTAGTTTTTCATATAATCGCGTGGACTATAGAGTAACATAGAGGTAAAGATAGGGCCTACACTAAACTAAAGGAATTTTTAAAAAAAAATTTTACGAAATGTTTTTTTCTTGAGGATTTGAATAAGAGATTGTCCCTTTACAGGACAATTAGATCAATTAGATATTCATTATAAGACATTAGTTAGGTCAGGTTCACTTCTAACTTCACATTCACTTTCACCTATCCCTTGGACTGCTAGACCGCTGGTGCCGATAATGAATTTGTGTTTCCACAAAAATGTCTTTATAACCTTGTTGTTGTTTTTTTTTACTATTATCTCTATATATAATTCTCTTCTTCCCTCAACAGTTTAAACGAGAATAAGTAAAGGAAAGATCACTCTCTTATTTTTGCGGATAGTCCACGTGAAAACAAGAGGGGGGAGGAGAACACGTAGTCACAAAATAGCAGGGCCGGACCGTTGTAACCAAGAAATATCACTATTTTTTTTTTATTTCTACCTCACGTTAAAAAAAAAGGTGGGGGGAAGTAATCTACTCTGTAGTAATTATCGAGGCGACAGAGCACGCTCAATAGTAATTTTGACACCATGGAAAGATCACTCTTTTATTTTTGCAACTAGGACGAAGGGAGTTATCCTACGTAATTTTAGAGGCAAAAACAAAAATGGGGGGCGGGGGTTGGGGGGGGGGGTAGTATTCATCCATCACTAAATAGCAGAACCGGACTTAACCATTGTAGAGCCCTATGCGATACGGACTTCGAGGGACCAAGTTTGGGTAGGGATACGGATAATAAGTGAAAATTAAGAGATTGTATTAGAAAATAAATACGTCTTTGCATTTTATTCATCATATACTACGTACAGAATTACTTTACGAGCCTGCGTGTAGCGAAGTCATACAGTGCATCATAAAAATTATATTTCCTACATATATCAGGCTCAATAGCAAGAATTACCGAATGTTTCAATCTATCAACGAGAATTGTTGATCTTAAGTAGTTCTTGATTAGTTTGAGGCGCGAGAAGCTTCTTTCACTAGATCCCACAATAGCGTGTATTACATAATGCCGTTTTTTTTTTAATCGCGCGTACGATTGGCGTTTTCCATATTGAATGACACCCCAAAAATGACAATTTTCGTCTGTATATTTCAGGAGATTTGTATGAGTTTTCAAAAGATTTTAATAATTTCCGGATATTCCGAGGACTTTTTCGTATATTTTGCAATTTCAGGAGATTTCCAGGACCTCCTGTTAAATCGACAGGAGGCCGCGGGAAATCTTTTAAAGTTATAAAATAATTTAATTTAATAATTTATACACCTAAAATTAGCGCGAGTCCTATAAAAGTGCGGGGCCCACTGCGGTCGTATAGGCCTATGGTCGGCCCTGCAAAATAGCGGCGTATGCTACGCCGCCGGTCGACTAGTCTAAATATATTTTATCTCCGTAATCTTTCTTTCCATCTCTATCCCATTCACTCTGTTTCTCTTTCTTTTTCTCTACCTCGTCTCTCTCTATCTCTCTCCTCAGTCCCTCTCTATCCCTCCCTCCCTTCCTTCTGTCTATATCTCTATATCATCTCCCGCTCCCTCCCCTCTCTCTCTCCCTATCTCTGTCTCTCTCTCTTCCTCTTCTTTCTCTTTGCTCTAAATCTAGACGATGCGCTAATTTATTATATATGGTACTTTCACTTGTTCTAAAAAAAAATCAGCGCTTTTTAATCTCCCTAGATTATGAATAATATATATTGGGGATAGGCATTTAAGTTAGAATATTTGACTTATATTTTAACGCCTCTAAAGATGACATGTAATGAGTGTGAATGTGTGAGTGTATGTCGCCGAGGTGCTTCATTGGCTTAACGCAGAAACTACAGCTACTAATTATTTGACATTTTTCTAGATTAAAGTAAGAAAAGTCAAGTTTCCCTTTCAGACCTTGTGATCTATAAGATAGATGACGTAAAGATCTTCTGTTTCTGTGGCCTACTGTTAACAAGGGTGTCGTGTGGCCAGAACAACGACCCACCGCCTTTACTTCTCCCCAACAAATGTCGGGTACCCATTAGAGCTGGGTGGATTAGAGGTGCCCAAAGTTCCCGAAACTAAAAATCCCCGTCTTCACCAGGATTGGAACTCTGGACCTCGATTTTGGAAGCCAAGCGCTTTACCACTCAACCACCGAGCCTCTACTATTTTTGATTGCCCTTGAATTAAAAAAAAAAGTACGTGGGTGCATACTGAGATAGAATGTGTGACTGAGTGGCAGAAACGCAATGCTACTTATCAAAGGGGCTCCAGTTCGTAGCCAGTCTTGAACTGAGTTGTGTTTGTAGAGTGCCTAAAAGCTATTAATGTTGTAGCATGACATCAGTGCAATACAACAGCAGTTTCAGGAGAGTTACACCTGTAGCTCATTCATTTTATTGCATTTTCTTTTGGGTGAATGGTAATTGTAATATTTAAAATTGAGTAAACTATTATATCCACTAGAGTTACTAGACCATTACATTTAAACCGTATTTTCCTCTGGTAATATCTTAACTATTTCTGGCTTATCTCAAATGGTAAAAAAAAGCACTGATTACTTGGCAGTACCAATGACTGCACACCGCTGAAGGTTTGTGGGGGAGTGCGATGCAGTCTACGTTTTGGTTGTGGTCGTTCTAGTTACAGAAAATACATGTGCCGGAGTTGAGTAAGTGGAGGCCCTGGGCAGAATTTTTGTGGAAGACCAAACCGTCTTCAAGCTTCAATAGTAATGCACTTTTTTTTTTTTTTAAGGAAACCTCAGAATTTGCGCTATTCAGTTTGTGAGGAAGGAAATAAATTATTTGTAAACTTATTTAATTTTTTTCGTATATTTAATTGGTTATTTCATAACCAATTAATGCAATGCTAATAAGTGTGAAATTAACATATTTGTTTTAGGGAGTTATTTATTTCAATGATTTTTGGTTGGTTTAGACTAGTTTAGAGTTTAGAAGAACAACTTTGGTACTTTAAGTCAGCTGTTGAAATTGTTGAAAGCTCGTAAGCTTACTTTGAAACACTTTCCATATTTGGATAGATCTGAAATTCTTCATATATTTCTCTCATATTCTGTAACATTGAATAACTATTTACATCATCGATGTAGTCTATTCGTGATTCTTTTTTTCTTTGTTTTGTTTTGTTATGATCACGTGCTTAGGTTACAGAAGTGTAGCAAACGTTTCCATTTTGTCTCTCCAAATGTTTCAAACTCACTTAGTTCTATGTCAAGACCACGCTTTATAGTTTCGCTGTTTCTCGTCACATTTCACATTTTATCATAATGTTCTTTCTTATTCATCTATGTCAGTGTTTCCCAAACTGTGTTCCGCGGAACCTGAGTGTTCCGCGAGGCCTGAATAGGTGTTCCCACGAACTGATGAAATAATTAACTTGTAGGCCCCACGTGGGAAAAAAAATAAGCAAAGTGCTCCACTACATTCTCAGAATGTGCGAAGTCTTCTGTTATGGACAGACGTTTGGGAAACACTGGTGTATGGGGATAAAGAGTGTCTCAGAAAACGACAGACACAACGATGTGCGTTTGATGAATGTTGACAGCAGTCGTTTTGAAATGAGTTGAAATAAATGTTTAATCGTTCGGTATCTTGTTACTGCACATTTCACGTTTATTTCACAATTGAAAGCTTGTGTATAGATCTGTATTTATATATATATAATTTGTTTAACTAGAAAAGGGGAAACAAATCCAATAGTATCGAGATATGTGCTGTAAATTTGCAGTTATTCCCATGTATACGTTTTGTGTTTTAACGAAGTATTTTGATATATTTTTTTAAATATTTTTTTTTTGGAGTTGACACTAAAAGTTCTGACGTCAATGAAACCCAGTCTTTTTTTCCTCTCTCTCTTTTTAAATGTCTGTTTACATTCAACGCTGTCCTTGTGTCACTTTTTTTGTTGCCGTGATTTCTAAGAGACACATACAGAACAATGAGATCGTCTCTTGACCAATGATAAAGGAAGCCTCTGAGTTTCTCTCCAGGTTGATTGCTTTTGAAGAAACGTCGAAGGAAGTAAACAAATAAATTTAATAGAGTGAACTCCCTTGTTTTACTTGCCCAAGTGTCCCTTGAGTTTATGGCATGGATGTAGTGACCTCAATTGGGTCGTCATCTGGTGCGGCCCGGAGCCCACACAATTCTATCGTGACGTTTGTGCATGGGCGTGCTCCTGGTCGGCTCTTAGTAAATGCGAAATTTAGTATTGGGTAAAAGCTTTAACTCTGATAAAGAAGTGGCCGAAGTGAAAGGCATGTTAAACAAACGTATAGAATGCCTCCCATATCTGTGTTAACACGTGAGATTTTACTGAAATTAAATTAAATACAAAATTGACCAACGTTCATCTTCTCACCCGCCCAACTCCAGAACCCAGGATTTTAAAAAATCTAACTTCTATTTACAATCCGTTAAGTCGCTACTGATAGGCTGCTGTAAAGTACTGCACAAGGTCGCTACAGATAGGCTGCTGTCAAGTACTGCACAAGGTCGGTACTGATAGGCTGCTGTAAAGTCCTGCACAAGTTCGCTACTGATAGGCTGCTTAAAGCACTGCACAAGGTCGGTACTGATAGGCTGCTGTAAAGTCCTGCACAAGGTCGGTACTGATAGGCTGCTGTAAAGTACTGCACAAGGTTGCTACTGATAGGCTGCTGTCAAGTACTGCACAAGGTCGGTACTGATAGGCTGCTGTAAAGTACTGCACAAGGTCGGTACTGATAGGCTGCTGTAAAGCACTGCACAAGGTCGGTACTGATAGGCTGCTGTAAAGTACTGCACAAGGTCGGTACTGATAGGCTGCTGTAAAGTACTGCACAAGGTTGCTACTGATAGGCTGCTGTAAAGTACTGCACAAGGTTGCTACTGATAGGCTGCTGTAAAGTACTGCACAAGGTCGCTACTGATAGGCTGCTGTAAAGTACTGCACAAGGTCGGTACTGATAGGCTGCTTAAAGCACTGCACAAGGTCGGTACTGATAGGCTGCTGTAAAGTACTGCACAAGGTTGCTACTGATAGGCTGCTGTAATGTGCTGCACCAAGCGACAGACGCAGTACTGCTTCATTCTTTGGTTTACTAAAAGAGATTACAAAACAAACACACAGGTCACATGGAGGGAAGGGGTAGAGGCTCCCTTGCAAAGCTCTCAGAGATTCATAAGCTATTGATGATGTCTTCATTCCAGACAGTCCTGGAGGTTTGATATGATCTTCAATTCTGAAGTATAATTTCAAAATGCCTTTGAAATATAAAAAAAAGTAAAGTTCCCCTTTCAGACCTTGCGATCAATGGAGGTGATGATGTAGAGGTCATCTGTTTTTGCGGTGTACGGTTAACGAGAGTGTCATATGGTCAGCACAACGACCAACCGCCTTTGCTTTCCCCAGACTAATGTCACGTATCTTTTGCAGCTGGTTAGACTCAGAGGCACCCTAAAGATTCCGAAATAAAAAATTTCAGTCTTCAGCCTTTGAAATTATAGCCGGCAAATTTTGTTTCTTAGCGTATGCTGACATACTGATTCTAACAATCTGTGAGATTCATTATCAGCATCATCATCTGATTCCTTTCTTGTGAGTGAGGGCTTGGATCCTTTTGTGCGAGGGTCCTGAACAAATGCGCTGCTGTTGTGCTCAATGTTTGTAGTTCTCAAATACAAATTAAAAGTATGTGGCTTCCTAGATTATTTTTGGAAATTCAAAGTGATATGAGAAATGGTTTTTCTTCCTAATCTCAGCGATTCAGATAGGCTGGTTTCGATCTCCAATTTATATTTACTTAGTTATACGCCTTATTTTTTTTATTCAGTTGGTCAAAAAGGTTTTACATCGTCAAACAGAAGGAAAACAAAATTCCTGGTTTCTCATGATAAAGTAATAATAAGTATTATTGCATAACTGCCAATTTAAATAAATCAAAGAATTTCGCGTTAATCTGTATTTGTATTAGTATATTCACGTTTTATTCCGAGTTGTAATCAAATAGCCTAAATAATATTAATTAAATATTGATAATCGTAGAACAGCAACCTTTTTAAAAGGGCTATAATAAAGACTCAGACTAAACAACATTCAAAAGAATATATTTTATTCGTCGGAAATAAAATACATCATGAAGCAAGAAAAACATGAAAAATACTTTAAAAAAATAAATACGAAGTGTAGTTGTATCAATTAGTTTGAATCAGTCATGTAATTAAGTTTGTAAGAGATCTAGACCAACAATAAATCTGTGCAATTAGAAATATATTTACCAAAAGTATTCGTTTAGCGCTATTCAATACACCTATCTTTCTTAATACGCTATGATCCTATCGCTTGTCTGGATCAGCTTGGAAATGAGGTGGGGTGGGGGAATAGAGGGGGGGGGGGAATATAGAAAGGACATCTTTGTGAATTTTACCGTCATCGTTTATTCAAAGCATTTATAAAAAAGCAATAGAAAAAAGAATACTTTAAGGGAAAGAACCGCTAATTACTGCCAATTATCTAAAAATTAACGGGTTTTGTTCCCTTTCTGCCATATAAAACTAAATTAATTAATTAGTACTAAATGATTAACTAATTGGTTATTTTTTGGATTGATTCGTGTATTAACATGCAAAATTTAAACTTGATCTGATTGTGGGAAGTGGTAGACAAAACGTGTCAAACGTACTAAGGGGATTAAATCCATATATACATCTACATCTATCATTAAGTAGAATTTATTTCCCTTTTTCGATATAGTAAAAAAAATAATCACCAACAATTAATTAACTAATTATTATTTTTTTTTTTATCGGTTCATGTTTTGTCAGGTAATCTTTACTTATGCAAAATAATCGCTCTATAACAAACAAAGGATCAACTTTAACGTTCTGCTCTGTAAAGTACACGTATCATTAATCTCCAGATTAGAAGACAAACCATATTATCAGTTGTATAAAGGAGGTATTGTATGTTTTAAAAAAGTACTTTTCTTGTTTAGTAGCCAGTGTACGTTCTTTAAGTTTTTTTTTTCCATTAGTATTAATAAAGATGAGAAAACTACATGGAGAAATGTCCACTACCTGGACAGGAACAGCTCCATGTTTTTGGTCCCATTGTACATATTGTCAGTCGTCATGATAGAATGTTACAGTAACAGCCTTTAATGTTCATGCTACTTTTTTTTTTAAAAGAACTCAGTACTACCTACTAGTATTATCATTATGTCTAATTAACTAAATTTAGATCTATAAAATACGAGAAAAGGATTTAACCTCCCCTGACATCACTTTGACTACATTATGTCAAGTTAAAGTTAGATAGAAACATCTCAGACATCATTCTACTCTACTTTGTCCTAGAGACCAAACTTAAGCATCTGAAAGTGTGTTTAGTGCTTATATCCACTGGACTCGAGCCTGGACTCGCCTTTATCAGTGCATTGTCTCGTTCTACACTCGTCATGTTTGACTATAAGCAATACAATACATACACTACCAACTGTCATGGTATTGATTTCTGCCAATGTTCAGACAGGCAATAGCTTCATCCTGATGTCTACACTCTCTGGTGCCCTACAAATTACTGGCCCTAGATTCCAGCTCCACGCTTTCTGTTCAGCGCTTGACTGCACCTGGACTCAGTAGCTAGGAATGAAAGGGATGGAATCTTGAACGTCAACAGATAGGATGCAGAAGGACAACGTATTCAATACGTTCAGTGATTCTAAAAAAAAAATATTTATCGTCATTGAAAGGGGATTGGGGGGGGGGGCGATAAAGCGCTCTTGCTTCATGGAGTTACATATTTAAATGTGATGAAAAAAAATGGGAGACGATTATTTCAAAATTTAGAGTCTACGTTTGTATAGATCCAGAAATAGGCCTTCCTATTTTTTTTTCAAACCAATGACTTTTAAACTATAAGACATATCTGTGACTATTTCTTGGCAGATAATAAGTGCATGTGTTTGTATGAGAAACTTCAACAGACCGAGACACTGTTGTGGTGGTGAACATTGCTGTAACTGATTGAATGAAATTGTTAAACACAGTTAACAGCCCTACATGAAACTAAGACATCATTATAACCATAAGACTGTTCCAATAGAAAAGACTTTTAATTATATTAAATACTAAATGAAGAACACAGTCCTAACTGCAAATGTTATTTACTTATTTAGCCTTACTTGTGTCCGGTGTTTCGCTATAACGCAAATAATCTGCTGTCCCCAAACAACAATGAGGTGGTAGAAAAGGGACATTAGAAAACACAGGCATAGTAAAGTCGTAAACATTGAGCTCAATTGTGCTTCCCTTCGATGTCTAACCTGGGCGAAACACGATTTAGAAATGTATATATTAGATCTGGAGTATTCTAGACTATCCAAAAGTTAACACATAAATGTCTTCAAGGAATTAAAAAGATATACCACATATACTGCATAGTGGATCCAGCAAAACACAGAGAATAAAATGGTGCTAGAGAGTCAATCAACGCCGGCAGATATGACTCATTATCTATTCATATATTCACAAGCCACAACTAATCGCTGTTGAATTCCGGAACCTACATGGGCGTTCTTCACGTGCCAGGCCATGGGTTAAGTTGCTGCTGTGGTGGGCCGCCTGCCTACATCGTTTGCATTTTTATTGCCCATCCATATCTCCCAGCGTGCACTTAGCGCGTGTAAGTGTTGGAGTGAGTGTTTGTGTGTTCGCGTAATGTGGGAAACGCTTAAGGGGTCGGGGTGGGGGTGGGGGACAACGTACATAATGTGGACAATGTCACTGTCATGCTAATGTCATATTTACTCAAGATGTCCTAATATATGTCCAGCACACAGATGCTATTCGCTGTACGTGACAAGGTCATGCAGGAGTTTTACTCTGCAAGCTGGCATTTTTTGTAGCTCATGTGTTACTTTTGTTATATGTTCCGATTTAAAAAAGCGCCTGACAGTCAAAGGTAAAGAGGAGTTAGCGACTATTGAAAACTTATTTTAGCAACCTATATATATATATATACATTTACAAGTGAAATGGGTGAAAAAATCTAAACCAAAGATTGACAACTCCGATTTGCTCAAGAAATATAACATCACATCGCAATGTCCATCTAGTCTAGAGTTGTACACATCAACACTTTGAATGTCAAATCTATCAAACTGGTTTGGAAACCACAAAAAATATTGATTTTATTTCAGTAAGATCCATTGATTGTATCCCATTCGATGTCCTATACATAGAGTTAGATAACAAAAGGTTATGTAACAAGTGAGCATTTTAATCCTAAGCCTTGCGGCACAGCAGAAAATGTATTTTGCTAAGAAGTACACAAATATCAGTGTAAGTATTTTTTTGGTTATTTCTCTTGAAATTTTTTTTTTTTTGAGCGGAAGGATATGGAGTGGGGCAAGGGGGGGAGAACTCTTGGTGGATTAGTTGAGAAATATCCAGGAGATTTTAAATCTGCTTTTCCATCAACGTGTCAACTTCCACCATCTTTTTCTTTCTATCTCTCTTTTTCTCTCTCTCTCTCTTTTTTCACTGATTCTCTATTTTTTTCTTTCTCTCACTCTCATTTTCTCTTTTTCTCTGCCTATCTCTCTCTTTATCATTCTCTCTCTTTTTCTGTTTCTCTTTCTTTGTTTGTCTCTATCGCGCTTTGTGTCTCTCTGTAACTCTCTTCTTATCTTTTTTTACTCCCTCTCTCTCTCTTTCTTTCTCTTCGCTATCTCTCTTTTTCTCTTTTTGTCTCTGTCTTTCCGTCTCCATGTCTTTGTCTCTTTTCTCTATATATTGTCTCCTTTCTCATTCTCTCTTCCTCTGTTTCTCTCAATTTCTCTTTATTACAGCTTTCACTTTCTCTCTCTCTCTCTCTCTCTCTCTACCAAATCTTAAAATGTTATGTCACACAACGCTTTCCCATGTCGCTTATGAAATTGTGTGAATGATTTTTTGTTGTTTGTAAAAACTTTTTATAACTTTGCCTTCACGCGCGCTGCTCTAACCTAAAAATAGCTCAGATATTATCCATAATAGAAAGTCTTTGTCTATATTCTTATATCTTGTTTTTTGAAGCCATGTTTAAAACACTACTACTGTTATTTTCTATCTCAGATGGACATTTCCAAAGTACACATTGGTAGGTTAAGAAAAAAGACTTCCAGAGAATAGTTTAAAACTCATATAACTAAAAAACACATTTCGTATTTATAATTTTAAAAAATATATTTAAGTGGTAAGTAATTTTTTTTTCTTGTATTGAGATTTATAACAGTGAAACAAACTTAGGTATTAAGCTCCCTTTAGACCTTGTAATCTATTAATCTAATTATGTAAAGCTCGTTGATTTCTATGGATGTCTGGCATCTGGTCGTGGTGCAAGCGCTTCTAACTGACGTCTCTATGATTTTAGCTCCACTCCTGCCAAAAGTCTCCACACTACCACCCTACTGGACATTTAGGCCAGGACGTAATAATTTTCATTTCAGAAGGAAACTCACAAAAAATGTCATGTGGTTTGCACAAAGTCCTGCCATCTTTACTTTTTTTCCAAGTACGTCGTGACAGGTTTTGAGTTCAAATCTGTTTGAAAAAGGAGAAAATCAAATCTAACTATAAATGTGTTTGAAAATAAAATAAAATACGAATGGAGACATATCCCCCCATCCCAATAGACTATTCCTTTAGGATGCGCATCCCCCCTCCAAATGGACTATCCCTTTAGGATGCGCATCCCTCTCCAAATGGACTATCCTTTTGTGATGCGATAAGAATTATGTGAGTGTTGCAGTTATTAACCAAAAGAAACCTCCTAAAAAGACGTCCTTCATTTCCAGACGTTGAACTTAGTGAACGGTCCCTTAAAGATGAAGAAAACGTTGGGTCACTAATAGAAAGATGTTGCTCTCCTGGCCTCGGGACAAATTCGTTTGACAGAGACAGTTACCAGACCTGAAGTTTTGGTCAGTAACAAAGAAAAAAAAACCATCCTGTAATTTTGTATTAGCCCGACCTCAGGCCAAATTGTTGTATCTTGAGATTTGACACTCGTGTAAGGGAGAGACATTTACAACTTTCTACTTGGCTTGTATGTGGACTGTGACTTTTACGTAAATTAAGATTTTTTCTCAGTATTAAAAACAAATATTATTAAACGCCACTGACAATTTCTCATAGATGAAGTACAATGGTCATCATTTTCCTAAACATTCAGACACCTGGACTTTAAATGTGTATATTGAAATGTACTAGGTCCAGTTTGTAAGTAAAAGTTTTCTTGATATATGCGTGTAGTAGATGTGTCTTTATGTCTGTATGCATGTATGTGCGCTTGGGATAATGATTTAATCTCTGTGGCGTCCATTTGTTTTAAAAATTGTTTGACTTTGTTTTATAATTGATGAATATTACGTCGTAGTTGAAACCGACAGGTGGCGGCAGCGGGCAGGTTTCAAACTCGGGACCTTACTGAAGTGCATAGCACACGACCTGGAGCCCCATCAACGTGGAAGTTCCCGTACTACTAAGGGGGCACTACTCCTCAGATCTATTGAATGTAATGGACAAACAAAAATCTATCTGGGTCAGCATTATGATAGGAGAGGGAGAAGGGGAGGTAGAAGGAGAGATAAGGAGACGAGAGATAAGGAGAGACGAGAGATAAGGAGAGACGAGAGATAAGGAGAGAGAGAAAAAGAAAAGAAAGAGATTGAGAGGGATAAAAGACGAAGAGTAAAAGAAGATGAGAGAGAGAAATAGAGAGAGAGAGGAAGAAGGATAGATGTGATGAATAGAAGATAAATAGATGAAAGGAGAGACAGAGAAAAAGAGTGGCCCGTTACATTTCAACGGTAAGGATACTAGAATTCAAGGGTTAAAAAAGTAGTCTGAGGAGAGGGTTAAAATAAGGCCAAGTGTTATTTCTCGTGTTTCTAATGTCCTCACAACGCCATGAGCCTACACCTTGCTTGTTAACAGCGCTCTATACATTCAATTATTATTATAAAGTGAAACAAACAACAATAAAGGATGGAAGGGTCCGATCAAAAAAAAAAAACAACAACAACGGGCGTAGCCGATGTGTAAATCTGGTTGTACAACTCTTGAACGTCTTAAGTTTACACGGTGGGAATCAAGTTGTGAGTTGACTCTGTCAGAACGTGTCTATTTCAAATATCGACCTTAAGCATCTTTTATTTTTCTACCAGACATTTTCTGACACTAAGATGAATCTCTTCTCGATCTAGAAGTCAAATAGTTCCCTTTTGTATCAGTTCAGATTAGAATTTCTACAGTGGTCAGTAATTGTTATTTTATTTTCTTAGCTGATTATGTTTAATAGAAGACAATAAAGCAACACTATGTTGACATGAATTTTTAAAACTGTATTGAGAGAGAAAGCGAGAGACAGAGTCAGAGAAAGAACAGAGAGAGAGAGAGAACCAGAGAGAGAGGGAGAGAGTCAAATAGAGAGCCAGAGAAAGAGAGAAAGCAAGAGAGCCCAAGAGAGCGGGAGAGAGAACCAGAGAGAGCGCCAGAGAAAGAGAGATAGGCAGAGAACGCCAAAGAGAATGAGAGATTTATCTCAGATTTAGAATGAAAAATGATAATTTTATTAAATATTTAAAATAAATAAATAAAAAAAAAATGTGGCTAGGATTTTAACACTTCATCTTTGTATATAAATAGAGGCAACAGCCTTATCGCTTTCACCGGGGTCAATTCACTGAAATCGCCAACTTGCACATTTTTTTAAAGCGATTGACCAGTTTCTCAGATATCTGTAAGAACGTGCAGGCAATGTCTACACAACAAAAAAATACAATTGATTTTGTTACCTTTTTCCCCAAAAAATTTTCTTCTGTTCTTTTTATTGTTCATATGATCCATTGTTGCTCTTCATGCCAGAAACCTTTTTTTTTTAATCAACCGAATGCTCCCCCCCCCTCTCTCGTGCAGAAACTAGGGCAGATTTAGTGGAAGTGGCTAATTGGGTCTGGCGGGCTGATTAGGGATGAGCTATGGCTTTAGGTAGAGGTCGTGGAGTGAATGCAAGGCAGGGTCCTTTAGATGCATTAATTGTTCAAAGTTTGATACTAGGTGTTAGAGTTTATAGAGCTGATGATATAAAGTTTATCTGTTTATATGGATAGCGAGACTATCACGTGTCCAACACATCTTTTATCTTCGCCAAACATTGTCAGGTGGCTCAGAATGAAGACCTCAAAGTCTCGACCACAAAATATCAGACTTTGTCAGGGTTGGAACTCGGAACCCGATGGTCAAGATCGAAATGCTTTACCGTTTAGTCACCATACTATTACAAATACAGTTGCTAGAGATAAATCCAGTTAAATAAGACAGACTAGTTTCAATAATAAAAAAAATTGGTCAGTATGGTCACCCGTCATTTTTTGTTGCTTAAACAAGGATCTCAGTATCAGTTGAGAATGGCACATTATTTTCTGTTCTTTCAACTGCTGGAAAAACAACAAACAAACAAACAAAAAATGAACCTGATTTGATACCCTCCCCCAATTCAGTCTCTCCACTTCTCCCACTAACCAGTCCTGAGCCCCCCCCCCCCCCCGCCCCACTCTTGCTGTATTCACTGAAGCGTGTTAGCTTCCAATTTGCTTCCTCTCTTATTGTTTGCTTTGATCAGAGCCCCGCCTGTAGAGTGTTGACATTTTTTTTATGCTCTCCTGGACAACTACTTTACTAATGATTAAGTATCGATTGATTTTTGTGTCTGCGTGTGCACGTATTGTGCTTAATCTACAGACGTGTCTACATTTTTTTGATATTCATAATGAAACATTGATTTTAAAAATAAAACTTTAAAATTTCATTACTCAAGAAACAAGTGTATATTTAAAGAGTCATTAGTCTTTAGATGAAAAAAATAGTTTGTACACATTATTTCTCCCACACCCAATCTCGGATCAAGCTGAAAGCTCGCACAATTATTTCTTACACCTGACAACACAGGAATAAATTTTAAAAAATTACCAAATTAACTCTTGGTAATTAATTACTTTTGTGTGGTATCTCGAACAAGGGAAAGAAATTGTACTTGACTAAAGTGGTGGTATAAATTGAATAAGCCCCCTTTATACTTTGTAGGTCGCCACTTTGAAGTTTGAAGCAAACTATAAAACCTAATTTTCATAAGCGATTCGCTGGCAGAGTGTATTAGTGTCACGTTAGTGTGTGTGATAGTGAATTGGCTTGAGAAAGAGGCTTGAAGCCTCGTGCTCCAATTCAGGTCGTTCATTTTTTTAAAATAAACTACTTTAAAAAGCGATCACGGTTACATTCGCATATAAATATCCCTTTCTTTCTCCTACTCCTTTCCCAACTGGTCCAGACGAGTGATAAGGATCATAGTGTATTGAGAAAGCTAAAAAGCATGAAATCGCTCAAAACAAATACAATATGTAAAAATATGTCTAATGGCATAGATTTACTATTGTTAGCTTAGATCTATTACAAATTTGACTGATCTAAGCTGATTAAATCATCTCTGCTTAATATAAACTGTATACTTTTAAAAAGCATTATTTTAAAGGTATTCTATTCTGAAGGTTTTCTAAATTTAGTGATTTTATTAAAGGTGTTACTGAAATCAAAAGTTAATTTTTGTTTTTTAATGAATCTCACTGCGTCTTTTGTAGCTTCTTTGTTTTATTGAGCTCTAGGGTTCCAATCAGAGCGCGAATATTTTAATATTGGCCGAACTACGGTTAAATAACAATTAAGTTTTATGTTCTTAGTTAATTTGTAAAAAAGTGTTTTCATAAAAATTAATTCTTTGTTTTGTTTATTTTTTACTTACGTTTTGCATTAATCTGTCTAGACATAGTATGAGACACGCCTCTCTCACTTTCTCTCTCTCTCTCTCTCTTTGGAATGCTGCCTCTCTCTGTCTATCTCTTTCTGTCTTTCTTGCTCTTTCTTTCTCCCGCCTTCTCTTTTTCTATTATTCTCTCTTTCTCACCCTCGTTCTCTCTCTCTCTCTCTCTCTCTCTCTCTCTCTGTTTCTCTGTGGAGCTCACTATCATCAAGATCTAGTTGACTGACCGGATGCCAAACTACAATTGTGCCCGATAACCCGGAATTACATGTTGAAGTCGTGATGACACCGTTAGTAGAATTGTAATGCTTCCACTGAGTCCAACACAAACCACGAAACTCTCTCTAGTTGGTATTCATTGATCGTTGGAATACACTCATGCTATTTTTGGTACATGCAATGTTCTATTTTTAGAAGTGGAGATGGGGGAGGAAGAATGGTTGTGTTTTTTTTTTAATCTGACTATGACTTATCCACGGTTTCCCAAACAGACAGAAACAAATTCTACATACAATATTCTATTTTCACTCACCAAAATTTTAACATAAATTTCACTATTAACTTCTTGGCTTTGTATATTATATATGTATGACGCACCCGCACTCTATAATAATAGAATATGTACTTAAATACTTGGTTGAAAAAAATGGGAAAAGGAATTAAAACATAATTAATGTTGGACAATAACAGTCCAAACATTTAGCTATATATGTCCAACTCATTACGTGGTTCTCATTTCCTCTGTGACAACAAAAGATGTCTGGGAAATAGATTTGCAATTTCAGAATACAAACTGCTGTCAGTGGCATTATATCTTTATACAACAAAAGACTAGTTATGAACAAACTAGCGTCTTGATGTATCTTGTCTGGACACCGTCATAGACATGAGATGAAAATGATGTGTCCTCTTCAATACGACTGAAGTGAAATATAAAAATATTAAAAAAAAAATAAATCTTACATTGAAATACATTGAATAAAGTGAGAGCACCATACAATCTCTGCCATATCCCTCTCAATATTGCAAGGTTTATATACCCTTTTTTATATTAACAAAATTAAGTACATACTAGGGTCGGCCTTAAGCATACTCAAACTAAGCAGCCGCCTAGGGTCTACGATTGGTGGGGACCTAGCATAGGACTCAAAGAAATATTTTTTTTGGAGAAAAAGTTGCAAAATCTCAAACCTAGCAGAACTCTATGGGTCTATGTCTACTAGACTAGCTCCAAGTCTTTACTGTGATTCATGGTACGAGTATGTTTAAAAAGCTTAGTAACGCTAATTGAACGCTATGGAAATTGCATTTAACTTATGTATTGATTTAGATATAGATAGAGGAAGGTTTTTAATCCATTGCGTATTTTTCGGTTTTAATTTTTTATTTTTCTATTTCATTAGGCACTCACCCCTGTTCTTCCCACTAAAATATTAATTAATTTTTTTTTTTAACGATTCATGCTTTGCCGTCGTGCCAGATTTCAACTTGATTTGAGTTAATGTAAGCTTTTAAATGAAAAATGATGTAAACCTCTTCCTGACATCTTAAGAGATGTGATAAAAATGATGTAACCTCTTCATGACATATTAAGAGATGTGATGAAAATGATGTAACCTCTTCCTGACATATTAAGAGATGTGATAAAAATGATGTAACCTCCTCCTGACGTTTTAAGAGATGTGATAAAAATGATGTAACCTCTTCATGACATATTAAGAGATGTGGTGAAAATGATGTAACCTCTTCCTGACATCTTGAGAATAATACGCCGAAATGACGTGATAAAAAGAGTGTCACCCAGAATTAAAGCGTAGTCTCAAAATGGCCTCTAATGAACTGGTCTCTAGCTACCAGTGACATTAAAAAGTTGTCCAGGGCACTAGTCATGAAGCCAGACATCTGATGTGTACAGCTCTTAACAAGGGAGACTAGTTAGCTAATGAGAGGGCTAATGATAACTTTTCTTCCCTCTGCTAAATGTAGTTTGATCTTTGTACGACAACCAGCAAAAAAATATGTATGTGTGTGTGTGTGATTATGAATTAGTGTGTTTTTGGCTATGTGTTTGCTAGATCCTGTGAGTGTGTGTGGATGGTTGAGGAAAACAGCTCACGTTACAATCACGATTTTTACTTTTGCTCAGACAGTCACAGTATTGTCCCTTTACTTACGTCATCAACAAGAATAATGTTTGAAAGTAGTCTCCCCTTTGTCGTCTGCAACTACACAAACATGTTAAAGTAAAGATCGAATGCAAAAAAAAAATAAAATAATAATAATTAAATACCCAAACTAAGGTCCGATGGCCGGAGGTCATATCCGGCAAGTTTTATATAAATAACATTTTGGTGCAAAAATAATCATAGAATGGCTGCCTAGTCGTGCGGTTTTCGCGCTGGACTGTCGTTTTGATTTATCGATGGTCCCGGGTTCAAACCCTGCCCGCTCCTATACCCCGTCGTCCTGCAGGAGGTTCGGACTAGGAAGTAAACTATCTTCAACTCTGAAGGAACATCCGAAACATGTAAAACAAACAAACAATGTTCCAGAATATTCGACAAAGAGACAGAGTGAGGACTTTATTTAAAGATGAAGGTGACGTTGACAGATACAAACCAAAAAGGTTTTTAAAGTCTGGGTTACAATCCTAAGAAAAGAAAAAAAAAAGGAAGCCGATGTTTACTTTGGCTACCACAGAAACAGACAAAAAAAAAGGTGCATTATACCTTTACATTAGGTTATAGTAACATTGAGATAATTTATTCTCAAACCGTCCTGAAGTAGGCCTACTCCCCAAAAGAAAATGCGCCACATTTTACAGTAATGCTTTACATATGCACTTTAATCATCACTATAAATCGTTTCCGATCTGCCAAAAATATATGATCTTATTTTGTGACTGGCTAAAATGATAACAATGCAAATGTCGAATTAACAGAATAATGTGCTACTGTTTATTTTTCTTGACCATGACACCAGAAAGACATTATTGTTTTATGTTCGTAGAGAAAGGGTTTCGAGAAGCTCTTTGATTTCATTAGTTAAGCAGGCATTAATTATAAACCTGTCAGTCCTGGCTAAAATAATATAAATTACATTATAAATAGCAATGTCGCTCCCGCGTTGCGTTCTGACACTAATTACTGTTTCACCAAAATATGTCTCTATCATGCGTAGATGTTATTGGTGTGTGTGTGTGTGAAAGAGAGAGAGAGAGAGAGAGAGATCAGAAAAGAAATAGTGTAGGAGAGAGTCGCATCTTACAGAGAACAATTACATGATAGGAGACACTTGCATGCTACAGTTGAATTTAAAAAGTTCATTCCCCCAAAAGACCTTTTCAGTGGCACCAACATGACCATAAGTATTACACGATTACGCAAGAGTGCAGTACTACATGTGGCTACGCAGACCCATTAGCGACCTACATATTTTGTCATATTCGACGCAGACAAAGTCATCACCTGCACGTTTTTTTTGCTGCCCAGAACTTCATGTGGCTACGTAGACCCATTAGCGACCTAGATATTTAGTCAGATTCAACGCAGACAAAGTCATCCCCTTCTCGTTCTTTTTCTGTCTTTACCATGATCGATGACTTTCATTTCCGTCTCAAACATGTATCTCGTGTCTTCCGGCTGTTTCTTCGCAACCTTTTACTGATGAAAATTTTTTTTATGAAATATCAACTATTTGGAGGGAAAACAAAAACTTCTTTTTCAAACCTGTAAAAATGGAGTTTCTACTTCTTTGGCCAACATGGCGTAACTCTGCTACAATCTAAATGAACTGTTATCCTTTTAATATAAAAAGAAATGTATTACCTTGGCAAACAAGAACGGCATTGTGAAGTTTATAATAGTAATATTTTAAAAAAAGACAAAAAAAAAAAACACAAAAACTCTACTTCATAAATTAGAATAATTTGGTTATTGAAAAGAGAAGGCGGAAATAAACGATGACTTAAGACGTGCCAGACGAGACAAGACAGAAGAAGTAATAAGTTGGACTTCCGGTCATAATCTCTTTGTCTCGCCATGGTCTCGCTAAATACTACCTACATCGTCGACTAGGTCTAACTGTTTATCTATTTATCTATTTATCTATCTATCTATCTATCTATCTATCTATCTATCTATCTATCTATCTATCTATCTATCAATCAATCAATCTATCTATCTATCTAATTATCTATCTATCTTTTGTGAGCTTTATCTAACGATCTAAATGTGCGTGCCTCTATTTATCTAATTTTAGGCCAATATAAAAATTTTTTAAGTTTAAATTCTCAAAGGGAATGTACCGAAAAAATATTACATGCTCAAAGTTTTACTGAACTTTTAAGAAGTAGCCTCCCTTGCATCCCAAGCACTTTGTTGTTGAGTTATTAGATGTTACTGTCAAAGAAATCAGTTCCTGCTGTCCTCATTAGGTTAATACATGTATTGCTAGTATTTTAATGATTTTCTATAACTGCAAATGTTGTAAACAGAAGTAATGAGCTATTAAAAAGTGTCATTATTGATAGTGTGTCATCTCTAATGGAAGAGTTTGGAGCATTTGGTCTTATATTTCATTAATTAGCTTGGATCGATATCTTATCGGAGAATAGCTTTCATTTTCATTGCGACGATGATACTACTCCATCTATAAGCTTCACTGTTTTAGAACCATCTGGGAGCAATCTAGCTTATAATCAAGTAGATGGTTAATTCAGCAAAGTAGGTCAATATGAGCAAGTCAATGTGTGTGTTAAGACTTAAGACTTAACGACCTCAACAGATCACGAATAGGGGCGATAGTTTTTTTTTTTTTTTTTTTTTTTCAAGGCATGTCTACACGAAGGCCAACAAAATAATAATCAACAGTGATTCTCAAAGCACAAGGTTATGCCTGAAGTATTTTTAGAATTGTTTTTTAGCTGTTAGCTTCTAAAGAAGGATAACTACATTTGATATGGCAAGAAAATCGGAAAAACAAAGGGAGAAAAGGAAGTAAAACGAGGTTACCTGACGATAACTATATTACGTAGGTGTGGATTTACATGGAAATGCAAAATCTACTCAATTAATACTTAGAATAACAAAACAAAACAAAACAAAACAAAAAAAAAACAACTTATATTAGCATTGGTTTAATGTTTTATGTTATAAAATACAGAATTTACTTCAAAAAAAGTAGATAAATATATCCTAAGCGTGTCTCTAGCTCAATCTAGTCATGCATTTATTATAACATAAATATAATACAAATAATAATAATAATAATAATATATAACAATATTAAAGATGCAGAACTATTTCAAGCGTATTTTCCACTCCTGCCACTTGCATAAAGGCAACTTACACAAGCTTAAGTAGAAATAGTACACAGTGTACAGCCGAACATCACGGGCTGACATAGGTCTCACCAGCTACACGAGAAGGCTCAAAACCCCCGTACAGGGCCCGAAATTTCTCTTAAGTGTCGCACGGCTTTGTATTGACGACTTTTGCGTAAAACCTTGATAAGACATCTGTCACGTGTCAATTTAAATAAACCAAAATCTAGTTTAAAATAACTTAAAATATTTATGTCCAGTACGGAGATACCGCACGCTCAAGTGTCAAGAATTACCCATGACGTATTTGTATTGGCTAAAGCAACCGTAGTTATTGAATTAAAGTTCTGTATTTCAATTTATTTATTGAATCTTTAAGACTTATTTAGATCTAGAGATTTATTTACAGAATCCCCGGCACGTCGCAGTAACATCTTGTAACATCTCAACAATCTCATCAATAAGAAGACTCGTGGCAACATCTTACCATGAAGATGATCGTATGTCTATCACGCCCATTACAGGACCGGATTTAGTAAGGTCCGAAGCTATTTGAGATATGGGGCCGATTTTAATCAACGTAAGGAAATTTATGCCTTTGCTTTTTTTTCAACACAATATTTGGGGGCCCCCTGGCCAGTAGGGACCATAATAGCCCTAAGATATAGCTAATGTTAGATATAGGTAAATCGTGACCATTTATTGCTGCGTATAACAGACGTACAATGAGACGTGGTGGCTGAGCGGTAAAGCGCTTGGCTTCGGAACCGGGGGTCCGAATTCTGGTGAAGACTGGGATTTTAAATTTTGTGTTCCTTGGGTGCCTGTGAGTCCACCCCAGCTGTAATGGGTACCTGACAATAGTTGGGGAAAAGTAAAGGCTGTTGGTCGTTGTGCTGGCCACATGACACCCTAGTTAACCGTAGGCCACATAAACAGATAACCTTTTCATCATCTGCTATATAAACCACAAGGTCTGAAAGGGGAACTACAACAGGCGTACATGTGATATATTTACCTCGAAAGTCCTGGGAGTTTTATTGCTGCCTCCTTTGTGAAGCTCATTATTATTGGCGTATCGCATGTTGGCTATCGATATGAGCTTCTCTTAACTTAATATAAGTAATAAGCAAAATATAAAAATATATGTATTTTAAAAATATATTTAAAAAATAAAGCTTATACAGGGTGGGGCATAATGATCTCCATTATATGGAGTGGGCACCGGATGGGCTGTCGTGACAGTAAATAAGCTCCCTTCGGCTAGGCTCTATCACGTTCAATTATTAGAACAATTTCTCTTTTTAACAACCCACAATGAATTGAACTTCGTGACTTTATTGAAGCTTGTCATTAAAACAATCCATCTGTAATATCAAGACTTTTCACTCGGTCGAAACTCATCTGCACCAGATCGGATAACCCATTGAAACAAAACTTTTTGTAGAAAATGTGGTGTTTTTTTTTTGTAGATTCTTTCAAAATGTGCCCCAGCCTATATAAGGGAAAGAACCGCACAATTACTTCCATTTATATCTCAGTATACAAGAATAGCCCCCTTTGGTCACCAATAATTAATTCACTAATTGGTTAATTCTTTAATGGATTCTTGTATTTGTCTTCGACAATGAATAATGGTGCAAAGTTTCAACTTGATCCGAGAAACGGAATGCGGAGAAATACCACCAAAGCGAAAGTCACTTTAACCTGCGATACATGTAACCATGTAACATGATATTCCAAAAACAGATAAGCTACTTATTCTCGGTGACTTCAACGCAAGAGTCGGCTCTGACCATCACATCATGAAAGGAGTCTTAGGCAAAGTCGGGATAGGTCAATGCAACAGCAACGGATTATTACTACTCCAGACCTGTGCTGAACACAAGCTGCTCATATCGAACAAAATATTCAGTCTTCCAATGAGAAAGCGGACTTCCTGGATGCATCCCCGCTCAAGACACTGGCACCTCATAGATTACGTCATCACCAGACAATCTGACTGTCAGGACATACGTGTCAACAAATCTTGCTGTGGTGCAGAATGTGGAACAGACCACCACCTCATCATCACAAAACTAAACATTCGTATTCAACCAAAGAGAGGTCCGCAAAAATCTAACCCCCTAAAAAGGCTAAACACGGCCAGACTAGCAGATGACAAAATTGAAAAGTCGCTTGCAGATGCGATAGAAAACTGTTTCAACTCCACCCCTCTAGCTGAATCAAATGTAGATAAAAGCTGGGAATGTTTCAAAGAAGCTATTCATAGCACAGCATTAAGCATACTTGGACCTTCGGAGAGAAAGCATCAGAACTGGTTTGATGAAAACAGTACTGAGATCAGAAAACTATTAGATGAAAAGCACAAACTCCATAAATTGTATCTGAATAACCCAAACTCCCAGTCCACTAAAGATGCATTCACAAACATAAGCAAAAATGTGCAAAAACAGTTACGCCAAATGCAAGATACCTGGCTAAGCCAGAAACTGGAAACAATACAGGAATTTGCTGACAAGCACGACATGAAAAACTTCTTCCATTCCATAAACGAGGTCTATGGACCCACCACAAAATCAGGCTCATCCCCTCTACTAAATGCTGATGGGACAATCATATTGACAGATAAGGAAGAAATCCTAAAACGTTGGGCCGAGCACTTTGAAAAGGTTCTCAATACACCTTCCATTATAAACATTCTACAGCAAGTACCAATAAATGAAAAAAATGGATGACCCCCCTACGCTATAGGAAACCGATCTTGCCATTCAAAAGCCAAAGCGGAAAATCCCCAGGAGCTGACTCCATTCCCGCAGAGGTCTACAAAAAAGGTGGATTAGCCCTGATAGAAAGACTTCATGAGCTGTTCTTAATTATGTGGGAGCAAGAGTCAATACCACAAGACTTTAAAAATGCCACAATTGTTCTTTTATACAAGCGAAAAGGAAACAGCCAGATCTGCGACAACCACAGAGGAATATCTCTTCTGTCTATCGCTGGGAAAACATTCGCACGCATCTACTAAATCGGCTCATTGTCCACTAAAATTCATATCCATGGTGACACTATTTCATGATGGCATGAAGGCTTGTGTCCAGGAAAGTGGAGAACCATCAGAGCGCTTCGAAGTATAAACGGGGTAAAACAAGGCTGTGTCCTAGCACCTACACTGTTCAGTATCATGTTCTCCGCTATACTGACAGATGCATTCACAAATAGAGAAAACAACGGGATAAATGTAACATACAGATCTGATGGTGGCCTATTCAACCCGATGCGGCTCAAAGCAAAATAAAAAATAAAATCAGCAGTAATCAAGAACTTGCTATTTGCTGACGACTGTGCCCTAAATTCCTGCTCTGAAAACTGATCTGCAGAGCATCATCAGTAACTTCTCAAGAGCATGCTCAGACTTTGGTCTTACCATTAACACAAAAAAGACTGCTCCAGGAAAAGCCTACTCGGATCCAAGCATCAAGATAAATGGACATGATATAAACGCAGTGGACAGATTCACATATCTTGGCAGCACACTCTCCAGAAACGGAAAGATCGATAATGAAATCGACCTGCGTATCGCCAAGGCCAGTGCATCCTATGGCAGACTCTAAAAACGTCTGGAACAGACGAGATATCACCACAAATACAAAGCTAGGGATCTATCAAACTGTCATCCTCCCTACATTGCTCTATGCCTCAGAAACGTGGACAGTGTACAGAAAATATGCAAAGAAACTGAACCATTTCCAAATGACATGTCTAAGAAAAATACTGAATGTCAAATGACAAGACAAAATACCAGATACGAAAGTCCTCCGAAGAGCGGGTCTGCAAAGCATCCACACAATCCTGATGCAGTCCCAGCTGCGATGGATTATGTGGTTGACAAAGTGGTCATCATCTAACCACGATGGACGAACTATATATACATGTAAACATGTGGACGGCAGTGACTCTCCGAAATAGAGCTCCACAGTCACATAAAAAAGTGATCTCGGAGATGAACCCAAGTCGTTACTGGTAAAAGCTGCAGAAGTAGCGCTCTAGACTTTTGACCAACGGCAAACTCTTATACTGACTTATACACTACTAATACTACTAGCCTATGGTAACGATAGCACATTGCATATAGATCTAAACATTTTTACATTTTATTATGGCAGTAGGGTTGTCGTGAGCCTAGACCTAGACCAACGTGACTTAGTCTTCAGTGAGCTCAGCATCTTATCTGGGTTAAGCACACCTGTGTGATTAAAAATGCCATGCGTAGTTCCGATAACTAGGTCACACCCCTTGCGACCCACCTTCGCCTGTCCCGTTAAGCCTAAGCCAAACTGTTACTGCTTCTACGCGTGTCTACACGAGGAAGTGTACAATTTTATCACACGAGCGTGTCGAGATTTGACCCGAGTCTTGGTACATGTGCGAGTGTGCGTGTTGTTGTGTGTAGCAGTCAAGTCACCGACAATTGATACTAGGCAACCGTAAAAATAATTAGTGCACAGGAGATTCGCTTGACTGCATTATATGCTTTTGTTAAGTGGTTGTGTATGGCAGTGTTAGGATTTTATCATAGTACTCAAATAAACAAAAAATAGACTAGATCTAGATCTAGATTCTAGTGCCAAATCTAGTGACTAGATCTAGTCAGTCAAGTCTTGTGTGTAAGTGTAGGTTTCTGTTTGTTTACATCTTTTTGAAGTTTTTGGGATACGAAAGTACTTTCTAGGCCCAGACCTGCTTACTGGTAAGTCACATTTTCATTTTAATTTAAACCTTGCCTTTATTATTTACTATGAAAAAAAAAATTGCCACGCCCACACAGGAAGTTTCCAATTATGTCGTGTTAATTAAGATACTATGGTCTATCGTATAACACAAAGGCTGCATGCCGTACCATGGTCGTGTGGTATGCCGTTAATCAAGGTCTATGCAGTTTGATTATATTGTATATCACACATCGCTCTTTATCTGTTTGATACATGTTGCTTTGATTACTCTGAGTTTTGAAGATAGCGTTTATTTGGCACATTTCTGTTCAGATTTAATGTGGTAAATTATAATAAATATAATATATTATCTAGGCCTGGTCTATACCGTAGACGAGAACAGTCCTTATACAAATTGCTTAAACTAGAGATCTATAAGGTACGATTCATGAAGCCCAATAGCCACCGTTGCATCAGGTCTTGGTTTAAAATTGCTAATTGAGAAACAAATATTATTATAATAACAGTCTAGATCTTATTAGGCTCCTAACTGTGACCCCTTTGATAACAGACAGCCGTCACGTGAATGCCACTAGTTTAAATTGCACTCATTGTTACTTCAAGATAATGAGCACAACACAATTTTGTGTCTCAATATTTCTGTTAGTTCTAATAACACTTGAGTTCTAGCAACACCTGATTGTAGTGCCGGAAGTACCACAGTGCAACAATGTGCAGCCGCATATGCCCTCACGTTCAAATGGTAGCCTTCCACAAACTATAAAATGTAAACACTTTTCAAATATGAATTATACTAAATGTGAAAAAAAAAAGAAATGATATTAAATGTACAAGTGACTGAATGTATCGTTACTCTAGCATAAATTAAGTTCCTATTCAAAGGAGGGTGGGGGCCTTCACAAAAATACTACCCATGGCTTTTGCTTAATCTAGCACTGCATGATTATTAGATTTATGCTAAATAACAATGATCTAATTGTGCACCGGTCTACAGTTCCAACATTATTGGTCTCAATGGTCATTGCTTGTATTTATTGGCTGTTGAGCCACAAGATAATGGAGTGCTTCGTGTGAAGAAAGTACACACGAGTTGACACATAGTGTCAGGTAAAAACGTTTATTTTACATGGTTCAAAGACGCGTCGATAAATGTTATCAAGCATCGGGAATATCTTCCACCTCCGAATCTTAAGGTGGTTTTTTTAAAAATAAGGTGACAAGATAAAATAACCAATGAGGAAGTGCTGCCAAGAGCAGGGTGCCTCGACATCCATGCTGTTATCTGCATTAAACTGGTTTGGAAGACAGCATCAAAGAATAACGGACCTGTCATTGAAATTGAGATTCTAGTCAAGGGAAAAGATGAAAGGCGGTCAACAGATCACATGTGATGCCTCAACGGTCCAACAGACTAAAGTCATTAATGACTGAGTGAAGATAAAGTTGGTGAAGATGTTAATGACTAAGGTATAAGTGAAGGTGAAGATCTAGTATAAAAATGTCTTCAGTGTCTTCTTTTGGTGACTTGTTTTTCCAGAGCAGCAATCTGTTGTGTGTTTCTACTGTAAGAAACATTGATATATAAAAATATGTCATTGGGCTCATGATGTGACAGTTTAATTTGTGCAAGCATATCACTTAAGCAAATTTGATATCTCACTTTGTGTGATTGCGTGCGCATGTTTGAATGCAAAGAAATAGCACAGGGGCATAACAGATATTATAGTTAGCGATTAATATTACAGATGTTTATGTATTAAATAAAAAAATCATTATTAACACATGGAAGGTTATTGTACAGGATTAAACATAGTTTCTTATATTACCACGTTGACAACACTCCACCCAAAAAAAAAAGTACACTTATTTCTCATTCCAACCCTTACAGAAGCCAACATGACGTAATACGTAATACAGTTCCAAAAAAATGTTCACGTGATCTATTTAAAAACCTTATATTTCTCTCTATCTCTTTATCTTTATATCCCTGTAATATTGTACCTAACAAAAGTTCACAAGATATATATGCATGTATACAAATATTAAGTTTCCCTTTCAAACCTTGCGATCTATGGGGCAGATTTTGTAAAGGGCATCGGATTTCAAGGCCGACCATTAAACAGGGTGTCATGTGGCCAGCGCAACGACCAACCGCCTTTACTTTCACAAACCAATGTCAAATACTCATTATAGTTACATGGACTGAGGCGGGCGTCCGAATTCGAAATCCCAGCCTTCAGTAAAATTCGAATATGCGTATATGTATAGGCCTACATATAAATAGTACAAAAGTAATTTTATAGCAACGTTCCAATGTATCGTCAAAGACTGATAGAAATGATATTTTTCACCACTCAATATTACAGTGCAGGGCTCCAAAACTGCAAATAGGATACGTAGGCCTAGTATTAGTTAGCTAAAAGAAAATGACAGGTAGACTTTAATGATCTTAGTTATTAGGAACGTACAATGTATGCCATCATTACTACATAAATGTTTTCCCGCCTCTTTGCCACAAAATCCTTTTCTGACAAGTTGTCATCTTGACTCTTGCACCTGCTTGTCCTATGAAATGTCAGTTGTTTTTTTTTTACAAGGTCAACTGAAATGTTAAAAAAAACAAAACAACTACAACGATTCTTTTCATCCAATTAAATGTTCGCACCATAACAAAACAGACATATCCATTTATGATAGTATGGGCAAAGGTCGCAGCTGTAGAGGAAAGGATTTCACACACACCAGCAAGTGTTTGTTTACTCTATGGACATTTCTGAATTTGCATTGATCATTTGAATTGATTCTTTCTAAATATACTACTAATGGAATATGAACACTTTCGCAGTTTTGTTAAAAATAATTCTTATGCAGGCAAATATTAATTTTTAAAAAAATTAAGTGCTTCAAGAATTGTTTCTCTCACAACTTCTCTTAAGAAAGAGTTTTTGCCTCTTCATTAAATACTTTTGTTTTTCTTTACTTCACATTCTTGGCGACAATCCGAGTCGGACATTATCTTCTGTTTTTCTTCTATTTCAACTTCATGTTTTCTATAATGTTTGAATAAGTACCTTCTGTTATACAAGATATGGCGCTCACAAACAATGGATATTGGGTTTCTTTAAGGACTTTAAATGTCTAAGAATTGATTTTCCCACATTTCATTCAACTGACGCTTGCCATCACTTTCTGCATTTCTTTTGTTCATATATCTGCAGTGTTGGTGGCAGAATGGGAAGAACCTCATGTGGACTTGTTTTAAATTACAGTCGATAAGGTTGTCAGGTTTCGGGTCTTGTCGTTCCATTTCTACGTTATATATACGTTATATGTGGTCATTTTCTAGAAGAAGCATCCTGCATCTAATTTTATTGTTTAATTTTATTTTCATGTCAACTGGACTATTTCTTATAAAGCGTTTTATTTTCATTACACCACATTATTCAGTGTTTAACCTTTTCAGGGACGACTAACGCATTTAAAAACCTTCTCACCAATTATAAGCTTATTTAATTATAGTAGAATATGGCAGAACAATCAACTTTGTTAGCTATCTAATTATAAAAAAAAGTCATATTTAAGTCTTTGACCACGGACAAAATTACGATAAAATCTCAACCAGTACCCGTGACTTCTCCTTTAATTTTTTTGGGTCCTATAAGAATTAAAATATCTAACTCTCTTTGACATTATAGATCTAGTAGTTAATGAGTTAAATTCCCATTACTCTATTTTCAGCAGATCGGTTTTATAATTTTTTACGATGCTCCATTTTTGGCACATATTCATATTTCAAATTTTACTTGTTAGAAAAGTAAAAACAAACAACAACAATGGTCCTACACGACCTCTAGAAAATCGCCATTCGATCCCCAAGGGAGTGATTGACCCACAGGTTGAGTTCCTCTGCTATAGAATCATACTTAGGCAGCCATCACAGTTAAGGTTATCTTTCATTAGTATACCTCTCTGCTAGTTCAAGATTATTATTGATTCTCTAAATGCTGCTGCTAAATTTGGTTTTGAATGATATGTTAGTTATATTTATATCTCCTTGAAAGTATGCCAAAGATAAGAATTAATTTCTAATTCATTTAAAATCAAATCCTAAAAAAGATAATTGTTATTGAGGCGGATTATGCCTTAGATGAATATTAACTTCAACTCATTACTTAATTTAGCATATGTACTATGTGGTATGCTTATAATAATAAAAAAAATATTGTTTATTTTTAAAACTATAATTTTGTTCAGTTACAGTGCGCTAGTTTCTCGAGTAGTGCGCGTCTAGGCTAAACATGAATTATCTATTCGCATTTACAAATTACAATTGCTAATACCTGATACGTTTTCACTACTCTCCATGCTAAAACAAGAACAGAGTGTACTCCCTTGTTAATGAAATGCTACACAGGTTTACTCGTTAATTTTGAATGTATACATTTCTTAATGTATTTACTGTTGAAACCCCACTACCCACACATCTGAAATGATCAACATTTGAATATAGATAAACAATTCTTTTAATGGTTTATATTATTGCTTTTAATACCGGTAGTATTTTTTTTTTGCTCTAGCAATATGTAAACATTTCGCAATTATGGGCCACTGGATAATGTGTATCGTTTGTCTACATTATATAGGAGTGCTGTTAGTGTATGCATAGTTTAAAGCTTAACACCAGGCTGTATGACTCTGCTAAGTTATACAATAGTCACTGTAGTTCTTTCTAAAATTCTTAACAGATATATATAAAAAATAGTATTAACAATGTCTGAGTTAAACAATGACGCTACTTAGTTAAGAAGTCATTATCAACACACACACGAACGAAATTCAAGGATTTTAGGAAAAATAAAACAACAACTAAAAAGTGTCGGTATCGTATTCAATGAAACATATAAACATTCGTTAATGTCGGTATCGTATTCAATGAAACATAAGAAAATTCGTTAATGACGGTATCGTATTCAATGAAACATATAAACATTCGTTCATGTCGGTATCGTATTCAATGAACCATATAAACATTCGTTAATGTCGGTATCGTATTCAATGAAACATAAGAACATTCGTTAATGTCGGTATCGTATTCAATGAAACATAAGAACATTCGTTAATGTCGGTATCGTATTCAATGAAACATATAAACATTCGTTCATGTCGGTATCGTATTCAATGAAACATATAAACATTCGTTCATGTCGGTATCGTATTCAATGAAACATATAAACATTCGTTCATGTCGGTATCGTATTCAATGAAACATATAAACATTCGTTCATGTCGGTATCGTATTCAATGAAACATATAAACATTCGTTCATGTCGGTATCGTATTCAATGAAACATATAAACATTCGTTCATGTCGGTATCGTATTCAATGAAACATATAAACATTCGTTCATGTCGGTATCGTATTCAATGAAACATATAAACATTCGTTCATGTCGGTATCGTATTCAATGAAACATATAAACATTCGTTAATAGTTTTCATTTTGTCCCTTGTTTTTTTTATTACATCTAGTTTTATTTAACGTTGTAGCAGAAAATAGATGGGTAAAGTATAGAGTCTGGAAGGGCAATGGCTGAGTGGTAAATCACCTGGCTTCCAAACCGGGGGATCCGGGTTCGAATCCTGGTGAAGACTGGTATTTTAACTTTCGGAATCTTTGAGCCTTGAGTCTACCCAGCCCTAATGGGTACCTGACATTAGTTGGGGAATAGTACAGTTGGTCTTTGTGCTGGCCACATGACACCCTCGTTAACCGTGGGCCACAGAAACATCTGCCCTATCCCTATAGATCACTAGGTCTGAAAGGGGAACTTAACTATAGAGTCTATGATGGTCAGCAAGGTCGTGCGGTATGCTCGCTGGACTGTCGTTTGGTCGTCTCGATGGTCCCGGGTCCATACCCTGCCCTCTGTCCGTCGTCCTACGGGAGGTTTGGGCTAGGATGGAGATTATCTTCAGGAACATCAGAAACATGCCCAATGCTTTCTGTCATTAACTTATTGTATGTTGATAATTTCTGTAGGCCTAATATTTTTATGGTAATTCATTAGGACTCGTTGATTAGGTATAGAATATCTTTAAAAATAATTGATCGGCCTATTGAGGTCCAATTGACATTTCTAGTATTGCTATTGAGTTTCTGTTTGCCGAGCACTGCGTGTGTGTGTGTGTGTGCGCGCGCGTATGTGTGTGTTTGAGTCTAGAGTGGGTGTAGAGAATGACTTCCTGGCTACCAGGTCGCGCGGTTTGCGCGCTGGACTTTCGTTTGGATTTATGGATGTCCCGGGTTCAAACCCTGAAACCCTGCCCGCTCTCATCCCCCGTCGTCCTGAGGGAGGTTTGGACTAGGAAGTAAACTATCTTCAACTCTGAAGGAACATCCGAAACATGTATAACATTTTACAAACTTACTAAGTAGACAAAACTCGATACTGATCGGACGACTTTCACGTACTTTAGAAAGAAACATCTGCCACCAATTGGTTGTCATCATTCACTGCGAGACATCATTTTATTCACGCAGCAGTAAGCATTGATTACATTGGCTACACGACACCCATGTTAAACGTTTATGGTCACTTCCTGTGACAGGTGGGGAAATGTGATGTGTGTTTGGCGCGTTTAATGTGTAGGGGATGATTATTTTTACAGCTATCACACCCCCACTTATCAGCATATTAATCGGGAGCAGACACGCAACGAGACAAAGCAATGAAAGATAGATACAAAAGTTAAAAATGAAGAATATTTATTTACATAAATATACATATAAGAATAAAAGGAGGGAGGGTTTGCATCTATCTCTAATTAGTAAGGTATTTTGATCATCACTCTTGCACCTATTAAGAGAGTATGTCACTTTGTCCTCTGACTTAGCTGGTATTCCTGTTGATGTCGCAGCTGGCTGTGTCCTAGCTTGAGGTTCTGCAGCTGGAGGTGGCGCTCTAGCGGATAGAGGGACGCCGGTGATATAGTTCTTGTGGAGTCTCAATCCCAAGTTCTAGTATCGGTAGTGGGCACAGTAGGGCGGGTGGCCGGCTACCGTGGGCACAAGGTTACTGCGGGCAGAGCTGATCTGCCGTGGGCAGCGTAGTTGACAGGATATGTCCAGTGAGTTGCAGAGGGTTGGCGTAGCTATGACGTCTCGCACAGACCTGAGTCCATAGGGACGTCGCACCTAATAAGATGACAGGTGGGCTGTCGAATAGGCGGGCAATGCCGATAGCGCCAAGTGGTAGAGTTGAGTAGATCTCAGTAGGCAAGTGCAGCGATGAATAGCACTAAACACATAGGCAGTAGTTGAGTGGCGTCGAGTAGACACTGAACAGCAAATAGCAAATAAATAGGCAAGTGCAGCGCTGAATAGCACTAAGCACAACTGCAGGTAAATAGATCGTTGATCCAATAACTAGGCAATAGTTGATTCTTGGTAGCAACTAGGCAAGTGCAGCGCTGATTAGCACTAAGCACAACTGCAGGTAAATAGATCGTTGATCAAATAACTAGGCAATAGGCAATAGGTGATTCTCGATAGCAAATACAGTGCTGAATAGCACTAAGCATCTAAATAGGCAGACACCTGAGGGAGGCTGCGGATAAATAAAGACAAGTTAGGACATGTCTCTCATGCATCTTATCGATGCCCTCGACTGAGGTGCATTCGTCAGATAGGTAAAATTGCTTTAGAGCACAAGGGGGAGGTGATGACGAATGGGATTTGGAAAATAGATGGATGATAGTAGCAATATCAAAAGGTACATAAAAGGGGAAATAATAACATAAAATGTACATAGAAGGGGAAATAATAATCTCAAATGAACAACACAGGTGGATAGAGAAAGAAAAGGGGGGGGGGGTTGAATTGGGCGGTGGTCAGCGACCCAGATGATTGTTTACATATGACCGTGGGTCGAGAACAATGGAGCGCGCTTGAATGGTGTGTCCGTTCAAGCGGCGCAACTCTCATTAGAGTAGAATGAGTAAAGGGAAGATAATTCAATACAGGGGAGATAACTCATATCTCCTTTCTAAGCGCAGTATTAGTGCGATAGTAAAATCATCAAGGCGATCAACCGAGATAAAGGAAATAAAATAAGGTGTACAAATATATACATGGTTGCATCAATGATCAATTGAGCAACGTAGCATTAATAGATTAATGCAATACTAAAATATATACATAGCACATGTTTATGTTTTCTACTTACGCCAGTGAGAAATACACAATGCACTAATTAAATATAAATGAACTAAGCAAAATACACATGATAAAATCCAATGGAAATATACACAGAGTAATTAAGATGGAACTTGTGATTAAGTTCGGCTTACCACCAGGTATTCCTCTAGGAGTGAGAATAAATGATATAGTCCAGACTCGATAGCTCAGCTCGAATGAGAAATGAAAAAGGGTCTGGCTTGAGTTGGTTCACTTTATATAAGCCTGGAAAGTGCGGGCGGACACAGGAAATGCCCTAGGCTAAGATTTATCTTACACGTGGGTGGATTTGACTCGAGGTGGGAGCCGCACCTTGGAATATCACGCGGTGTGTTGACCAGGGTAATCTCTAAGATCAAAGAGAGATGTGAGAAAAAGGGGGGGGAGAGATTAGCTTGCGTTCAAACCAAGGTGGTGTGAACCGCGACCGTCCTTCAGACATCCGGCGGGTAAGACAAAAGAGATTGTGTGTTTACCTTTCCCCGATCAAGGGCAGATAAATGAAAGGACGCGCCTTAGCTATCTCCAATGTGGTCAACTAAGTCTAGCCTGGAGAGGAAAAGGTGGCGCGGGTGAAGAAATTGGGGTTAGGACGGGGAAATAATTGAAATAAAATAAATAAATAAGGAAAAATAATAATTAATGCTGTGATAAATTTGAGTGACTCTGACAGCGAGTTTTTGACTTGTCACACTTCCTATTCGCTTGCTTTCCATTAGCTATCCTCTTCTTTCCCCAGAACTTTTGGGCCGACATGCTGGCCTTCAAGCGCTGCTATCTCATTCCATATTTTATCATTGTTATGGAGTGTCTGTGTGCGTGTTTCTATGGTGATGTCGAGGAGAAGTTTGCGGTTGGTTGGTGGCTATTCAGCGTGAATGTTGCAAGATAAGCGGCATTGTCGTCAGCTGTCATGGGTTCACCAGATTACTCGAGAATGCTTTAGTGAAAAGACGTGTTTTTGTAGTAAATTGGATTTTATTTAAAATACCATTATATATTATTACTTAAAAGTCTTTTACATTTATTCATTTCATCTCCAGTTGAATTTTTCTATATATGAAATTGTGTGTCCGTTGTTATTGAAAAGTTGACAAATTTTTGGAGTAATCTTCCTTTAATACGTTCCTTGATTGGTATACATGTACTGGGATAAAGTGTATGTCTATAATTTTTATTTTACATACTCTCCACCTCCTCTCCTTTTTTTCTATGCACTATATATGCCAGTAATACAGTGCAATAAAGATAAATATACAAACATTGTACATTTTAATTCTCAGGGCCAACTCAGATTTGTCTTTTTTTTTTTGGTCGAACCCCTTCCCGCCATTCCATATATTACGAGCCTCCCCCAGCCTGGACAGTAACACAGACGTATTCCATGAATCTTTAGTGGCAATGCTTCTCTTAGAACTCTGTAGATAAACTGACGTGTCTTATATTCTTATCTTATAAATTACAGACGTTATTTCAAAAGAGAAGATAATTGCGTCATACCTGTATCCATATCCCAATCTAGTCATGCATGCTAAGCACAGATTTAAACTCTGCTAAGTCATTGGTTTTCCTGGATAATTCAGACAATCCATTCCATGCTATAATGGTACTAGGGAAGTAGGAGCACTTATATGAATTAGTCCTAGCATATCGAATACGAAATGTGCTTTTATCTTTGTGTCTTTCCCGTGAGATCTTAAGTTATATATATAAAAAAAAAAGAATATGATTACTCCACCGCGTCATGCATCTAGTCATACATGTTAACCAATGACTTAAATTCTGCCAAGTCACTGGTTTTCCTGGCTGGTTCAGGCAACCCATTCCATGCCCTAATAGCACTTGGAAAGAAGGATGGCCTCAACGAATAGTCTAGAATGCGTAAGAATGTAGGTAAACCTGAAGTGTAAAATGGTCTTTATTATCTGACAAATTTCGGGCTCAATGGTCGTTGTGCTGGCCACATGACACCCTCATTAGCCGTTGGCCACAGAATCAGATGGCCTTTACATCATCTACCCTATAGATCGCAAGCTCTGGAAGGGGAACTACTACTTTACTATTATCTGTGAAAAGTCCAGAGGCCAGTACTTTTGTTTAGTAGCTGACACTGAATGTCAAGAACAACTATCAAGGTGAAGGTAATACTTTTTATTCTCTCCCGCTTAAAATGCGTTACAAGGTTCTATAAGTCGAAATGCTTTCCTCCCCAATTAAGTCTCGATTGCAGACGACAGAACACAATGTGGGAAATAACTTACATTTAGAATGCTGTGGTTATCTAGCATCATTCTAGCGTACTCTCCATTGGTAAAATTGGCCACTTTAGAGAGACTGAAAAGAAAGTCTTACATTAGTGAACATTGACATCGTCTTCTCTCCCCTTCTCCATGGTTAGCTTTATAAACATTTAAAATTCTTTGTCTATTGTCGTGCGGTAGCGCACTGGACTGTCGTTCGGTTGTTTCGATGGTCCAGGGTTAAAACCCTGCCCGCTGCTATTTCCTCGTCGTCCTGCTCGAGGTTTGGATGAGGAAGTAGATTATCTTCAACTGTGAAGAAATAACCGAAACATGTCAAACAAAGAAACAAATATTTTAATATATTTTGATTCTTATTTCCCCCTCGACTTGATTTGTTCAACGCATAGGCCTATGTGTTTTTTTATCAGTCGGTCTGCGCAGAGAAAATCGACCATTTTGTTTGTGCTGTCTGTCTGTGCGCCAGTCAGAAGTTGACCTGAAAAAATAAAAGTGCTATTGAAAATCTATCTTTCATCATCATTTTATAAACATATATATTAGCAGTACACACCGTTGCTTTGTTCCCAGACTTTATATTGTTACTTAAGGTCGTAACATTCCAGTCTTTTCTTTGAACTTCCAATAAACGGGCCACATTTTAACGATTCTCTTAACAGACCCTGTGAATTAATGTATCAGTTACAATGAAATGAAACGACCCATTCCCTTTCTCTTTCATTCTCTTTCTCTCTCTCTCTCCTTCTACCTGTCTCTCTGGAACCACCTTTTTTGTTTCAGCCTGCGCATAGTAATTTCTCTGAGATGAAAGATATACTTTTTGTCTAGTATGTGCCTGTGGGCTCTCTTACGATTGTTGGTGGAGGGGGTATTTCAAGGCTGTCGCTTTTGGTTGTATTGAGTTGTTTTTCAGTAGCAGGATGGGGGTTGAAATATCCTCTACGCCAAAAAGACAACAAATGATGTCGAAATTGATCATCAATTTTCTTTGAAGCTCAAGTTTGTAATGCGGCACGTGTCTAAGTCGTAGTGTAAAGTCATGCCTGAGTAGGACTGACATGAAGACGGTTGCCTGGTCGTGTGGTATGAGCTCTTGAATGTCGTCTTATTAGTCCAAGGTTTGAACCCTGCACGTAGGCACCCCCTCTCGTCCTGCTGGAAGTTTGGGCTAGGGTGTAGTAATCTACAATTGTGAAGAAACATCAGATACATGTAAAAAACAACAAGACAACAGAATCCAGCTAGAAATGTCCCACAAAACTCATTCTGTCAGCTGTTTTTTGTGAACGTGAAACGTTACAACTGGGGGACATCACGTGTTATTTGGATGTACACCAAGAGTCCATGAAGCCACTCGCTCTAGACCCGCAATCTTTTCATCACTAGCAACTATTTTGTTCTTGTGGCCTGGTCTCTTGTACATTCAGATCTAACAAGGTGAAGGGGAGAGAGCGAGGGAAGCTAGTTTGTGATCGATCTGATCTTTGTTTTTGGGGGTTGGCAAACTATCAAGGTCACACGTATTATAGAATGGCATATGCCTAAATGAAACATTTCTTTTAGAGAAAGAGAAAAAAAAATAAGCTGAGAAATACAACTGATCCAGATATTTGATACCATTCTTCTGTTTAGATTTCTACAATGACTCTTTAGCCTTTTCATAAATGTAGTCTTTGGTTATCCGGTGTACAAAAAGGGTAATATTAAAAGTATACTTTTTTTTCTTCACTTTTCAAACCTCAAAATATGTCATTATGGATTGTACACATCAAAATGCAATCAATATCTGAAGAAACTATTCTGTCTAGTAGTGATTTAATTTTTTATTTTTTTTACATCCCTATTACCGATTGAACACATCCCAAGACGAAAGGCGATACCGAAGGCCGAGCACACCGGGGAAACTCCCCTAGATTTATTCTCTGTACCACATTAACCTCAAGAATGTCTGCCATAAAACAACTTTTGAGGAACGGTGTGTGGATAGTGACATGTCCGTTTATTTCATCCCCGCCAGTGCAATGGACTCGGTCATTGGGCAGCCTAATGGGGTTTCTGTTTAGCTACCCTAATGGCCCAATTGTCTCTTCTAATGACCGTTACCACACGTCGAGGGTGAGAACAATTGTCCAGGAAATTCTAGAGTATTTTGTCTCTAGTCCATTAAAATGCACTTGCAACACATTACGTAAACCATGTTTAAAACATTTTGTTTGTTCAAAAAGGGAAGTAAAGTTCCCTTTCAGACCTTATGATCTCTAGGTCATCTGTTTCTGTGGCCTACGGTTAGTGACGATGTCATGTGGCCAGCTTATCGACTAACCGGCTTTATTTTTCTCTAACTAATGTCAAGCACCCATTAGAGCTGGTTGGACTCAGAGGCGCCAAATTATCACGAAATTAAAAGGATTCACCAGGATTCGAACCCCGGATCCCCGGTTCGGAAGCCAAGCGCTTTACCGCTCAGCCACCGCGCCTCCTTTTGTTTGTTCTGATATGGTGTTATATACTTGAAGTACCGGTATCTATTGTGATATGAAACTTACTTTGGCGTACCGGTATTATAAAGAAAATAAAGTACTAAAGTAATAAAGGACTAAAGTGTCACTAACGATACTTCAACTCGTAGGCACGATAAGAAGAGAAAGAGGGATTTTTGAAAAAGTGAATAAAGGGAAACAAATTTGAAACTTTTTATAGACAGTTTCCATCTAATTTCTTTCATCCCAAACTTAAAGTATTGTGGAGCATAGACGCTGATAGGTTCAAGGTTTAATAACATATATTGTGTACTGATAGGACTAAATTGTCATCAAATTTTATCATTTTGTCTTTTGATTTGCATTCTTATGTAAATAAAACAAACTTCATCCGAACTGTAAATAAAGCACATAAAGAAAATCATTTAGCAATTTCTATTGTATAAGTTATTGCTTTGCATAATGTTCAATATGAAAATCTCTATCTACTATTTATGTAGATTCACTATTTTAATTACTAATTAAATATGGATCAATTATATTTCAAAGTTTAATTTTAATTCTTTATACTTTAATATTTGTGAAATGTGAGAAATTATAATTTAAAAAAGCGCAAAAAAGAGGCAAAGAAAAGAGGCCTAAGGCCCAAGGATTCCTATGACGACAAAGCTAAAATTGAATAGCGCAAATTCTGAGGTTTATTTAAAGAAAAAAAAAAGGAAATTTCTATCGCATTGCAATGATTCATACATAATTAGACTCATGATTCTGGGATGGTAAGGAATATTGACGTTTTCAATTATTTCAGCTAGAAAATTCATCCTTAACCAAGTGTACTCAATACCACAAATGATTTCAAGTGTATGCCGGTTGTCCATTTGAGTTCTCTTGCCGTCTACGTCTGTTTTCAGCAGGGGATTCTTCTGATCTCAAATGTGTTAACCTCCTTCAGTCGTAACGACTATGGTTCATCTCGTAGAAAACGTTTTCATGTGACTTTGTAGGCCTATTTTGGAGAGACACTCTCGTTCACATATATCGCAAGTTAAGTTGGCTTTCGCTTTGGTGGTAGAGGAGCTAGCCATTTTTTCATTTTTCATTAGGCACGCCTTTCTTCCGGGGCTGAGGTCCTTTTTTTTCACCATGTCTCTCCGCGTAGTGCGGTCGATGTCTATGTCTACATCCGCGTAACGGAGGTGGGGGCGAGCTGTTTTTCTTGAGCCAGACGCAAGTTGCCCATATAGAAGGATTTTCGGGATGCGATTGTCGTCCATCAGGCGAACATGACCAAGCCAGAACAGGCGTTGTTTTCTGAGGATTGCAAATATGCTGGGAAGACTCATTCGCACAAGGTTAGGATCTCAGTATTGCCCACGTACGTTTGCCTTGTATATTTTCAAGATCTTTCAGAGGCAGCGCAAGTGGAATGAATTTAGTATTCTCTCCATTGCATAGAGCGTCCACGACTCACTGCTGTAGCCCTCCGTTTTGATCACTGTAGTTAGCTTCTGGTTTTCCCAAACTCTTGGTCTGAGTCTAGTGCAGGTCGATGCAGCCTTCCCTTCCCGTTTTTTTTTTATCTTCTCTTCTTGAGGTTAATGAGGGTGTCATGTGTCGTGCACAACGACCATCCGCATTTACTTTTCAGCTACTAATGTCAGGTACCAATTATAGCTAGGTGGACTCAGAGGTGCCCTAAATATAACGAAATAAATAATCCCAGTCTTCACCAGGATTAGGCACTCCTCAGTTCAGAAGCCAAGCGCTTTACCACTCAGCCACCGGGGACCACATTACCATATAAAATTATTTTTAATTCAATTGAACCGACCCACTGCGGATTCGTTATACATTGTGGGCAGAGGTCTTGACGTGCCGGATAGCACCACGTCAATGGTCGGATATGTCCTTTAGGCCGGGCTTCACTGGTATTCGGTTATTAATCTTTTTTTTTTATAAAGCTTTTATTAACTCCTGTCTGTCTGGTAAAAAGTTTGTACACGTTATTTCTCCCACACCCAATCTTAGATCAAGATGAAATTTTGCACTTTTTTACCTGACCAAACAAGAATCAATAACAAAAATAAACAAATACAAAATAAACCAATTAGTTAATAAACTATTGGTAATTAATTATTTAGCTTCGTATCGATCAAGGGAACGAAATTGACTGATGTGGTAGTATAAGTTGAATTAGCTCCTTAATAGTTTGTAGGTTGCCGCTTTAAAGTTTGAAGCTAACAATAGATAACTATAAAACCATTTATTTTCATATATACTGTCCATTATGATCACATATTAATTTCAATCTCAGGCCATTGTCCGTTTTAAGTTTTTAATCTAAATACTTTCCTTCTAAATATTTCCCCACTAAATACTTCTCCACTCCCTCGTGTCTCTTGAATTGAACGTCTAGGATGATTGATCAGCTCAGATCAAGCTTGGCTGGAGAAAATCTTAGTACTTAGCTCAAGTACTTGACAAGTTTTCTGTGTGTTAGATCCTTTCATGTCTCTCAGGGTCTCTATACAATTACCGCTGAAACGGAAGTCTCTCAGGCCGTAGTCTCTCAAAACATCTACATCTTTATCTTCCGTTTCTGGAACTGTAGCATGGCATCCAGACTCCACCTTCAGGCTGCGGTCATTTTATCGTTTAAAGTTCAAAGGTTATAATAAATGACTGAAACAAAGCCAAAATAAAATATAATCTTACTTTCTTGAATGCGACTTTCTGGCGGGAAAATAAAGTACTTCCTGGAGACTTGGATCTGCTGGTGTTGGAGGAACTAAAGAATTAGGTTTCATCTGTTGCCTTTTCTTAAGACATAGGAACATAACATGCTTGAAAAACTGTAACACACCGCTTTCATTGTATCTCAACTTTGAGTTAACATGGTACACCTTCTCCAGGTGTTTCAATGAATATATCTATACAATGAGCTTACCTGATCTCAACATAGGCTTAATTAACTTCTAGGTTTTTAAACAACGGATGTTCTAGTTGAATTAAACATCCGTTGACTTTCCGTATTACGATGTGAAGATTTGTAACTTTGTGACTTTAATAGATGTACCAAAGAACGTTACTAAAGCAGCTAAAATTTAACTAGTTTCTATCATAAAAGAAACGACGGTTTGACTTCAACTAGAGTTTTTTTCCCGAGATGTAAAGAGGACGTAGTGAGCAACAAGTTGCATCCAACTTTGGCAAAATTTGACTTGAATATTTAAAATAAGCTGTAACATACACCTGAAACTGTTAATTTTAAAACTGGTTATACGAAGCTGGTTATCCACCTGAAGCTGTTTATATAATGTGTCAGCTTGGTTTGTATGATTGTTGTCTCCAATCTATTGTATTGCCTCTGACGATTGTCTTTCAAGACCACACTTTAAAGCACTCTAAGCACTGCAACAAGAACTGCAGCACTGGGCTAACTTTTTGTTTTTAAATAGAGACGTTGACCCCCCAGCCTCTGTAATGACCTTAGACATAATGGCCAACCTAGAAAGTTACTGAGTTTGGTAGCTTGACCTTGACTGTTTCACTTGCCTCTACAGGTACAATCAACAAATTATCATATTAATTTGAACTATCTTACTTAAGCGATATGAGTGATATTGAGTGAAAGATAACAAGTCTTGCATTTATCCCTAATCAATAATAACCTTGTCTATTTGACATCTACCTGCGCAAAGTTTAAAATCAATGGAGGTCTAAGACTTTCCAGCAACGATTTTTTTGTTATTACATATTTTTACGTGTAATTTATGAGTTTGACATTCTATGTATTCAGAACTTAGTGTTCACCTTGCCCTGTCGGAAGACCTGCGTTTATTGGCTGCTTTACAAGATATGATATCATGTCTCTGTATGATTTATACGGTATCGTGCCAGCTATAACCCTCCAGCTATACTTCATGTTTAGATCCAAAAATATAAATGTCACTTAAGAAAGAAATAGCTCAAAAAACGTGATGCAAGTCATGAATGTGATTGCCCGTTCCGAGACGTGTAGATGTAGCTCAAGATAAAACATGGATATAGAAATAAAGAATTATATGCGTTCTTATTTATAAAGTGTTATCAGTGGTATAGATTATATGTGTGAGGGTTTCATAGGAAAGGGAGTGTTCGTTTGGTGTAGTAATGTAGACTGATGAAACCATGAGCTGGTCTGTCAAAATTTATGTTAAAGGGTCAAGAGAGTGATAATGATAGATGAGTAGAAGGCCAATCAGAGACGCGAGAGAATAAAGACATGTTTTCATAGTGAGTTAATTTCTGTTAAAATACATAATTTTGTTACTAATAGATTCGTGCATCTTCAGTTAAAACTGCGTACATTGTGACGGTCAATGTGGAACCCGATATAGGGATATCGGGAGGGCATATGAGTCTCACTATTAGAAAATTAAATTCACTGTCTTCTTATAAAATTAATTCATGTATTTCATCTGGCGAATATGTAGTGGAATATTGAAGAAAGCAATAATAGTTGAAGAATATCAAAACAAACATAATGTATCTAATAAAAAACGTTCACATTGTCTACGAATTTGTCTTTATTGTTATTTTAATCTTTATGTTAATAGTATTACATGGGCGTAGGTAGTTTTTTTTTCTGGTGGGGTTTGGGGGGGATTCCCCCCTCCCATATATATATATATATATATATATATATATATATATATATATATATTATAGTACATTGGTTCGAGGAGGCGTAAGCCACGAGTTCGAATTCATGTCGATCCCCTATTATGCTATTTAAAACAATTACAGTAAACTTCACCCAGATATCACTTTCTTTCTCCCCCACCCCATTTTTCCTAATTGATCCAGATAATTTATAGAATGATAGCGTATTGAGAAAGCTAAAAGCATGAAATGGCGCTAAACAAAAAATATTGTTAAAACTATTTCTTATAACACAGATTCATTGTTGTTGGTCTAGATCTATTACAAATTGAATGACACGACTGATTCAAACTAATTGGTAGGCTACAATTACATTTCCGTAAAAGCTTTTTTAAAAATATATATTTTTTTACGTTTTTCTTTGTTTGGTGTATCCGGTGTAGAGAACTAAGAAGTATTGACAATCTCTACATTTTCCAAACCATGTAAAAACCTGTGTGCCCTTTTAACAAAGCTTATATCTATTCACGCTGTCTGTCTGTCTGATACAAATCTTTTACACGTTATTTCTCTCTATTTCCATTCTCGGATCAAGTGGAAAATGTACACATTTATTTATTGTCGAAGACAATACACGAATCAATTTAAAAAAAATGAATGAAATCAATTACTTAGTTAATTGTAATTAGCTAATTATACAAAGGGAGACAAATATTGCAGTATTGAGAGGTACACGTATGCTATTTATGTTTTGCTTGTTTAGCTCTATCAAATCATATTAAAAATCAGATTTGTAATCAAAGAGAAAATTACAGTAAAGAAACTTAAGTATTTGAATCTTTAATAACATCGAACCCCTAATTGGCCCGACCACCTTATAATAATTTTTTTTTCTTAAGGTCACAAGTTATAAATGCGTTGGGGGTAATCGGGACAATCTTAAAGCTGAGTCTCTCGGCACGCCAACTTCCCACATCCGGCCCAGCTCAAACACCAAAAAGTACACAGGTCCCAGTTCTGACACCAAAACAACCGACACCAGAGAGCGTGTTAGTCATCAGTGATGCACGTGAGCGGAAGTGAATGACAGATCATACGTAGATCTATAGCTTGATCTTTGGCTGCTCTTGGCTTTGTCTTCATTGAGGCGATACTAGCGCTTAGGCTAGGAACGTAAGTCTCATTCGCTCGTTTGGGTCACGTGACAGATTTAGGTAATGACGTCAAGGTTGGGGCTCTGAAACATGGAGACTGTCTTGATACTCTGTTTCCTCAATGAAGAAACATATATTATACTCGGTGATCCACGCCTATACATTGTTTGTTATCAAGTAGCTTACTCTGTGCATAAGATTTTTTTTTTCTGCATTTTCTTTAACTTTAAGTTACTTATACCATCGGAAAAGTTATTAATTATATCTATATAACCTTTTTTTTTCTATTACTATTTCCCGCCATAGAGACAGCTGAATACGCCGAACGGCGCGGGAGGATCTAAGTCAGTAAGAATACCACATTAGGTTTTTAAAATAAACCTTTTTAATAGCAGGATAATGCACTGTAGATGCCTCAGAATTATCATTTTGTTGGCTTTCAATACCGGAAATAGTGCTATTCCTATTTTCAGACCTTGCTATCTATAGGGCAGATGATGTAAAGGTCATTTGTTTCTGTGACCTACGGTTAACGAGGGTGCCATGTGGCCAGCACAACAAATAACTGCCTTTACTTTTCCCTAACTAGAGCTGAGTGGACTCGGAGGTGCCCTAAAAATCCCGATATTCAAAATCCCATTTTTCGCCGGTTCGAAAGCCAAGTGCTTTACCCCTCATCCATAGCACCTCGTTTTGATTCTCACTCAGTTTATTATATATATATATTATATTATAAAATGTTGAAAATATGTAGATCTTAATTATGTTTACGTCCATAATATACTCCGAAGACTTTCTAATCCTGTGCATTAAGATCGTTTATTGTAGATTGACGAAGACCGGTTCAGTCGTAGAGAGGGCTCGGGGCTTTGTGTTGCATTTTGTGCCTTCCAGTGCTTCTAGTTCGCATTTTTTTTAAAGGAAGTTTTTTGTTAAAATCTGTGGTTATCGGGGTTCGTATCTAAACACTATGTTTCATAAAATATGTCTTTTTTTTCTCAATGCTGGCCACATATGACATGTTGGACCATTACAATGCATTCTATTCACTGATGCAACTGTTGATAGACCAACTTCTAAATACCTGGCAGTGAAGTCCTTACTTCAGTAGAGATAATAAAAGTGTTTAGGCCAGTGACGTTTTGAGTGCCGTGCTTAAAAATAGACGCAAAAAAAAAAACAACAAAACCTGAACTTACAAAACCCCCAAGGTAGGATGTTATTGTTGACTTTGAAATAGTGCACTAAGGATGTGTGCGTATGCGTGGATTTGAGGATGATATATAGTTGTTGTTACTTCATGTTATTTAAGTCAGTGTAAGTTTCATACTCTTCTGCTTATAGCGTATTTTATGTTCACTATCAAATGTATACATTAAAGTATTGTGCTTAGACCTAGACTTGTATTATAGGATGGGAGATTCAAACATCACTTACATACCTGCTAACATACTTTTCTACGTACTTTAAAAACCTACTTATGCATCCGTTGTCTTGATATTCTGTCTAGCCTATATTGAATCTGTGATTGTCTTTATCTGTATCCTGTCAGTACAGAAGTTTTGACTCTGCTCCTGTCTCTAACATCACTCATCACGCCTACTCTCTCTCTCTCTTTTCCTCACCTCTTCCTCTCATTAACACCTCTTGGCATATGTCTCTACCTCATACTCAAACGTGTATCGCTGCTAACATTTTCTCTTATACTTAAAGATTCAATCGCTAAGACAGTCCCTCCCTCCTCCCTCGTACGCCAGGCTCTCTCCTCCAACCACCCTAAATGTTTATTTGACCTAAATAAAAGTATCTCCGAGTGATCTGCCAGACACAGTAAACATGTTCAGCCAGGTTTAAGTAGCTCATTACATTCTTGGCTTTATCGCGGAATTATTGTTTCATTAAAACAATCTTTACATCATTTTAATTTTTTTTTCTCTTTTTCTTTCTAGAACCTAGAAATAAAGTAAACAATGAAGCAAGTAGATATATAGACACGGGAACAAAGTAACACCCCCCCCTTTTTTTTTTCATAACCTTCTTTTAACGAGCTGTTGCTTTCTTGTTTTCCTTATCATTACATCTTCATTAAACTGTTCTATTTTCTTGGAATGAAGTTGTTCTGTCGGATCCTGAAATGTTTGCTACCCTCCTTTTCCAAATTATTAGTTTTTTCGTCTTGGCGCCTCTACTATTGCATTGAAAAAGAATCATAGCTGTTCAATTTGAATCTTAGACTAACTAGACTAATAACGTCTCATTTCTTAAAGTGGGTCAGTTTCACTTCCTAAAGTGTATCAGTCTCACTTCTTAATGTGTGCCAGTTTTACTCCTTAAAGTGAGTCAGACTCACTTTTCTAAGTGTGCCAGTCTTACTTTTCTAACTAGGTCAGTCTCACTTTTCTAACTGGGTTAGTCTCACTTCTTAACGTGAGTCAATCTCACTTCTTATAGCGTCTTATGAATCGGGATTATTCTCTAAGACATGCACCGTAATGCATATGCAATGCAATGCTCTCTGATCGTTTCGCGTCTATCTAGACGTATCGCCCCTATCTTTAAGTATTTACTCGCTTCGCCGCTGAATCATTTATTTAGTCCAAGTACGAGGCTCTCAAGAGATGCGCGTCAGCCTGGGAATGGCGCACCGATTTACACACACACATCGGAATACTTAATAAGTAGACACGTCAGAACACACACATGTAACATGTGATGTGTGTAGTATTAAACAGTGTCAGGAAAGCGATCCGTCGGGTAACTTTATTAGTAAATTTAAATACTTGGAATTTAACCATACGGGTTTCTGATCGTTCAGTTAACACATCACCGGTATCGTAATTCTGGTTGTCAAGGGGCATAATTTCACGTCTGCAGAATCTACCAAACTTTTCTAGACATATTGTAAAGGTCAGTGACCTTTTAGTGTTTTATTTTTATTAAATTTTACATAATATAATTAATTACATAGTGACGCATCATAGGCGCCTATTACATTGGAGGCATTTGCTTTATATATTACTTAATAGTGAAACAAGGGCGGATCTCTAGTCACTAGCGGATCCAGAACTTTGGAGTGGGAGGGGCGATTTTTTTCCAAACCCTAACCCTAACGCCCAGTAAACCCTAACCCTATACATAAACGTGCGTACAGCATATATATATATATATAATATATATATAAGAATAAATAAGCAGTATTTCTCAGTATTTTCATGCATTCTTCACTGCAGAAAAGCATTCTCCTGACATCTACAGCTCTTTATCCATCAGTGGAGTACGGGGCGAAGCCCCGACGCCAAAAAGCGTTTTCTTGCATTTTTCACTGCGGAAACGCCTGCTCCTGACATCTACAGCTCACTATTCATCAGTGAGTTTCGGGGCGTTGCCCCGACGCATAAAGCGTTTTCATGCATTCTTCACTGAAGAAACGCATTCTCCTAACATCTACAGCTCATTATTAATCAGACGTCAAAAAGCGTTTTTCTTGCATTTTTCACTGCGGAAACGCCTGCTCCTGACATCTACAGCTCACTATTCATCAGTGAGTTTCGGGGCGAAGCCCCGACGCATAAAACGTTTTCATGCATTCTTCACTGAAGAAATGCGTTCTCCTGACATCTACAGCTCATTATTAATCAGTGGACTTCGGGGCGAACCCCGACGCCAAAAAGCGTTTTCTTGCATTTTTCACTGCAGAAACGCCTGCTTCTGACATCTACAGCTCTTTATCTATCATTGGAGTTCGGGGCGAAGCCCCGGCGCTAAAAAGCGTTTTCTTGCATTTTTCACAGCAGAAACGCCTGCTTCTGACATCTACAGCTCACTATTCATCAGTGAGTTTCGGGGCGAAGCCCCGACGCTTAAAGCGTTTTCATGCATTCTTCATTGAAGAAACGCATTCTCCTGACATCTACAGCTCATTATTAATCAGTTGAGTTCGGACGCCAAAAGCGTTTTTCTTGCATTTTTCACTGCAGAAAGGCCTGCTTCTGACATCTACAGCTCACTATTCAACAGTGATTTTCGGGGCGAAGCCCCGACGCTAAAAGCGTTTTCTTGCATTCTTCGCTGAAGAAACGCATTCTCCTTACCTAAAGCTCATTATTCATCCTATTAAAAAAGGACTTTTAAATAATGTTGTACTTGAAAAATATTCTAATTTGAATTTATACGCCCTTAATACATTGCAAATAAAACCGATTTGTTCCTTGAAAAGATCAGATACCCCACATATTTAGATTAAGGCTTTGAGGATCGCCGCCGAAAAAAAAATTTGATAAATAATATTCAATAAAATTCAAGCATAAATTGTGAGTTATAGTCCCAAATTTAACTAGAAAAAATATTAGATTAAGTAAAGGTTGTAAAAAAGGCTACTCATCTCAATCGTGACTCTTATACTGAAAATTTTTGTTTCAATTCTAACTTTTCCAAAGCAAAGTCTTTCTTAAAATAATTATGATAAATTCATATGAAATTACATAAACTCTGTCTGGAAATGGGAGGGGCTGTAGAATGAAAACGATTTATCCTCGCTCCTTTTTATAATTTCTGCTAATGATTGCATTTGGCATTAAAGAATAAGGGTAGGGCCACTCGATGTGAGAATTTAATTTATAGCATATATAAATTATATTAGTGGCTAATTTTTATTTTTACATTTTGTAATTTCTTAACTATAATACAAAAGAAAAATTATTGCTTTGTCCGATGAGGGAAAGAAGATGGCATGTATCGCCCCTCCCACCTTTTTCTTTTTATATTTACTAATCATAAAATTTGAGATTAGAGTGTGGTGCGACATAATATACAAATGGTTTCACATATCAATTATATAGAAATTCAACTATTTTTGTTCACAAACTATGATTCCTCCATAAAAATAGGACCACTCCCCACTCAGAGGGCTAGAGCGGGGAGGGCAGTACATGCAATCGCCCCCCCCCCCCCTTACCCCACCGAATCGGCCAAGATACCAGAAGGGGAGCGACATAATATCAAATTTATATATCAATTCAACTAATCTTGCTACCAAACTACGATTTCTCCATAAAATTAGGACCGCCCCTCCCCAACTCAAATGGTTTAGGTGGGAAGGGCAGTAGAGGTTTCGCCCCCCCCCCCCCACCAATCGGACAACAGGGGAACGACATAATATAAAGATCGGTTAAAATATCAATAACAAGTTTTAATCATATAGATATTTAATTGATTCTTTTGGCAAGCTGTGATTTCTGCAAATAAATTGGACCGCCCCCCCCCACTCAAAAGTTTATGGTTGGGGGGGGGGCGGATTGATGCTATCACCACCTCCCGACCCCACATAATCGGCCAACATACTAAAGAGGGGGGGGGGGGCGAAATAATCTAAAAATAGTTTGAAATATAAATAATTAGTATATATTATTAACATAAGTAATAAATTCGTATACAAATTGTGTGACTTCTATACTAAAATTCGTCCGCCCCCCCCCTTGGGGGGGGGGGGGGTCGGCCGAGTGGGGGGGGGCGATCGCCCCTACCGCCCCCCCCCCTGGATCCGCCAGTGTCTCTAGTGCACGTGACAGCATCAGGAAAAAAGAAAATAAAGGGGGCTGAATTATGAAGGTTGACCCTATCATATTTGTATCTTCTTTCTTTTTTTAGCGGCCACCGAAAGGGGAAAAGACGCTATTAGTTTGTGTGAAATGTCTGTCCGTCCGTCCCGTTTAAATCTCGTAACCTAGAAAAGATAGTGAAAATCCGACATCATAATATTTTAGTCCATTCAAAGTTCTGATGCAACGGCTACTTATTTCTTTTCTAAAAGCGAAAAATCTAATTTTTAAATAACTTATGCAAGCAGTTTTTTTAAATAAAATACACCACTTTTACAACTATTCACTATTAATAGTAACAAACACTGGAGGCTCTATAGTAGAAAGTGACCACTTACCATAGTTTTAACGCATTCATGCAAACGGTTTTTGATTTTTTGTAAAAAAAATATTTTTTTTTACCTTTGTATTGCTAAGTTAAGTAAGGTCTGTCATACTAACTACTACATTCACACGAAAAACATTTTTCTTTTTTTTTAAAGAGAAAAATCTATTTAGTATACGTATAAGTTGGACATAATTTAAAACAACAATTAGTAAGTAATTTTTCTTATAAATGTGGTGACTGTATATCAGCAAGATATCCAAAAGCGTTTAATACTTTAAATGCCATATGTAAACATGCTTTGAGTTTCGACGACTGTTTCAATGCATTAAGCTCATTCTTACAACGCATTCAATCAATGCACAATAATGATTTATTGATATATAAATATATATATTCTTTTTAATTTCGTACAAGTAATTTTGTTTTTTTCTATGTCAGTGATAACAAGAAAAACATTAAAAATACTTTTTAAAAAGACAATACCTCCTTTATGCAACATATTGAGCGATTGTTTTTCTCTTAATAATAAATGAATGTTAGATTTAAAAACATTATTTTACCCGCCTCTTCCTCCTTTCCCCCGAAATCCTTGTTTAGTGAATGTAGAGATCTAGTACACATTTTAATATTCCAATGATAAACATTTAGATCCAGACTTAAAAGACAATGAGCAAAATGTTTCTGAACATTAATTTATTAAATTCTTGAATCAATAAAACCTGTATTTCGGAAATTCTCGAACGCGATATTTCTTTCAAAACCGATGTAGGATCTAGACCTAGATTTAGTCTCTAGCCAAATTTACATTTATTTATTTTTACTTTGAAAAATTGTATAGGTCAATCTAGAGTTTTCGTCATGTTGTTAATAAGCTGGTAATTCTTTTCTCAGCGTTATACATCAACTTTTACATTTCTAGGCAAATCGTTAAAGCCATTTTTAAGATCAGCTGTCCACCCACCCTCCATGAAGGAGTGACTTAAATTGAATAGAGGTATTGTAAAAAAATTAAACCAATGCTTTCAGAATTTAGCTAAGGGACACAATTCGCAAGATTTGTATTAAAATAAAGTTGGCTATATTCTGCTGCATAAAAATAAAATATAAATATTTACACCTTAAAGAGATGTATTCTTATTCAATACTTCAGTAGTAACAAAATTATGCAGTGAAATTTGTTGTATAAAAATTATAAGTACTGTCATAATAAAACTTATTTTAAAACAGTTTTTTTTGCTAGAAATATTTTCTAATCATACAATCATAGTTTATAGGAGAATACACGGCATTATATAGTCACTAGTAAAATACCATATGTATTTTATTAAAATGAACTAAACAATATCAATGATTATCAAATTAGAAAAAATTTCTTAACCAAAGAACTTCGCACCTGCAACTATATATCTCAATACTTTAGAAGTTGTTTCCTTAATTCTATATCAAATAAATTAATTAATTACCAATAATTAATTGATTAATTAGTTAATTTTTAAAAATTGATTCATGTTTGTTGGATACAAAAAAATGATTGTTAAAAGTTTCAACTTGATCCTAGAAAGGCTGTGGGAGAAACAACGTGTACAGACCTTTAAGGAGACAGACAGCTAGACAAACAGACAGACAGATATATCAAAGTTAAAAAAAAATAGGCAACGAACTGTCGACATTTGTGTCGACGTAACCCTTGTCCCCGGTGAAGTGGTTATAATTAACATTGAGTCAGAACGACAGCGTCCTCGGAAGCTCGGAAGTCTTAATAGCACTGTTTGTTGTCCTCAGTGTTGAGTATAGCAATGTTAATGTAACCAATTTTCTGGGGGGAAAAAATGGCAGTTGGACTTCACAGTATTCACTGTACAATATAGACCCAAACTTTTATCTCCGGTGAAGCAGATATTGTGGAACATTCAATTGGGACGACTGCGTCTTCAAAAGTCTTTATCACTTTGTTTTGCTGTTCTTTGTGTTGTGTTTAAGATATTAATGTCACTACAAAATACTGAATTAAATACTGAAGGGAAAACAACAACAACGAATTGAGGCCGAGGCCGAATGACCAAAATAAAACATGAAGCCTTAAAGGAAAAAAAACAGGGTAAACATTTTCATCACGATCATAGCTTCCTTTATTTGTTCACCAAAGGGCATCTTAGATTACTTAGAGTAATCGGTTGTTATGGAAACGTATTTCGAAGTTCTAATCAACATATCGACATAGTTATTTCACTATAAAATACGTCTAATTATTTTATCTTCTTATAATGAAATATAGACGTTACTTCAAAAAAAAAAAAAAAAAGACGATTACGTCCAACGCGTAATCTTAGGCCAATCTAGTCATGCATGTTAATCAATGACTTAAATTCTGCCAAGTCACTGGTTTTCCTAGTTTATTCAGGCAACCCATTCCATGCTCTGATAGCACTAGGAAAGAAAGAACCTTTGTACAAATTCGACTTTTTAACTGAATAAAAAAAAGTGAAACAGCTCTACCGGTATTCGATTTGAAATTTTATTTTTAAAATACTTTTGGGGCGCCCCCCCTCCCACCAAACTAATTAGTATTCTTCATTTACGTCCTACTAATCCAAGCATGAAGTTAAGTTTAGATTACCGGAGTGGTTTGTGCTGCGGACTGTCACCCACGACTCGAACCCACGACCCCAAGGTTAAGAGAGTCTCGTGACAGTCCGCAGCGCAAACCACACAATTCGGCAGCCTGAGTGTCGAAACGTTGTTTCAATATAGTCTAGATTGATAAATGATTATAAATATGTATAACTATAGTTGTGGAGGCAAAGCAGACAATAAATATATATTGTTACACTCAGTGTGTACAATTAAATCATGTTTCATTTGTCCAACAGATCCTCCAGGTGGCCCCACGGGTCACAGTGAATAATTTCCTGCCTCGGCTGTCAAGGCCAGTCACGCAAAACTGGCAACGCTGGCGGGGAAAGAGGAAGCGAGGGCAGACAACTTGGGCCCGCCACCGCTTCCCCTCCAGCCCCAAGTGATCCAAACCAGCGGCCATCGCTCAATCGAACTTGGCAATGCGCACAACCAGGAGGGAAGAGGCGAGAATCTGTTCAAATCCTCAAACAGCGGCCTAACAAACGAAACTACGCCGACGACTAACCACACCAAGCGGATCGAAGGAGCAGACGAAGACCGGCACATTATACCAGGGATCGAGCATATTTTCTTTGAAAAGGAGCTTGAAAAAATGGAGCACGCCAACAGCGCGGGGCATATTGTTGTGTTAGCCGTGGATAACAGTGTCCCCAGTGACATGGCCTTCAAATGTAAGTAGACCCTACTCTAGCTTTCACACCAAGTGGTTGTACTTTAATCTCTCAATACTATAATATCTCAATAGGGTCACGTTATCGTTGCACTTCTGTCACTTCCATACCAGAACCCACATATGTTATAGACAGTATAGAGTTTACTATATTTTTAGACTAATAATCAAGATCTAGACTCTAAAATTGCGATTAAGATCTATCTTTATTTAGCACGCTTCATTCAACGCAGTATTCTACTAGATCTACTACTTTGCATGTGACTGATATAAACTTTGTTAAAACATCAACAAGGCATAGTGAAAGATGATCTAATAATGCAAGGGGTGTTTATCTGAAGATGTTAGAAAGAAACTGGGAAGCTTTGACAAGTGACACCTGATGTGGATTCAATGCCGCCATTAAAGTGATTAAGCTATGAATTATTATCGAAAGGGGGATTATTCAATTTGATCGTCTGCTTAAACTCGTGCTTTTTTTTTTCGTTAAAAAAAGGCGCGTCTTTTTGTTTACATTATGATTATTGGTCTTAGTGTATTATTCATACTTCGCATCTACGCTACGTGCGTGCGTGCGCGTTTGTTTTGTCTTTAAGTGCGCATCTTCTTTTAGTTTGTGTATGTCTTTGAATGTGTGTGTGAGTGTCAGTGGTACACATCTTTCGTGCTCAAGTGTTAGACAACTGGTTCGTAGAACATGTTATGAATATGTAGACTGGAGAGTCAGTTCTAATCAAAGGGCAGGGAGGAAGCGGTGTGCTCGCTATGAGACAAGTGACATTTATTACTCAATGTGCTGTGCTCCGAGTGTGTGTGTCACTGGTGCACTGTGTGCTCTTCCTCATTGATGATGCGTAGAGTAGCTTCCTGGACTACTCATCGACTGCCATCAGATGTAGGTGATATATACTCTACTTCTCAGATAAGTGATAATGGAGGTAAATCTGTATGTATTTAGAAGACATTGTTGTATATATACAGTTGGCAATTTGATAACAATTTAAACGTGAGATAAAATATAAAAGGATAAAAACTAAGGGTCACAAACTTTCAATTGTCCACGCTCACCTGTCAAACTCTAAAGGGACACTCTCATTCCCCTCCCCACCCCCTGCGTCTTCATACTGCATTGACACAATTGCAAGACGCGTAGAAGTTGGGTTTAACTGGGTATTTCCTTAGTGACGCGACAATACATTTAAAAGTTAGATCGGAAATAGACTAGAAAAGATTAACGGACGAACGACGAGGTATTATAGATACGACGTAGACTGTGCCCTTATTTCGTAATAAATTGTTTTATGTAAGCGTTGAATTACTTCATTATATACTGTTTTGTTCTGTTGGAGGTTGTTATTAAGAACTCCCGTATAACATTAGATCTACAAACAAACATCATCTACGCTACATTCAACTAGATCTATCAACCACCTCAACAGAAATGGCGACATTCATCTTATTTTGAGTATGCTTCAAAGTGATACTGTGAAATAAGCAAATAAGGAAGAGAATAGCTCCAACAGTATGGCGGGAAAATGTGTGTGCGTGTGTGGGCATGTGAGAGGAGGGGGACGTAGGTGTAGATTGCAGAAGTTTCAGGGTTTTTTTCTTGAGTAAATTTTAAATGGCATTGTCACACAAGTTGTCATGCTACTATAAGCATGCTTAAACAGCGAACCGACTGATTAGTCATTTCAAACAATACTTCAGCTGAGAAAGGTCTAGATCTATATTTAGATCTAGATCAGCAGTTGATCCATTGAGCTTTCAAGCGAACAAAGGAGATCGTCTGCAATGATTACATTTCCTGCAGACTTTCTAAGTGAGAGCTGATGCAATAGCATATTATTTCGCCTGACTCGTTATATACAGCAGACATCACTGACATCATAACGACAATACAAGCATTGCTTTTGCCATCAGTCCGGCTGACCTAGTTATCCATATAGTCTAGTAATCGATTTTTTAAAAAGCATTTGAACTAAAAATAGTTCAACTGTTTTGTAGCCCACACAAAAACTCACTAATACAATACATAAATTTAGGGCGACTTGTATATTCATTGTCATCAGCTGACGCCAGATAATTTAAAATATAGATCTGTCTACGTGCACACATTACTTTTATTCACCTGACCCCTCCCTCTACTGTATCAGACTATACACGCGTCTTCTGTAGCATAACAATAATCCGTGTTCAAAAGTCATTCTTGTAGACCTCGTGCGGTATTCACCGGGTCATGGCTCACGTGATATTTCTGTGGCGCGTGCTCAGCTCTTGTTGTTTTGAAGTGGGTGATTTTGTACATTGAATGCATTTGGTGTTCACATCTGCTCAGGCGATGGTCTTTATAAAGGAGTATGAAATTGTGCCAATAATTTCAGTTTGTAAATAAAAAATAACTTTTGTTTATATTGTTTTCTATTCATCATAATTTTTGCTGAATAAAATTATTTAAATATTTAGTAAAAATCAGATGTGAAGCTAACTTTAAACAATAAATGATGCATACATATTACATAATATATAAAGGCAACACTAGGGTACAAACATTATTCTTTTCAATCATGTCTGTTGACCTCTGTGTGAATGCTAACATAACACTATTCACAATAAGATTTTTAAAAAAATATATAAATATTTAGTGCTTTTATTTCTACAAATAACTCAGTACATTTCAACTTGTAACTAGACCTCAAAAAGAATTCTATCTAGTTTTTAATTTAATACATATATTTCCCGTAATAGAATAAGAAAATGTATTGTTCTGTTGAGTACGGTTTGGTACAGTTGAATACAGCTCGGTACTGCTGAGTACGGCTTGGTACTATCCGGTACAAGAAGTGCAACGATTGTACAACTTTTAGGTTAGTTGTGTACTGCGACAGAGTCGCTAGATTTTAGAATAAATACAGTGTTGTCAGGTTGTTTGTATTGAGTTTGTGTGTCTACAAGTAGATTCAGCTAGGAACCAGAGACATAACAAGACGGACCTTGTTTTCACTATGGGGAAAGTAACAATGTATTATTTAAATCAAATGTCTTTTAATATGAAAGAGACAAAACCAAACCATGTTTTCGCCCCTGACCTCTCTTCTTCCTTTCAGTAGCCGCCTCTGCTCGTGAGCATGAACTATTCAAACGAGTCTCATTCGCTAACAAGCTGCTCAGTAGGGTCACGTTGACCCATCGAAGTGCACTTCTCTCGTCTGCTCAGCGTTCCATGCTTAAATCGTGAATGTCAAATTTCTTTGAAGTAACAGAGCTCACCGACAGTTTTGTTGTTGTTTTTTTTTTTTTGTGTCAAGTACTTTTTTTTCCATTATATAAAGTTAAGGTTAGGGTTATTTTAAGTACAGAAAAAGTTTCCATTGTTTACATGCTTGTGACCGCAGGTATTTCAAGGCTAGAGCTAGCTAGTTTATAGAACATATTTATAAAAACACCTTTCATGTATGCCATTGTTCGGAAGTAACACATTGAATACACAATGCAAGCACACATGCACACACTGCACTCAAGCACACACACACTACACACCGGCTCGTTCTGTGTCGCACACGTGACTATCAAAGAAAACCGGTTATATGTGAAGTCCTGTCAGGAAGGTTTCAAAGTTCTCACTTGATGTGTGAAGGCACGCAACTTAAGGAAAACACACACCCACCGCCCCTTCCCCACCTTCTTAAAACGCTGATTTATTTTCTTAACATTCTCTATGATGGACTGTACCATTTCTTTTTTTTTGAGATCATCCTCTGTCCAGGAAGTAGCCCCTGCCCTCCTCCGGTACCATATCACGTGTCGTGCAGATCTTATCCCCCCCCCGCCACACACACTCTTAAATGGATAAGTTGTCCACTTGACCTTCTGACCTCGTAATCACGACAGAGATGAAAATATTTAGTGGTCACAAGCTTTAGATTTTTGTTTGTATACAAATGTAATCATAGTCGAACATTATTGTTTGTATTTCATATTGTTTTGTTTTCAACTTAATGAGTGAGGTGGAAAGGGAGGCGGTGTGGTTACAAACACAAAAGCTGCTCACTTGTCCAGGGATGACGTGGAATGAAATGATCCCTAAAGATGTGCCACTTGTTCTTTAAGACCTGAATACATATTATAACAATTAGAAAGAAGCCAATTAAAGCTTGAAGAGGGAACTGACCTCCATTTACTAAATCCGGCAATAACTATTAAATATATTGGTTATATCCATATTGTAACTGTACCACTATAAAGAGACATGCCACTATCTATACTGTTTTTTCATCTCTCAATAGATCAGTCCAACATGTTTACATCTCCTGAACTCCATAGTGAATAAATATTGCTATCGATCACTATCGATTATGATATTCCTTTATAACATATATATTTTGAATGCGTTATCATGTCAGAATCAATTGTATACAGAATCTGTTCTGACCTGACAAGCTTCTTTATAGATTCTCGCCTAGACATTGTTTCTACTCTTGATAGTACTACATTTCTTTCTCTCGCACTCTTTCGCTCTTGTTAGTAATCTATGTCTTGTAAGGATTTTCTCTCTCCCCCTCCCTTTGCCTCTTTCTTCCAATGCCCCCTCTCTCTGCCCTCTCTCTTCCTCTGCTATCTCTCTTCCTCTGCTCTCTCTCTTCCCCTGCCCTCTCTCTTCCTCTGCCCTCTCTCTTCCTCTGCCCTCTCTCTTCCTCAACCCTCTCTCTTTCTTCATCTGCCCTCTCTCTTCCTCTGCTCTCTCTCTTCCTCTGCCCTCTCTCTTTCTCTACCCTCTCTTTTCCTCTGCCCTCTTGTTCTGTCCTCTCTCTTCCTCTGCCCTCTCTCTTCCTCTGCCCTCTCTCTTCCTCTGCCCTCTCTCTTCCTCTGCCCTCTCTCTTCCTCTGCCCTCTCTCTTGTTCTGTCCTCTCTCTTCCTCTGTCCTTTCTCTTCCTCTGCCCTCTCTCTCTTCCTCTGGCTCTCTCTCTTCCTCAGGCCTTACCTCTCACTCCCACCTCTGCCTTTCTTCATCTGCCTCTCGTCCCCTCTCCCTCCCTCCCTCCCTTTCTCTCTTTTATGTACTTTCTTTCTCTTGTACCTAATGTTCTTTCTCTTGTCTTTGATTTCTCGTGTCTATGTACTAGACTTCTCTCTCTTCCTTTACCTCTCTCTTACATGATATTGTTATTCTATGTTAAATAGACACATTAACTTCAGACTAACAATTACCATCGTCTCGTATGTTATAGTCTAACGACTTTTTCTCTCATTATTTCCTGTTTAACTATTTAAATAAGGTCCTTGAATATTAATTAATAATTATCACAATACTTGGAGTACTTGATATATAGATGATAGGGAAATCATTGTCGGAACCAAGTAATTTTATTCTTGTTGTTTATTCATAACATTTGATTTCACATCTATTTTCTTCTTCAACAAAGCTTAGATCAAATCTGTCTGTCTGGTAAAAAGTTTGTACACGTTGTTTCTCCCACGTCCAAATCTCGGAATAAGCTGAAATTTTGCAAAATTATTTCTTTTACCTGACAACACAAATCAATAATAAAAAAAGGAAATACCTAATTAAATATTGGTATATTACTTATTTTGTTTGGTACATTGAACAAGGGAAAGAAATAGTACTTGACAGATGAGATGGTATAAGTTGAATTAGTCCCCTTGAGGACTCAAGCCTGGAGTGAACTTTTTAAATGCATTTAAAAAATAATCATGTAAACATTCACCAAGACACCCTCTTCTTCCCTCCCCCTTTTCACAACTGGTCCAGACACGTGATAGGATCATCGAGAAAGCTAAAGCTTAAGCTTTTTTTCTTGTTTTGTTTGTTGATAGAATACATTCAAACTGAACGGACCTCATTCACTAATCGTAAACAAACCTTTAGCCACGTGATTCTCTCTTCTATACAAATTACATAGTACACTATACGTGATACGTTTTTTTCATTGTTTTATCAATATTATCACGTGACTAAATGCTGTTTGTTTACGATTGGTGAATGGGGTCCATTGATAACGCAGTTAAAAATCTAACATTGAAAACGTATATGGGTAGGTGGGGGGGGGCATGTGTAAGCGGCTATTCAGTAGGACCCCATGGCTCATAATTATTGTTTTGTCTCGTCTGCTTCTGTTTCAATGTCGCTAGGTCAACTAGTCTCGCCACTTGGCCTCTGGAGCGCGGAACGTTGTAGGAACCATGTCTCTCACAGTTAAAATTCCACTAAAACTGTTGTCTAATGTAGTCTGTGGATCGAGTGTTTCTCAGCCATTGTTGTCATCAACCTATACCATGGATTTTCAAAAAATGTTAATGAAAAAAATACTCCCACTGGTTTTCCGGCGGTCGCCCGATGTTTATGTACAGTATTGAGAAAAAAACAACTGAATGTATCAACGAAGCGTCGAACAATGTCGACATTTTCCCATCATTTCTATGGATACCATAATGTCAAATGTGAAATAGTAAATAAGTCCTGTGTAGAATTCGAATGTTATGTTACTTTAAAGCAGCGGTTCTCAACCTTTTTTTGTTCGACGACCCCCTAATATAATTTTCAACTAGGCGGCGACCCCCAACCGTACATTTTTTGGGCTCATAATAAAATTTAAAAAGTGGTATTATTCAGACTTGCATTTATTTACTTTCCTATTGCGTATTCACAAAAATCACAATATACATACGTGACTATTTGACACAAATGGCGAAGTATGGAGAACAATCTTTGATACAGTTAACTACATTGTTACAGAAATAGTGCTTCGACAGTATTTACAAACACGCCAATGATTGTGCGAAGGTTGAGCGTGTTTTTGTTCCACTAGATCAGGAAACTAGTTGTACAACGTATGCCACCTTCTGCATCAAGTCTGCTTCTGAATTTGGACTTAATAACTATAAGCTTGAAAACTTTTGTTTCGCAAATATTTGTTCTTGGAAATGGAAGTAGAAGGCGCTACACAATCTCAAACAGAACGGCGTGTGAACTAGTTTGAATACCAAGTAACGTTCAGATCTGCTTGTTACAGCACATTGGAATGGACACAAAACAAACTTTCAATGATGAATAGACAAACAATCCAAATTTCCTGGGGTCTTAGGCGACCCCTGACAATTTGTCATTCGACCCCCAAATTGGTCGCGATCCATAGGCTGAGAACCCCCTGCTCTAAAGGGTGGTGGTGGAGGGAAGGGGGTGATTGAGTCTTGACAGGATAGTTAGGGGGAGGGGTGGCTTTAAAAGGGGATTTTTGTTTCGTTACGCAATATCCGAATGTTCCTTTTGCAAATTTACTTTCCATCTATTTTGAGTGTTCGAAAATGTTCTCTTTATCTGTCTGACATTTCGGTGTTTTGTAAAATGTCACCAGTAAAAAAAAAAAAAAAAAAAAGCTTGGATAATTAGATTAAATAGCGACGCATCATGAGGAAGCTGTGTCCCATTGGGGAGTACTACTGAAACCCCCCCCCCCACACACACACACAATTGAAAGGAATAACTCCACAATTAAAACGTTTTATAACTTTTTTATTTAAAAAATATTAACTGTAATAAATCTACAAATTATATCTGGATATCTTAAACATTGCAAGAAATGACACGTGTATTTTAACAAGCAAATATATCGTCTGATGCATTTCTGTGTCATTTCTATCTGTTATAAAAATATCGTCTGATGCATTTCTGTGTCATTTCTATCTGTTATAATAAATCGAAACAAAACGTAGCGTAAGATCCAGTTCTAACTACCATTGATTTTGAGCGTTCTTTGTCCATTCTATACGTGCATTTCGTAGTGACGTTTATAGTGCTATGTCTACACAACTGTCTATCGTCATGCCATGATGTCGTCGATGAGTTTGTCGGATCAATAAAACCTACAGCGTACACTTGTGTACAGCAAGCACTGTCATGATAACAACGGGTTCCGATAACATTAAGGAATTTGATCATGGGTGGAATATTAGAAAACATTTCGTCTGTTAAGGCACAATGCACTTAAAAACAATGCTAGACTATCAGAAAATGACTAAACGCAATGGGCGGTCTGCCAAAGTTATTTATTTTGGCACAGGATGCACATTACCTATTTCTGAGCCTCTATTTTGTTGAGCAGCTCTATCTTAGGATGTCCATGCTTCTTCCAACCAGAAGACGTTAGAACACTATTAGATCGTGGCTGTGATCTAGGAGAGACGTTAGACTACAGACCTAGAAGAGCAGTACTCTGATTAAACTCAAAGACATTAGAACACAGATCAGGAGAGAAGACATTAGAAAAACATTAGACTCTGATAAGACATTAGAGCACTGGCACTGGGAAGACATAAGAATACAGATAGTGGAAAGACGTTACAATACACTGGGAAAATGTTACAATACACTGGGAAAATGTTACAATACACTGGAAAGATGTTACAATACACTGGGAAAATGTTACAATACACTGGAAAGATGTTACAATACACTGGAAAGACGTTACAATACACTGGAAAGACGTAACTGGAAAGACGTTACAATACACTGGAAAGATGTTACAATACACTGGAAAGATGTTACAATACACTGGGAAAATGTTACAATACACTGGAAAGATGTTACAATACACTGGAAAGACGTTACAATACACTGGAAAGACGTTACAATACACTGGAAAGACGTTACAATACACTGGAAAGATGTTACAATACACTGGAAAGATGTTACAATACACTGGAAAGATGTTACAATACACTGGGAAAATGTTACAATACAATGGAAAGATGTTACAATACAATGGAAAGATGTTACAATACACTGGAAAGATGTTACAATACACTGGGAAAATGTTACAATACAATGGAAAGATGTTACAATACAATGGAAAGATGTTACAATACACTGGAAAGATGTTACAATACACTGGAAAGATGTTACAATACACTGGAAAGACGTTACAATACACTGGAAAGACGTTACAATACACTGGAAAGATGTTACAATACACTGGAAAGATGTTACAATACACTGGAAAGATGTTACAATACACTGGGAAAATGTTACAATACACTGGAAAGATGTTACAATACACTGGAAAGACGTTACAATACACTGGAAAGACGTAACTGGAAAGACGTTACAATACACTGGAAAGATGTTACAATACACTGGAAAGACGTTACAATACACTGGGAAAATGTTACAATACACTGGAAAGACGTTACAATACACTGGAAAGACGTTACAATACACTGGAAAGACGTTACAATACACTGGAAAGATGTTACAATACACTGGGAAGACGTTACAATACACTGGGAAGACGTTACAATACACTGGAAGGACGTTACAATACACTGGAAGGACGTTACAATACACTGGAAGGACGTTACAATACACTGGAAGGACGTTACAATACATTGGAAGGACGTTACAATACAACCGGAAGGATGTTACAATACAACCGGAAAGACGTAAGAATAGTGCTATTAGAGCATGGAATGGGTTGCTTGAGTCAGCCAGGAAATCCAATTACTTGGCAGAGTTTAAGCCATTGATTAACTTGCATGACATGATTGACCTATTGATACGCTTAGGACGTAATTACCTTCTTTTTTGAAGTAACGTCTATTTTTCATTTGATAACAAAAGATTTTAGGCGTAGGATGTAATAATCTTTTCTGATTTAACGTCTGTATTTTATAAGATAAGAAGAGTACTATTTGAAATACCGCTGATGTACCAGACAAGGCTTTAAAACGTTTTAAGACAAACCCTCATTGTCCCAATCAAACGCCCAACGCATTCTAAAAAATAAATTGATATTTAAGCTAGTTGACACAAGTTAATCAATCAATCCTGACGCTTCACAGCAATGTGATGATCAATAAGCTAATCGATTGTCGGGAGAGCATTTCGAGTTTCCACAACCATAAACCATTTGCTGAAAGTGTCCTCCCCATAAACATGAAACAACATAAGGTGCATCATAGAATCAATTCTGTCTCCGTGAGTCAGACTTTGTTAAACTCGTTTAGGTTTGGGCAAAAAGTGCAACAGATTTTTTTTTCTTTTGTAAAGGATTGCAAGAATGTTCCATAACGTGGATGGCTGCCTGGTCGTGAGGTTTGCGCGCTGGACTGTCGTTCGGATTTATCGGTGGTCGAGGGTTCAAATCCTGCCCGCTCCCATCCCCCGTCGTCCTGCGGGAGGTTTGGACTAGGAAGTAAACTATCTTCAACTCTGAAGGAACATCCGAAACATGTAAAACATTTTACAAACGTGTTAAAAACTCATTTCCCTGAATGCAATTTAGTCCGAAACTTGGTTAATTCCTGGAAAATAAACATAAACCTGAAACATTTTGTTTACATTTAAAAGTGTCTGACAGCGATCTCTTATTAATGAGCTGTTTCTGTGATGTGTCTCCTTACGCAATAACGAATGATTTTCCATGTGGAATTTATTCTTCGTTGTCTCACATAAATCTATTTTTATGTCAGCATGACCTTCACTTTGTATTTTGTAGTATCTTTTTTTGTCTGAATGAAATGGAAACGAAACTTGATTTTAATATACAAAGGTCACGAGAAATTGAGAAACTATCGTAGAACACGTCAAGAAATTCCTCTAGAGTATCTCCTAGAGAGATTTAATACAGATAGATGGTCCTTGTACAGCACTGAACTTTAAATTGTGGACAAATAGTAATGGCCTCTGTAAATCATATTGGGGAAGATTGAATAGAAAAGTTTTTTCCAGGTCGATGTAGACCAAAGAATTGTGTTCGCTGTCTACAACAGCGGTTCTCTTTTTATTTTCTAAGGACCTCTAAAGTAAACTTTTCTTTTCCAAGTCATCTCCTTTCATTTCCTTTTATTTTCTTTTAGCCCACATATTCAGCGGGTCTGAAAGCCAAGGTTCAGCCAAGACCAAAATTTACTCTTAAGTTCATGGAGTATACTTTAAGATCCTATGTATACTCCAGGCTGAGAATCGACGTTCTGAAGACGCTGAAGAGCTATTGAACCGGTTGGCTTAAGGGTAGTTGGATCTAGGAAACGTACCGTTATTGGGTCTAGAAAACGTTACGTTATGTTGTCCACGTGAGAAGTTTCGATTAAATGCAGTGTTTAGAGAGAGGTCCAGAAACACAGATTTATTGTTGCTGGTCTAGATCTATTAGAAATTTAATTACCTGATCCAAACTAATTGATACAATTACACTTCGTATAAGCTTTGTTTGTTTTTTTTTAAAGCAATTTTTTTTAATTGTTTTTTTGTTTTTGCTATCTCTCTGATGTAAGATGTGTCATTTTTTCAAACCATTACCTATAATTCCTTATCACATTTCTATTAATGCATATTAAAAATTAATATGGAGACAGTTTTTTTTTTCAGTATTTACCTAACAGCAGCCTTCTTAAACATCTAGAGTAAACCGAACTCATCAATGTCAACGTGACATTGTTCGTCCTTAACACATCTCAGCGCATCCAAACGATCCGATTGTAACTGAAACTTTGGGCCTGACCCTGATGGACTGTCAACATTGAAATGTGAGACGATGCTTCAGATACACGAGCCTAGTACATTTGCCAACGTTTCAATTCTGGCACACAAACCCCAAGATTTGCGGATTTAATCAATTGCCAAGATTTAAAAAATTAAAGATCCTATTATATTGGCAAGATTTTAATAGCAGCTTACGAGCCCAAAGATTTTAGTGCTATAAAAAAAAAACAGGCTCGAGAAATGATCTAGAAATTAACTCTCAGATGATCCCCAATCCATTGACAGGCTTACCTATAAGCTCATCAGTTTAATAAAATGCCTAAATTGGTTTAAAAAAAATTACGATTACAGATTAAAACTTGTACGCATTGAAGTATACTCCTATTAAATATCTGCTCGCGGTACAAAGACCATTAATAAAATCGCTCCGAGAGATAAATGTCGATGCGATTGTAAACAGACATCTTGCTGCATCATTACCATAAGCCCAAAAATAAACCACTGATAAAAAAAGTTGCCTTCAGGAATATTTAACATGAACATCTTGTCTGATGAAAAATTCACGAGGTTTTCCACGCGGAGTGGGCGATGTTCTGACATTTGACCTGTATCTGACCCCTGACCCATGCGTTTTTTTTTTAAGCTCACACGATTGTATACAGCTTCATTCTTTTGTATTTCTTTTTTTGTGTGTGTCTGTCACGTGTTATTGATTCTAAATCTGGGATAATTGAACTCAGTAAGCAGGATTTTCAGATGCGACACATTTCTCGAAAAAAAACAACCACCTATAAATATTTGAATATAAAATCGATAACCCGTAAATGTAGATCAGCGGTCAACATTTCAGCAGCGCTAGGTCTGCGACATTTCTGCAGATAAAGACATAAGGGCTTAAGTCTCAAAATGCTAGAACCACTAGTTACTACAAGCGCCCATCCACACCCGCTGTACCTCCTCACAGAAGATCAGACATTAGTGCGCACTAGTCCAGACGCCTTTGTCAACACACCCCTTGTATTTATCTATTGCGATGAGGACGTTATCATCTTGAGCTTGTTGATCTTCGATAACTGGACGATCCATTTTGTTTCCAGTTTCTTCTTCCCTCCCAGGGGCCCTGCCAGAGCTGACCCACGTCACGTAACTCGAGAAAGATATTTAAAGTGTTTCTCCAGTTAGAAGAGTTCTGGTGCTGTTTGATTTCTTCCTCCATTGATTGGTGCGTTCTGTCTAAGGACTTTGGCTTTCTCTCCACCCCCACCCCAAGTATCTGACGAGAAGGGAAAATATGTTCTTGATCATTCAGAGACTTGTAGACTCTTTTATTGAACGTAGCTTTTTAAAGTTGCGGCTGTGTTTTTATGGTGAGCGTGTTGTTGCTTAGTGATTATCTTTGCCTGGGGAATAGAACGAGTAAAGATGTCATAAAGAATTTAAAAAACAAATCACTTTCACCCATCGTCTAAACGTCCATCCATACGTAGGTATGTCTTTTACTATATGCTATATACTAGTATTGGCTTGGAGGATGAATGGTAAAGCGCTTGGTTTCTTAACAGTTAGAAGTCTTGCGATGAAAACTAGGTTTGAAGTTTTGGGGCTTATAAACGCTCCTGAGTCCAGCCAGATCTAATGGGGGCCTGACTTGGGTTGGTCGTTGTGCTGACCACATTACACCCTCGTAAACCGTCGGCTATGTAATCAGATGAAATGAACTTTACAACATCCATATACGCAGACGCGAGATCTGAGAGGGTTACTTTCCTTTTTTTTTTTACTGAGAACTTTTACCTTTTTTAATTAAACGCAGCCATCTAAAGTATCAATTCTATTATATAGTATTGTATTATATAATAATCTAAATCTAAACACAAATTTCAAGTAAATTGCTAGCCACGAATCAAACAAGACAACTGTCACATTTTCCCAACTAGATTTGCTCTAATGACCAAGAAACGGAATTCGTTCGATACTCTCAGACTTGACCCATTTTCTGTTTCCTTCTTCAATTTTGAAGCTGTTTTTTTTTTATCCTATTTTGTTTTTCTGTAGGGATTTTTTCTTGACGTTTTTTTTTCCCCACGATGAACTAGCTACGATGAGTTATTGAAAATGAAATGACGTCTCTACGTTGACAAACCTTTATTTGTACGCTTTAAAAGCAAAGACTTTTACTTTAGAATAACATATACGTAGACACACTCTCAGTGAAATAATGAACTGAATTTACTGTAAGTACAAAGATCAATTTAGAAAATGAACTTAGTTTGTATTGATCTACTCTTATAAACAAAAGACTATTACTGGTTTAGATCAAAATAGTTTTAGCCTATATCTAAATGGTAGAGAAGCTTTTTGTAGGCAGACGAACTTGGCTATTGTCGCCATAATTTTGAGATCTTACTAGCCAAATATGACCCGCGGCCTGCGGGCCGGGTTAACCTGACTTGTCTAAACGTTTCTTTCTTTAATGGAGATAAACTTAGGTATTTTATTTTATTTCATTTTAAGGATCTCCCCCCCCCTTGTGAAAGGACATTAAAGATACACTACGATCTCTGCCATGACCTAAGGAATATTTATGGCCAGTGCTATCAAGATTGGTCAAACGGTTTTGATTTCTATGCGGGACATACACCTTACTTTGTGCTTTATATTACCGATAATGCACTAGCCAGTATGGAGCTCAGTGTGAGACTTAATGATTCAAAAGAACGAATTTGTATTGGTTTGAGCTACTTTGAATACTACTTTAGCTAAACATAGAAAAAGCTTAGTTTGAAAAAAATGTAGCACTTCGTGGCCGGCTGGAGTTCCTCTAATCTCATTAGTTTAAGACACAAATGCGACAATGTTTCCTGGAGATTTTCCGGATCGCTGTGCCAGGGACGTGAGACTGGGCTTAATGTTGGGATTCGATGTCACTTCATGTTAATGGTGGCTAGTCCTCTCTGGTTGGCGACTGACCGCTTTAGTTTACTGGTTGTTGTCACGCACTCGAGTGACGGGAAGAAATTCCCGTCTTCCCAAGAACTTTATTGGGCAATGTGAATAGTCGGGAATTCAGATTCTATTATTGAGACCAAGAGGGTAACCAATTCAATACATACACATTCAAATAGGGATTGTCCAAATCACTCTGTTTCTAAATTGTTTTTCTCTCCAATACCAAAGACATTTCTTTCTCTTCTTTCACAAAGTTACAAACATCTAACAATTTCTCATTACAAATTGTACCTGTCACTACGGACATAACAATCTCACTGAAGGTACTCAAAAAGTTTGCGGGTTTCCCAGCCTGAGAGACCTTGATTGCTGTCCATTTCGGCGAATTACATTGAATTACAGACAATGACACTTCTTTAAAAACGATGCTTTTTTTTTCCATGGATGCCAGTTTCTCGGGTGGACACAACGTATACGGACGGAAGTACGATGGCACCGTTGCTGAGGCTTAGAGAGCAAAACGTGCGTCCGGGTCAAGAAACTTATTGGTGCCCCCCCCCCTAATTTCCATGAACACCATATAGATATAATACAAAAAAAATAGAAAGTATTTCTTTCTTTCAAATGGTCACACAAGTATTCCCATGAATGAATATGAACAATTTCATTCAAAAACACATTAATTTCAAACTATTTACAATTACATAAAGCTTTTTTTTGCGCTCAACTTCTATCAATGAAAATACATACGACATAAATCAGATATAGACATTACGATAACGATTTTATAAATTTCCATTGACCTAGGCATATGAACGAAACAGAAATAACGGTTGGGGGTCGCAGCCTAGTGGGGAATTGTATTAGGGGATTGGAACTTTTCAATCGAGTCCTTCTATCATTTTATTATCATACATCTATTCAAGTCAGAACTTCATGGAACTTTAAACCTAGAACCTGGACTCGGATCTAATAAAATGGCTCTAAAGATTTTTCCTTGAAATTTAACAATTGATGTAATCGCTGAGAAAAGAATTATTAGCTTAGTGGCCAGACGGGAAAAACTCTAGTTTGACGGTATTAATTTTTAAAAGTAAAAAAAGAAATACATATAAAATTTGGCTAGAGAACTTGGTTTAGATCTAGATCATAACCTTTGAAAGGGCTATCGCATTCTTAAAACGACTATCACATTCGAGAATGTCTAATTTTCCGGTATTATTGATTCAGGAGTTTTATAAACTGACGTTCAGGAAAAATTTTCGCGTCATCTTCTAAGTCTGGATCTAAAGGCCTATCATTGGAATAGTATAAAATGTAGTAGATGTAGGCACTATACGTTCGCTTAACCAGGGAGGGCTCTTTCTTCTGGGGGTAGTGGGGAGAATGGGGCGGGGCAAAAATTTTCCTTTCTTTTTAAAAATCTAACATTCATTAATTATTAACAGTAAACAATCACTGTGTAAGTTGTATAAAGGAAGTATTGTCTTTTTATAAAAATATTTTTAGTGTATTTCTTGCTCAGGGTGGTTTCGTCTTTGTCGTAGCATTTTGTAAGTCATGGTGGCACCCATCTCAACTCCAAGACATTTTTCCTTGGGGTTTTCTCCCGAAGATAGAAAGTCTAACATGATTACTTCAATACTAATTAAATAATTAAAATGTTTGTTTACTAAATAAGTCGCGTATTACACCTAAGGGAAACTAAAAAATATATTGTATTTTTTTGTTATTACCGAGTAGGTGTAAAATCCCTTTTGCGTATGTACGCCCCCATGCAAAGGTAAGACAGACTGAATGGTTAATTTGCTATACTATTTGCTAGATATGAAGGCATGAATTGTAAAGTTAAAATATATTGTTTATTCGAGGATATATACGAGAAGATAAAGTTCCCATTTAAGACATTTGCGGTCTGTATGGCAGATGATGTAAGGGTCATCTGTTTCGGTGGCGCACGGCTAGCGAGGGCCAGCACAATGACCAACCGCATTTGCTTTTCCCCAACTAGTGTCAGGTACCTCCTGGGTGAGCCCAGAGGCACACTTGTCAAAAAAAAAGTCTTCTTCAGCATTCAAGCCCGGGACCTCCGTTATCCAAGCGCTTTGCCACTCAGCCACCGCGCCTCCCTAAATAGGTGGGTTGATTAAGATTTGTCACGGAGGAGGAGGACTAATTAGTATTTTTACATTATCTCTATGATTGGTACATTGGATGCTTCAGTGATGTATTGAGTGCTGCATCGCTTGTCTTCTGAATCAGGGAGTCTGGGGCTTGAACCCCAATGAAGACTGGTATTTCAAACTTTAGAGGATTCTTGTGACGCCCAATTCTATGAAAATGCATTTCTTTCCAGTATCTGAAGATTGTCAATCTTACTCGATAAATTGATACAAGACATTTAAAAGTTTCCCAATCAAAAGTTGGGAGCTACAAATTTTGACTAAGACTTATTCATGTTTATCTGGAGATGAGGTAAATATTATTTGATGTAGTTTAAATACATTATTTTAATGTTCTTATTGTGGTGTCGCTTCATTCTGAAAATATATATTTTTTATATATGAAATCACATTTTCAAATGTAGACCTATTATAATTAAACAAAAGAAACTAAAACAACTTAAATATTTTCCAAAATATGAATTTATGCTCAGTAATACAATACTGAGACGTTCAGCCAATTGGTAGTTATTTAAATATTACTCATCAAGGACATCACGGGAATGTGATTTTTTGTAGTCATGTAAGACGAAATTGTAAAGTAACAAAAAATAAAACATTAAATAGTGAATCCTGTCTAATACAAAACTAATAGAACCTTCGGTATAACAACTAAAAGCCCATTTCTTATTTCATATTCTAAGACTACAAGTTCTAAAAACTGAAATGTTTGCCAACAGTTCATGAAATGTATTTACTTTTGCGATGTTAACAGTCTTATCTAAGACCGGTAACTCTTGCCTTTGCTCCAGACACATTTAAACAATTATCTCTAGTTTTTGTACTTTGATTTAGTTTACATTCTAAAATAAAAAACAGTAACGAAGGAAAACAATGTGAAAGCGTAACGGCGATAATGAGAATGTGACAGTACTGACACCATCTGTTCTGTTTTAACAGAGAAAAAAATAAATGACTGTATACAATTAAACATAAACAATGAAGAGACTTCGTGTTGATATAAGTAGACATTGAATAATATCATTTTATTACGTCACATCCTTTGAAGTGCTTTCTCACAAAAAAACATTCACAAGCAATGACGTAATATATTAGGGCTCAAAAAATGTTTTTAAAATTGTACACCATTTAATTAAATCTAAATTGTACACTATTTAATTAAATCTGGCATGTTTATTTAAACTATTGAGAACATATTCGTACCAATATGCAAATCATTTTCATTTGTTGACATAAAATAATCCCCTCCGCAAAATGTTTCGAGTTATATGAAACGCAACATTTGAAATCTGTAGTGTGTAGGCAGACACGTACTGGCCAGCCAGGTGCACAAGGATATAACCTGACAAGAAACACACGTGTGTCTGCTCTCAACACACTGCACACCCACACATGCCTGCCTCTTCAGCCCAAAACAAAACAAAACCAAAGTAAAAAAAAATCCTGACTTTACTAGCCGACTTCTAAATTAAACTGTAGTTTATACCTTTGTTTTTATTTATAATAAAACGTGTCTCCCGAAGTATTTTATTTGCAAATAAAAATACGAAGCCTGTAAACCTGGACGACTTAAGTTAAGGATCGTGTGATATGAGCTTCGATAGACCTGAGTTCTAAACTGAGGCTGTCATTCTGCGCGATCTTGCTAGTTCGTAATCTTTATTTGCTAGAAGGCGGTCTCAAACCTACGAAAACAAAACTTGACCAGAGATTATATTCATTCATGATTGTGCAAAAAGAAAGATTCTTCTGTTGCATATGTTTCAAAAGATTGGACCCACCACGTTGCTACTTACCTATATATTTTTTGAACCATCACAAATAGTTGAGAATGAAAGCGGGCAACTCTGCAACAGAACCAGCCTTCCCTTGCTGCCGGCTTTGCAAGCCATCTTGGAGTTGAACAGAAATGAGATTGTTCTTAACTTCCATCACGTAGAAGAAGCTGTTATTATTACTATTCTTTAACCATAGATTTACTAATTTATCCCCAACAGGTCGAAACCTGTATGAGGGGATACCTCTTCACTTCGACATTTCGACATTTCGCGACTTGACTGATAACTGTTAAATGTCTTGTAACACTAGATCGATGTAGGGAAGGCAGGCTGAACCCAAAGTGAAAATCTATTAACCAGTTACCAGTGTTACTTTGATTGTTACCAGTTACAATATTGTTGACCTTTGACGTGAAATGATCATGATTGACATGTTTACATTATACATCGTGTTGTATAAAGAAATGTGTAAAAATGTCTTTATGTGTTTGCTGCTCGAGGGCTACTACCTTGCATGTGTGCCACACACCAAAGTTGTTAAAATGTTCATTTTAAAGTAGACACTGTCATGTAGTAATACACAGGATGATTTTTTTGTTACTTCGACTATTTGTCTACATGTATTTCTGCAACCCCCTGTTTAATGCCATGACACGTGTAATGTCGCCTTATCAGATTGCAGTTTGGCTTTAACGAGATTGTTTGGATAATAGCTTTTTTTTTAAATGAAAGGTGCGTTTGACATATTCAATCCCTCAGCCTCTCTCTCTCTCCCCCCCCCCTGTACATATTATTCAAATCTTTCATTATAAAAATAAATTCTTCTAACCCTCAAGTAAAAAAAAAGTGTGTGTGCTGGAGTTATTATACCAGCTGGCGTTTAAAGTGATGTGCAATAGGTTTGTATACAGTTTACCCCGTACTAACAGCAAGGAGGTGTGCATACTAACTGCTAGAAGGTGTCCAAACAGTTGGTGATATGGGGTGGACTGATCAAAGAGGCTCAATGCCTTATTTGACTTTCTGACTCTCTCAAATCACTTTTACCGAGTGTTCTACCCCACCCCCAACTCTAGCGTTTGCCTTTTGTTTTCCACACAGAAAGACATCTCCCCTTCTCTGGTACGTGATATCGTATCTCCACAGGGTAGAATAAAAATAGATGTAACCAATGGGACATTGGCAATATTGTTACAGGTTATCCGACATTCACTTTCTCTTCTTCTCCTGAGACTTTGTTGGCCGTTGAAGCACTGCATGTTGACTGCTGTTTCTCTTCGAACCTCTTTATTTTTTTCCGTTCTGGGTTGAGACCCTCTGCGTGTCTCGCTGGTTTCTTATTGTTTTTACGCTGCATTGTTTCTATATCTAGTTCTCATACTCTGCTTGAAAAGATTAGGAAAGAACGACAATTTGATAGAATGTCCAGCTTGTTCATTTGCTATTTTTAGTGTTGCTGGACTAGACTGCTGCGTACTCTGGTGGTAATGTTACAGAACAACTTCCGTTGTTATTAGTAATGTAATAAATCTCAGGATGACAATTCAACTAGGACAGGTCTTCAATTATAGGACATCACAGGCATAGATCATAACAGGCCGCCTTGAACACAGCTTCTATTCAAGTTCCAGGCGGAACTATTCTCTCTGTCAACATTCCTTTTCAGTCCAATTCCTCACAGTGCACGAGCCTGTGCTCACCTTCTGCACTTTTAGTAGCATGTGTGTGCTATAGTTATAACAGTAACAATCGACGCGTCTTATTATGTGACTTTTTGTAACTACAAGGAAGTTTCATAAGAGATTGGTAATTGGTAAAGCATTTAGCTGCTCGTGAAAATGCCCATTATTAGAGGTCAGCAAAAGTGAATAATCTGTATGTATCCATTGGGTTATGGAAACAATAGGAGCTATATTATTAAAACATTTAGACATTAAATGTTAGGTTGGCTCGCACGGCATGCATGATGTTATATGTATAGTAATTTCGTATATAATTGTTATTAATATGTTATATTTCATCGTTTCATTGGTTGGTCGCTTTCTTTCTATAATTTAATTTGTCTTGTTTTGATCTTCCAAAACATTTCTGTGCACGTATTTCCTTGGGACTTTAAAGTGTGTGTGTGTGTGGGGGGGGGAGTAAAATTATTCTTAGTGGCACTAAAATAGATAAATCTTTTGCTCTTTGCAATCCTTGAATAAGTAGGATGGCCACTTGCGTTAGTTTCCCTTGGTCACTGTGTAATACATAAATTTACCAGCAGCAGAGAAAGCAGTACATTTAGCAATTGTCTTTCCCTATTCAACACTTGGCAAGTCTTTTTTTTTTTACTGCTGCCAACTCCACAAAAACACCTAGACTCCAACCTGTTTACCACTCATTCCAGTGAGTGAAATCGATCTTCCTTGATTCACTCTCGTGGGAAGTGTCATACATTTCAAGTGGAATCGATGCCACAAAATTCGCGCACAACAATATCGCCAGAAGACAATCAGTTAAACGTCTGTATAATGTGCACCTGCCTCATGGAAAGGTGGCTGAAATAAAATGATCTTGTTTAAATGTAAATACTTGCTCGGAAAAATAACATTTGATTTGCCAGGTATAGAAAAGCTGATCACATTCGAGATGGCTCCGAGGTAATGCTATAAATAGGATTGTTTCACACTGGAATATTCTTCGACTAGAAATATTCAAATAATAATAATTAAATAAAAACCCAGACAATAACACTGTATTATCGAACTCCACAGATTTATTTCAATTTTTGCTCTCGCTCTACCCAGGTATCACAGGTGTCTTTTGTCTAGCTTGTTGCTTGTGGGAGGGGTGGAGTGTTCAGTATAGTCATAGATCTGTGTCAAGATATCGAAACGCGTACATATGGGCACCCAAAAGGATAGAAGAATCATGTAGTCTTAAGTAAGTTGATCTTATGAAATACACATACAAAGTAAATTGCTTAAAAATATTGCAGGCTATGAATATTTAGACCTATAATCTAGATCTATATAGACTCTACACTTTATCTTTCATTTACAGATTACCAAAACAACTTTTCTTCCCACTGACCTAACTCTCTTGTTAATAAATTTGCTGAAACTTATAAAGACTTAAATGAAGTAGAAGTAGTCTTGTTCCAAATTTGTACAAATACTCCTTCTTCCCTAATGCTATTAGACTCTAGACTCTAGAGCATGGAATGTGTTGCCTGAGTCAGCCAGGAAAACCAAGGACTTGGCAGAATTTAAGTCATTGATTGACCTCGGGAAACGCATAGGAAATGGTCATCTTTTTTTATGTAGCGTCTTTATTTTATAAGATAAGATAGTCTGTTAAGTTTTAAACAAAAATTGCTAAACAAAAATCACACAGGTTTACTTCATAGATAGAAGAATTTCTTTTTATGATTATTATTATTATTTTTCTTATCAAAGTCCATGAGAACATTTTTGTCCTTTACTTTTGTGTAACATTTTTTTTTTCTTTTTGTTTCTAATCTTTTTTTTTTCTTTCTTCTTGTCTCTTTTTGTTTTGTTTTATACTTAGCACAAGTAACAACGAAGAATTAAATTTTAAAAGTTTGTTTTTTTTTAAATTTGATACACATACATATTTAAAGATACAAGTAATTTAAAGAATCTGTTTAAGATTTTGTGGCAGGCTCATTTTTTTTTTACTTGGAGCTTATTTCTGTCAGACTGATGAAAGTGCCAACTTTATATCTGCAGACAAATATATTGCTATTAAATGTAAAGCTTCACATTGAACTGAAGGTCTTTCTGATGTATTGAGAGTAGAAACTTTCTCCTAATTATTTTTGTTTTGAAAACCATCACATTGTCCTCCTTATTGTTTACAACTTTACTCTTTCCAATTAGTTTTCTTTTTTAACTACTCTGCATTCAAGTTGCTACATTTATAATAAGTTTGATGATTGTAGTGTTGATAGAGATTATTTAGTTTATGATAAGATATTGACAAAGATATTGACATAATTAAAAGTTAATGATCATCTTTCCGTGCAAGGCACAGCAAACCCTCATACTAATTAGTATTTTTTTAAAATAATTTATTGTGATGTTCTAACTTGGCTTAGTCAAAACTATTTGAATAAAATATCACTCTTTGTCCACCATGTATGCAGAGTATTTTATAAGATCATTTTACTAAGTGCTTTAGAACGATCCTAACACCTCATGAGCTTTGAAACTTGAGCGACTCTTTCCCTCCGCACCATATTTTAAGTATCCCAAAATGCTTCCAAATATTTTTCCAGATAGGATTGCAGTTTTTCCTCATAATCTTGCAACAGATTTGTTTTATATTTGAGAGAATCATGTTGGTATAAATTGTTTTTGAATTAAAAGTAAATAAAAATTAGCCTCCACTCATTTGTTCTATTTTTGTTCCACAGTCTATGTAGATAATGTCAGCAGGCCAGGCTATTTACTTCACTTGGTGCATCATTCCAACTATTGGGGTAATTTTGAACCAATGGATGGAGGTAAGTATTCAACCATTAATTCCTAACTCAAAGCATTGAGCTTATAAAAACATTTTCGTGCCTGCTTTTTGTTTCTAATGCCATTCTATTAGAATTTTCGGAAATATGAACACTAAATAATTCAGCATTTTAAAAATGTCTATTTAAAAAAAAAAAAAAAAAAAAAAAAAGGAAATTTAGTTTAAAAATGGAAGCCAATAAGTAGAACATTAGCAGAATTAAAAAAAAACACCAGAGATTCAGTCGTCTTGCCAGATAAAACTGTAGTCATGTGTTAACATAGGTGAAAGAGAAAGGAATCAAACATTGGTGAAGTTTGATGGATTCTGAGAGAACATACAAATAGAATGGCTGTTGTAAAGTCACATCTCTAGCTTTCTAATTATTGGTAACTTGATTTATATTATAAAAATTGTGCAACGTAATATACCTAAAGTGACATTAACCTCTTTGTGTACTCTGGCCTACATTATTGAGGATCTAATTGTTTATCATGCCTTCTGGCCCTACAATTTAACAGGGTTAACTGTCAGTTGATGGAGGTCATGAAAGGTTGTGTGTGAGTGGTCAGATGAGATAATTGTTTGGTCTAAAGATGGCCTTAGGGAAATTCTTTTTTTTTTCTGAATAGCTTGTGTCAGTATTTAGTTTTTGTTCTAATGGGAATCTTTTTTTTTGTTATACAGTTGAAAATAGCTCCACAAACCACATCGTGGCACCATTTTTTCGGTCCTAATAACATTCTGGTTAATTTAACTGGGTTGGAGTATAAATAGGATCTGTTTCAGTAGTTTGGAATTTGTTCAGAATAAGCAGCTGGTCTTATTAACTGGATTCAGCTATTAGTTTAGGGCTTGAGAATGTTTTTTTTTTTAATATGATTTAAACAATACTCTTAATGCTTCAAATTAATGTCTGATTATAAAAAAAAAATTAGCAACAGTTCAATAAATATAACATTCTAATTGTCTTCTAGTCTTATATTTTGTCAATTTTTTCTAACAAATTACATAAATGGGATATTTATTTCTTTTGTAAATGTTTTTTATTAAATTGATTGATTATACTAATATGTTTACAAAATAGTCAAAGCTTTGTGTCATATAATGCAGAAGTTCTCAAAACTTTTTTCACCCAGGGATCCCTTTAGGTTGTAAAATCTCTCGGACCCCTGAGAGAAAAGGCTGCTTAAAGACATATTATTTAAGAAACAAAAATAAGTTGTTTTTTTTTTAAGTAATATTTTTCTTTTGCTTGTTTACTAGCTTGCAAGTTTTTAAAAAAATAATTTCAAATTTCAAATGTTCCATTTTAATATAAATATTATACATAATTTGAAAAATATATGCCTAATGGGTAGGAATGATTGAATGACCTAGTAACTTGAATAAATTTTTTTAGAAAATTACAGCTCTATGTTGTTTTTTTTTCTCTTTTTTGAACTTTTAAATACTATGATTATTATAAAACCCAGTTCTTTATGATCTTTTTTAGTGGTTAAACAATTTCTTTTGAAAATTTTAAATTTAAAGTCTTAAAAAATTTAATTGTATATATTTAATATTGCGCAGAAAAATTATCACCAGCCAAACACTTTTGGAGCTCTCTTTCAATCTAGTTTTCTACAAAGCAGTAATTTGTACCATTTTCTTTCTGTTTTCACTATGATTATAATCAATCTAAAGTTAGTCAATTTTGGTTTAATGTTCACTATAGTTCTTTATGCATAAAGGAGTAAATTCCTTTTATTTCATTGAATTAATTTGATTGATATATTATAAAACATTTTGAGGGGTTTATTTTCAAATTGCACTTTCGCTATAAAAATACAACTTTTATAATTCATATAATATTTTATTTGTTTGTTGGAAAATGTAATGAACATTCCTTCAGAGTTGAAGGTATTCTATTTCCTAGTCCATACCTCCCACAGGAATGATCGAGATGATCAAAGGACAATCCAACGCGCATACCCCATGACCAGGCAGCCAAATAGATCTGCTTTTCTTTTTATAAGCAAAGTTTAAATTTCCATGATGACCTGCTCAACCCAAACTTCTTTGTCAAATTACAAGATAAGCCAAGAATGATCTCTAGCTAAGCTCTTTTAAGATCTATTTAAAAAACATTTATTCAAGGAGCCTGAACCAATCCTTAACTTTAAATTTCTTGTTACACATTCATTTAGATATGAAAATCTTGTAGAATCTCTCTACTTTTGTCTTGCACATTGCATCTTCATTAATCAGAATTTTTATTTTTAGATCTGATACAGATTTTGATGCCTTTGATATATTCCAGTAGCTGAAAATATTTCAGACACAACTAGGCTTCATTTAACTTAGGTTACCTCTTATCTTATTTAGTGATCGATTCAATGCATCAATACCAGTTGCTCAGTAGTCTCTACACACAAGCATTTCTTATCAGACAACTGATACTTGAGCTTGCACAGATTTCAATGAACTGAACTGTGATTTGACATTCTTGGCTGTTATCTTGTTTCCTAATTTATTATTTATTTTGTTCATGCAGTTTGCCATCCATTCTGAATAGGAGGATTTTATCTTACAGGTCCCAGCCCTAAACATTGCCAAGAACTGATGGCCAAAGAAGATTCAAAAGTGAAAGAAATTGAAAATAAGTATCGCAAGTTAATGGCAGAGAACAATGCAAGTCCAATATAATTATTTTTATTTGTAGTTCTAAACTTTTTTTTTTTTTTTTTTAATTACTGAATAAATTTCTAATAAAGTAGCTTGTTCAAATTTAAACAAAAAAAAATTAAAAATATACCTTTACAAATATTTAAAAGTTTGTATCAACAAATTTTCTACTGTTTTTCAAACAATTGATTTAACACTTATACAATTTGCTGACATGTAAAACATGCAGATGTACCTATTGTTGAGGCTCAAAAAAAAAATGTTGATTAATACAGTCAACTAAGGATAAATAAAAATGGACTAACAGAGTCTGTCAATATTAAAAATAACATTTATCTAAATTCTTCTTCTTCATCATTCTCATTGTTATGTTGGAGTGTTCATATGACTAGACCAATACATGAGATGAACTGCGCAATGGTTTCCAAATCAGGGAGCTCTCCATATAGTTTTCTTTCTATTAGGGTGATTTGGGGCCAATGTCTTGTACGGGCCTCTTGGTAGAGAGAGCAGTTTTGGAGGACGTGGTCGGCATTTTCTGGTGATACTCCACATGGGCAGATTTCACTGGTTCCAATTTTGAGCTTCCGGAACATGTGTTGTCGCATTCTGTTGTGTCCGGTCCTGAGTCGAAAGATTAGACGTTGGTCTTGTCGGGATAGCTTATAGTAAGCGTCATCTTTCTTGTGATTTGGATGAGAGCTCATCCATTTCTCATTTATTTTATCTACAATTAATTTCTTCATTTCTTCTGGATAGAGTGCAGAGTTTACTTGTGAGTTTGTTCTCCCACTCTTGGCGAGTGTGTCAGCCTTCTCATTTCCTGCTAGTTGTATGTGAGCTGGTATCCATTGAATAACAGTTTTTTTTGCTGTTGTTGTTGAGCTTTGTAAGTGCTGTTCTGAGGTTTACATTATAAGGGGAATCAGAGTTTTGCAAGCCTTTATCTAAATTCAACTTTCAGGTTCTGTAAATAGGTTTTATTTTCAATTTTTTATATAAAATTAAATTTAAAAAAAAATAGATTTTGTAATACAAGATGCTTTTGCACTGCCTAGTTAAGAACATGTGGCTTTTTTTTACTTTAAGACAACAGCTCACAAGAACACATGATGTCTAAAGCCGTAACAAGACTCTTCTAGTTATTAGCAACTTCCAGACAGAGTTATGTTTCATTAGCCCAGTCCCATTATTCAGCTCATTTAACCCAAAAAGAAAGTAATTATGGTTTGCTACAGGATTATCTGAGCTTTGGCTGAAGGGGAGAATGGGTTAGTTCCCTTGAAACAAAAGAATATGTCAGAACATTTTGAACCCATTGTTTCTGGGTTTTTTTTCTTTATGATAGATAATTTTTTTTTACAGTGCTTGATGCTGACACTTTTTGTCCTGTATTTCTTGCACTTCTGCTTCAGGTTACATCACAGCAACTGCTGTGGGAGAAATAGGACATTTTCATTTTTCTAGTGTCTTTATGTTTTTAGGCTGAAATTATTTCTTAAATAGAAAATCATAATCTTTATTATAATTATTAACTCTTTTTCATCTCTCTTCTTGGGACATTTTTAATCTCTTTTTTTCTGGATAAGAAAACAGCAATCTCTATCAGTTCACAAGTTAATTTAAGTCATTGGTTAACATGCATAACTACAAGCATGACACGTAGGATGTAAACATCTTTTTATGAAGTAAAGTCTATATATTATAAGATAAGACAAGTTTAGGAGTTTGCATAGTTATTTAAAATAATAATTTTTAAAAAGCCCTAAAACTAAAAACAAATTGTACATTTAATAAATGGTATCAATAGAACTAAACCCATTTCTATCACTACCGGTATATGAATACAATTAAACACATTTTGACATATTCTCATTTATTTATTTGAATGTTTCATTCAGATCATTGGAGATTTCATTGTGCTTCGGGGCAAAGATGCCTGGCATGACATCATCCAATACCAGGTACTTACTTTTTTTAAACAGTTTATTAAAAAAGTAATAGTAATAAGCTGTATAACTTTTTCTTTCTTTAAGTTTAAAGATTAAATCGATAAAAATATAGTTGTTTTTTTTTTACTTGCTGCCAACTATAATATATTCTTTGCAAGAAAAATTATTTTGAAAGGTTGAGGTGAAGTGAAATAAAAAAAAATAATCAAATACATTCATAGAACTGCTAAAGCATACTTCTTTTAAGTATATTCTGAATTGTGTGAAAAAGTAATTTTTTTATTCCTACTAAAGTTTTATCTCAATTTGACAACTAAATGATTATTCTAAATTAAAATAACTTGGCATTATTATTGTTAGTATCATAAACATGGGACTTCAACAAAATTCATAACTATTCACATTACATTAAAGCAACAGCTATGGAGAAATCACCAACTGTTGTTATAGATGTCTGACTACTTTTTTTTTTTTCCTTTAAGGAAAAAGTGAATGGCATAATGATCGTCATGGGAACCAGAGGTCAGAACACATTGCGGCGCACATTCATGGGCAGTGTCAGTGATAGCGTCGTCCACCATGCCTCATGTCCAGTTCTTGTTTGTTGTCATCCTAAGATTTAAATATGAACTTTTGCCATTCTTTTTTTGTTTTCTTCAATGTTATATTTTTCTATCAACAATAAAATGAAATGGATGTGATAAATGAGTTAATACAGAGGTTTGGTTGGCTTGGAGATGGGGGAGACAGAGTCAGTTTGGTGTCCTCGCCCTCTCTGTGCCACCCTACTCTTTTTCTTAGTGACAGATTTTGAGTGGGATGATATGGCCTAAGCAAAACTCCTTTTAAATTGAACATTCCCCCATGTTCAATTAAAATGTCAGCTTTACCACTGGTTTGCAATGTTCTTTAAAAGTTTTCATATTTGCTGTTCTTTATAATTTGAATATTATTTGGTTGAATTTGACAACCTCATGAATGTAAAAATGACTTGAAAACAAAAACGAGTTTGTAATCCCACTAATTTTAAACGCTGATAGTTATTTGAATTGAAGAGACAAATAGAGCTTCACTTTTCCCTTAGGTCTTGTAATTTAGTATCATCTGCATCCTATGTTGTTCTCCCATTTTGTTGTTGGTTTATGCTTCTGTGCTCAATGGTTGGTTAGCGGTGATTACAGTTTAGAGAGAGAGTGAACTGAAAACATGGAGCGTATGCCACTGACCAAACACACACACACACACACTTGATTTTCCATTTATTTCATTCAACTTATTTTATATTGTTTCATAACTTCCAGTTCAGTTTGCAATTTTGGAAATCATGACTTTCAAAATATTTGATAGCTGGTTTAAAACATCCAAGAGATTTTTTTAGAGATTGAAGTTTCATCATACACATTTCTAAACTGCAGGGATTTTGTTAAGAGCTACAGGTCACATCTGGTGTGATTTAGTTTAAAAAACAACAACATTGGTCAAGTTTTGTGTTTGTACTTTGGGATTCTTTTGTATGAGGAGTACACAATGTAACTTGTCATTGATAAGAAAATTGTGATGTAATTTATATTAAAATATAAAGTAAGCAAATACAAAGTATGTTGATTATTCTATATGAACTACTTTACTACTGTGTAGGCCTACATTTTATAGGGAAAGCATGAATGTTCATTTTTTTGTTTGTTTTAAATTTTGTCTTGGAAAGTAGTTAAATTTTTTCTATTTCTTGTTCTTGTGCTGAGATAGTTCTTCATATTTTACCCATTTAATATGGATCTACTGTTTTGTTTAAATGATTTGTTTAATTTGATAGCTATTTGAACAAGCAGCTAAAATGTGAAAGAACAATGTGAAATGATCATCTTGATGTACAATGAGGTCTTTGGATTTTGTCCAGATTATGATATATGTTATGTAAATATTTTTTTTTTCAATCTGCAATGCATCTGTAGGAATAAATACAACACATTAAATAAATTAGGAAAGCTGTGATCTATAGGGGTCAGATGATTTAGGGCTCATGTTTCTATTCTATGATTAACAAAGGATTCATGTGGCTAGTTTAAAGACTAACCACCGCCTTTTTTGCCATCCTGTCAGGTACCCATGTCTCAGTCTTCAAATTGATTTCTACTCCAGACCTCTCAGTTCTGACGCCATGCATTTGACCCACTCTGCCACAAGACCTTAATCCCTGTGTCCCTTCTTCTAATTAGTTGTAGTTTTGATTGCTTACAAATTTTACAGCCACGTTTACCATCAACTGCATTTATGTTGTTTGAAAGATTTTGTTGACGTTGCCGCCATATTGACAAATGTCTATTTCTACACTTATTGGTTTTGATTAAATTAATCAATCAATTGTACAGAGTTATCTCCACATGTTGCTTATGTCATCTATCAATAAAGAAATCAATAATAAAAATATCAATCTACTTTTACAAGACATTTATATACCGTATTTCAAGGCTCTGATTTGAATGTAATGATTGTTACCTAACAATTTTTTTTTGGGTACCTGGCAATAAGCACAAACTTGTTTTGTGTATTTCAAGTCTTAATATCATTTATAATTACTTATATTGAAAATGTTTGCATCAAATTAGATGACAATGTTTTATTTGTTTTTTTAAGATTCTCTTCTAATTTTTTTTATATATAACTGTCAACATATTTACCATTTTGTATTTTTCTCCGAATTAAAGAAGTCTTGTTTATTTGGATGTTGACATCTGTGTTTTCTTCATGCTTACATTGTGGGAGGTCATTTTAGGATAAAATATGGAAGGAAGGATTTTATAAGTATAGCAATAGTAGAGTAGGTCTTGCATTTTTCTTTTGAGTTAGATGCGATGGTCTAATTTGTATACCGGTACCGTATGTATCTGATAGATGAAGTTCAGCATATGTTAATTACATTACAATACAATACATTATTGTAATTAAATGTCACTGTGACCTTAAGTAGATTAAGGGTGTTTGAATTTGATTAGTGGCTTATAGAAGTATGGAATTTGATACTAATGTTACTTAAACTCTCTCCCTCCATATTAAAAAAATTACTTGCCAACATTATCTTTTGCTGTAACAGAAATAGCATTTCTACCCTTAAGATCAGTTAAGCCACACCTGGTTGAAAGGGTTCTTAGCTAACCCTCATCAGCATTGGGCACACAGAGCTTGAACAGACAGTAGTTCAACTATTAAGGTAGCGTGATTACAAGTGATGGGGATGCATCTCTCTGATGTTGCATGGATAGGAACAGCAGGAGACGTCTTCTTTAAAAATACAGCCTATCTTGGTAAACAAATCAATATCCAACAGCCAGCTACGTTTGCGAGTGGTGGGAGTCATCCAAGAAGGTTCAAAGAGACTAATCCTGGCTCAACATCGATTGCTGAGAAGGAACCGAGGAATAACAGACCGAGATCATGTCACCAAAAGACAAGTCCTTTCTCGCATGGGCACTCGTCCTATGAGTAAAATGGGTTACTGAAAGTCGTATGAGATTCACGGCACATATCGTAAAGCAAGAGAGAACATGGTTACCAAAGTCAGTTTACCAAAGTCAGCTACAACATGGAAACCGAAACGAGGAAAGTGAAAACAATGCCGCCCACATTAAACATGGCGTAGCCCCTTCTTTTACAGTGTAAATTCCATGAGCACCAGTTGGAAGAGGTCGCCTATGACCGAGCTTCTTCTAAAAAGATTGCCGCCCTACTTGCTGAATGGAGCCAGATGTCCCACGTCTTAGCAAGTTTACATTTGAGACAATAAAGTCATGAGTTCTAAAGTATGTAGTTTTGAGCTTACAAAGAGCTAATTATTAATCAGAATCATTATTAAAACAAATTTTAATTTGTAAAAAAAAACTTAAAAATAAATGAACTTGTTTTGTCTAGACATGTAAAAAGAGCGGAGAGCGCACATTAGATATTTTTAGCGCTAGTACGATCCAGATGAATGCGTCTTTTCCCACAAGAACTAAACAGATTCCTTGTCTAGACACCGGCTGGCTGCATGGTCGTTTGGTATGCGCTCGTCTGTCATCTCGATGTACCAGTGTTCGAACCCTCCCCGATGCCATTCCCCGTCGTCCACCAGGAGGTCTGGGCTAGGAACGTCTGAAACATGCAAAGCAAACAAACTGAAGAGAGAAATGGGAGTCTACGAGCGTCTACGACTGCTTGTGGCCCACGAACGTTTGAAGGCATCAAGGTCACAATGTACAACCTCCACGAAAGCGATCAATGTTGACTGCGTCCCGATTCAGAAATTAATTATAAACGGTTCTTACGTTGTTGTATTTGGTTATTTTCTTGATAAGGGTTAGGGCTCATTCATCTATATGAGCGAAATGATTCATTTTATTTTTACTACGCTTGTATGGCCCTGTGGTTAAGTCTTTTAACTGTCCTCATGTTGGTCCGGAGTTTGAATCTTTCCAGAGGTCAATGTACAAGGACAGAATAGTCTTCATCTCTGAAAGGACGTCTGAAATCAGTCAAGTATAACCAAGAGTCTCTTTATGCCTTAATAAACAAATTGAAGTACACTGATGTGACGGTCAGCTACCGGGCTCACAAAATGTTCAAGTGCTAGTTCTCCAGAACATGGAGAACCCCTGATTTATATTGACTGACATTGAGAACCCCTGATCTGTATTGACTGGCAATGTAATGCGATACAAGATAAAAGGAAAGAATGAAGTGCGAGATGTCAATCTTAACTGTCACATGCCAGCAACATCTCACTGCCCACTGACAGCTCCCCGCACTATGCCTGCCATCACGCTGTTCTATGACAAATGTCTGTTTATGTTCTAAACCTGTTTCAGTATATTGCGTGCCAAACTGAGAGATCGATAGTTCCCCGTTATTATTTCCCAGCATACACTACGTGTAATGGAAATGAGTGAGAAAGATGGAGGCAGGAAGTGTAGTTCAACTTTATGGAGCTGGAACAAGCTGATACTCGTGGAAAGATGTGTTCAATAATCTGCGTTTGCATTTCAAGATAGGCATCTATCGCAAGCTATTATAAAACAATACTATCAGCGGAAAAGAGGAAGAGGGTTAAAAAAAGAGTTTAATAAGGCAGATGGTATGAGGTTAACGAGGGTGTCATGTGGCCAGCACAACGACCAAACGCCTTTACTTTTCCCCAAAATAATGTAAGGTACCCATTAGAGCTGGGCTGACTCAGAGGCGCCCAAAGATCTCGAGGTTAAAAATCAAAGTCTTCATCCGGATTCAGAAGCCAAACGCTTGACCACTCTGCAACCGCACCTCCATACATTTACTATATACTGTATTTGATTGGTATTCCCTCCAACACACAATACATGTAAAGAATGGAAAGGGGCAGTAACATGAATATTTAACACTAAGACAGATTTAACAGTTATATTGATCGTAATCGAAATGTGTTATGACTACTACTCGTTTACTTAAACACACATTTTTTAAGTTTATAGAAGTTTAAAATCAAGTTTTTTCTGTTGATCTTTTTATTTATTTATTTATTCAAGCATTATAAGTGTGTCCAGCTGAGTAAGAATCAAAGATTCAAATTATTTCGTGAAGGCGAATGAGTCCAATAGAAAGGTGAAATAGAAGCCATGGTCTACAGCCTTTGAATTTCTCTTGCAATTAAACTCCCTCATGACTAACGCCTGCCAATTTGAAATGACTTGCACATATATGACATTACAGTCACGTGATATTGAATTAGAAGGCAATGAAAAAGCAGACATTCCGGCCAAAGATGGAAGAATGAACAAACAAATGAACATCCCTCTCTACCCAGAAGAAATGATGAAAATAATAGTGTAGAATAAATGAGAATTGGACCAGCTCACATCCCAATTACAAAAGGACGCCTAGTATAAGCTATCTCGAAATGACCAACGCATAATTTTTCGATTCAGAACCGGACACAACAGAATGAGACAACATATGTTCCGGAAGCTTAAAGTCGGGACGAGCGAAACCTGCCCTTGTGGAGCATCACCAGAGAATGCTGATCATGTCCTTCTAAGCTGCATCAAGAGACCAGAACAAGACTCTGGCCCCAAAACCTTCCTATAGAAGAATAACTATACTGAGAACTGCCTGATGTGGAAACTACTGCACGGTTCATCTAAGATATAGGATTACAGATCTGAACCCTCCCGACATGTAAAATGAGAACAAAGAAGAAGAAAGAAGAAGTCACGCGAGGTGAATATATATTTGAAGCTCTACTTATTTCCGCACTTATCCCAAAGCAATTTCTGAAAGTTGAACTTGTCTAGAAGTATCAAAACTAAAAGTTGGAGAGTGCTTAATATACTATGCCACTTATCCCAACTATATAAGTGAGAGTAGCCGAAAATGACTGACTATTTTTGCATGCGGTGTTTAAGTTTAGAGACACTTCAGGACAGAAGACAAAAAAGTTAAGTAGCAATCATATATAAAACACACTGAACCATAACTTACAAATACAAAACACTACCTAAAAGGTACTAAAAAATGACCCAAACCACATTTCTTATTCCATTTCCTAGGACAAAGTCCTACCAGTGCTCCTTCTTCCACAGTGCCATCAGAGCATTGAACTGGTTTTCTGAATCAGCCAGGACAATCCATAACCTAGTCAACTTGAAGTCTCTAATGAACATGCATGCCTAGATGAACATTTGGATACACGTAGGACGCTATCACCTCTTTAGAAGGACCATCTGTTCTATTTATACTATACGAAGAGACAGAGCTAACCTTCTATTCTTTAGAGACTACATAGGCATGTGCACTAATGAGTTACAGTACCACCTACAAATTTACATCTGCGGTATCATTAATGAGAGAGAGGGGGGGGGGGGGAGAGAGAGTTGTGATTTCATTACAGTAACTGTCAGTAACTATAATAGAACTTGTCGGAAGTGACATTCTCTCACACTATCAACACTAATTCTAAGTTATTCGTATTCAGTTTGATAGAAGAGGGGAGAGCAAAAGGAAAGACTAAATCATAGAATTACAAAGTTTATCTTTTTTGTTGCCCCTTGATTTAACGAAAATATTGGAACTGCAGCGGTTTATGATTTATCATTGACTGATAGAGCTAAATAAAAATGCTAGATGGTAAAGACTCGTGGCAGGATCGAATCTAGGTCTATATGCTCGAGCATTCCAATTTTACGAACTTTGTTTTTTTTCGTCCGCCTGAATGATGCTTTCTTCAACTCACAATATAGAAAATCAATTAGATCTAGCAGCAAGAGAGGGTTCACATAATTTCTAGTAATGGGACCTCCATTGCGTTTTTCCACCCAAAAAGCCTCAACACTTCGGAACCTAGTCATGGCAATGAAATTTAAAGACTTTTCATATTAAATGATTTTATTTTGTTTCACGTGTATTTCGGTACAAGCGTTTCTTCTAACATCAAATCCACTCGTATGTTTTGCAAGACTGCCTCTGAGCTATTGCACAACAGAATGCTACAAAGCTAAAAAAAAAAAAAAAAAAAAGTAGCGACTATTGTGACCAAAAACAAAAAAAAACGTATCTAAGATACTTTTTCTTCAGGCACGAGCGTATTCATGTTTTTACATTAAGCATGACATAGAAACCAGAACATAGAGAATAGATCTACCATTGATAACCAAAGAATAGGTCAGTGAGGAATAGAGAATAGAGTATAGATCGACTCTAAGGAGTCAACGCCTCTATCTGCGGTCTGGCCCATATTTTGGTTACAGCAACGTTTTAAAGCAATTAAAAAAAATTTACAACACTCTCTCAACAAACAGACAATGTCCATAGAAAACATTTCTATTTGTTCTTTGTACAAATATATCATATGATTTTTGGTGAGCTTCGACAGTCAGACTCATGATGTGGAACAAGTCATTGTTTTACTGTATAATTTATAGCCACGAGATCTAGTGTTTCTTTCCCAATGTCTACGTCCCGAACTGTAATCCAGATTTATGGCTACATTGTTGTTTGAAATTCCAAACTAAGAACGTCTGACTAACACTTGGGTCACCTAACCACCCTCACAGCCCCCTTTTCTACACTTTTCTTTTAGTACTAGTGATATAGTCACCAGCCGTAATGAGTCTTGGAGCCAGTGACAATGCCAATGACAATTCAAGTCTTGCTTGTTGAAGAATGAACGGTGAGTGCAGCCCTGTGTATAACAGTGAGTTAGATTTTGATTTTTGTTTCTTGTACAAAGTTACAAAGAGATACATTAATTCAATGAAGATATCCAAGAAACATTGTCTCTATCTACGGTGAACATATAGTAGCACGTGGCCAGCACCAAGACCACCCGCCTTTAATTTCCCAAAACTAATGACAGGTGCCCATTGGCCTGAAATGATGAATCCCAGTCTTAACCAGGATTCGAACCCAGAACTCCCGGTTCGGAAACCAATCGTTGTATCATTGAGCATCCAATATGGACATTGAACGAGGGTATTGTTTCAAATAGATTGCTTTAGAATATTTTTTCAGCACATTTCATAAAACTTTGCAAAAAACCTTAGGTAAAATTACTACAATGGAACATAAAAGAATCAACACATTCATAAAATATATTTTATTTGTCAACAATTCTGGTGAAACTGAGGAAACGCTTCTGCGACATCAAAAGATGTAATCCAGAATTATTTCAATACCAGGTAATGAGCTATGGTGACACTGTGATCATGAAGTGAAAGTAAATCTTTTCAGAGAATACATAGGGAAGAGTTGCGTCCATTTTAATAGAACAAGAGAAAAACAAGCAACATATAAAAACTATATTTAAAAAAAAACAACACCAAAGATAATCTAAGGGGAAGAACTCCAGATTACAACTATAAATCTCAATAATGTAGAATGTATTTCCTCTTTTGATATTAAACAAAATAATTAACTACCAATAATTAATTGCCGGTTTTAATTTTTTTTATTGATTTATGTTTTGTTAGGTACAATAAACAATTGTTTCTTGTTTTAACCTTATACGAGAATGTGTGTGTGAGAAATAACAACAACACCCAACATATTTAGTCATATCTGTTAATACTGAAGCAGTGGCGTAGCTACCGATGTGAGGGTGGTGCGGGCCGCACAGGGCACCAAGTGGAGAGGGGCACCAAAATTCCTCCAGTGTGTATTAATTTCCTATTTCCCTGAGCTTTTCAGTAAAAACGACTAATTGTATGGACACGAACAAAAATAAACTACTGTATTTTAAACATGAACTAACGATTTATAAACTAGTCATGTCGCTATTTTGTTTCATCTCATGGACTATTTCTTCTATACAATGTAAGCTATAGAACAGTTTGAATCTAATTTACTACATTTATTTCGGACACACGGTACATGTTGTTACTACGCTGATCAATGCTCTGTAATATAAAGAAGATAAAGAAGATAGGCCAACCTTTTTTTACTTCATTGTTTAGTCCATTGGTTTAATCTAGATATAGAGTTTACAAATATATTACTAAACTCTAGCTCTATACAATTATCTTAGTTTATTCATTTCTTTATGATTCTTTATAGTTTAATTTTGGAAATAATTCTATTGTAATGTCAATATTTTAAAATAAGCTAACCTTTGTTTTTTACGAGTTTTTTTAAACTATCTAGTTAATTGTAATACTGTAACGTAAACAAAATGATAAACAGTGCTCAAGACTGACTAGTCTGGCTGGCGCCTCAAAACCCTTTTAAGCTCAGACGGAGAAATCGGCATTTCTGGTTCTGTCCGGTCTGGGTAGATTATAAGTACCCAAATCCAGATCTATCGGGGCCCTCATTACCCACTTATCGGTATAACAGAAAATGGCATCTGATGGGTAGGACTTTAGTGTAGCTGATGCCAAGTTTTGGAGTATGGCAGGTGTTAATCTTGGTGGCTCCCTCTTGCCCTATAAGGGACATTTATTTGTGGGGCCGGCAATCTCCTCCACGGAGGGCAAGTACTAATTCTTCTAATAGGAATTCTATCAGTGGAGAGCCCAGCTGATTTTGACAAATTGGCCGCAATGTGCTCAAACCTTTCTCTTAATTTAGCAGAAATTCGAGCTGCTGAAGCTGAAGTCAATTCGGTAACATTTTTTGGTACACTGGACCGTTTACACGCCTTTTTCTCAACTTCAGCACACCGCTGGGATATCCTCATCAAAATAACCGGAACTAGCCTTAAACGTTTAGTCGAGACCCGCTGGAGCGCCAGAGGAGAAGCCGTCAAGATGGTTAGGGATAAATTTTATAAAAGTTTAGAAACTCTGGAGACATTAACTAGCAGAGATGAAAATTCATCGACTAAATCTGAAGCAGGTGGATTATTGATTGCTATTCAGTCTTTTAATTTTCTCACCTATCTTGGATTTTGGGCTCCTGTATTAACTGAAATTAATGATGCACAAGTCTACCTTCAAAAACAAAGATTGTCTATTCGAGACTGCTCACTCAAACTAAAAACATAAGAGACATTTTTAAGTAGTAATCGAGAGGACATCGCTGAAGCCAGCATTACCTTTGCCGAAAGCGTATGTTCAGATCTGAGATTCAGTACAGAACCTCAAAAACGTATTGGCCATAAGAAAAAGATGCCTGGTGAGAAAAGTGACTACTCTGTACTTACACACAAAGAAGAGCTACGAAGGGAAATTTATTTAACCTTGGACAGGATTGTTCAAGAAATAATCACCCGGTTCGAGCAACTTCATGATGTAGCAGATAGATATGAATTTTAGCCGCCTTCCCAGCTATTAAATCCTGAGATCAAAATCAATCTCGATAGTACTCCTAGCGACATTGATAAAAACGAATTTATGGAAAGAGGCTTCAGCGGTTTGTCACAGTTTTATCAGAAGCCTCCGCATTTCCAAACAAGGACCTGTTGAGCTCTTGAAATTAAAAAAAAATATCAGCTAGATGATTCAGTCCCGAATATCGTCATCATGATTCGCCTATTTTTGACTATTGCGGTAAGCGTCGCTACATGCGAGAGAAGTTTTTTCCATACTTAAACTGATCAAGAATTACTTGCGATCAACGATGACAAATTTACGACTCACTAATTTGGCCATTTTGTCCTTTGAACAAGAGCTGGTGGAAAAAATTGATTTCGATAAAATCATTGATACTTTTGCTAGCAAGAAAGCGAGTAAAATTCATTTGTAGTATGTTTATGTAAAAGTGAATCAACAATATTTGATTAATGAATACATATTATTTTGAACAAAAAAGTAAGGTTTTGCAATGTTATTAATTAGTTGGTTTTTTTTTGTTTTTTTTGGGGGGGGGGCACCATGATGAGGTACCGCACCAGGCATCATATACTCTAGCTACGCCACTGTACTGAAGTATTAATTTCCCTTGTTGATATCAATCAAAATAATTAACTACCAGCAATTAAGTGACTAATTGGTTATTTTTATAAATTGATTTATTTTTTTGTTAGATACAGTAAATAATTGAGGAAAATTTCAACCTGATCCAAGAGTGGGACATATAATGTGTTTAAAATTTTTATCAGACAGACAGACATATAGAGGCATATAGAGACATATAGAGACAGTGAATAGATATGAGCTTTGTAACAACTAAAATCTCCAATAGAATTTCTTGTCTTTAACTTCAAGAAAAAGTTTTATTCAAAAATTGGAAAAAGGATATAAATTTTTTTTTCAATTGAACCTCCTTGAACCTTCTTGAACCTCCTTGAACCTTCTTGAACCTCGTTGAACCTCCTGCACTGACTGTCCCAAACGTTTTCCTCATGGTCAAGCTTAAAAGCCGAGCCTGACTTCAACTTTAGTTTTAAGTGAAATTATATTAGCCTAGTGATTCAGGTGTGGCTCTAATGCATTCATAGATACCATTTACCAAATCCTATCATTGAGAGAAACTTATACGTGGGTGATTTTATTCTTGCAATATCTGGTGACTTTCAGATTACTTGAATATTTTAGGACCGAATCCTTGCTACTGACCAGTCTAATATTTAATCAGATTTGATTGTATTGTCACAATAGCCATCTCAAATAAAAAAAAATATCAGTCTAACCAGACAGAGGCTTAGCCAGTGGTATTATCGAAATAAATACTTGTTAATCTGATGGGCTAAGGTCATAGTTTGTGTGACCTCTCGAACTGGACACGGACAACAAACGGACTTCCTTATGCAAACATTTAGCGGTCAAAGCTGAGAGAGAGAGAGAGAGAGAGTGAGAGAGAGAGAGAGAGAGAGAGAGAGAATGAGAGAGAGAGAGAGAGAGAGAGAGAAGATTAAATAGCACCGATCTATTTGTGTGGAGGCAAGGGGGAAAGAGAATTTGAGAAGAAAGACAGTGACAATGTGTGTGTATGTTTGTGTGTATATGTGTGTGTGCAAGAAGTGTGAGTGAGTGTGTAAGTAAGAGGCTATACCTATAGCCTATAGTTGAATACTTTGAAAGTGTAATATATATATAAAAAAACATTTTTCATATAAATCTATGGACATGTTTCAGGGAGTGATCAGTCAACTTACCTGAAAGGTTTGAATTCTAGAGTAGACCAACCTACATTTTAGTTATAACCCACATGGCTAGGCGTCTATACTGGTCAGTGCTGGACAACGTTAAGTAACTCAAGAATAAGGGTTGAAATAAACCTGTATAATAATTTTAAAAAATATAGTTATCAGTATCACTATAGTCTTTATTTGTCGTGAAGAAATGTGTCTTTCAATTGTGCAGTACACATTACACTTACATACTTAGAGAAAACGAACTCAACGATGTGACATAAAACATACGCACATAATGCCTCATACCCTCGTCTCACTTTTACAATTTTTTTAAAGTTTACATCAGAAATTTGGATTTTATCAAACTACCAAGGCAACAATGATGTTCTTGACTTGTGCAATGATCGGTGTCTTGGATATCCTTTGAGATAGTTTGGTGTTGAAGTCATGACCCAGACGGAATTTATTTTTAAGCTTCAAATTTTTTTCTACCTTAAAGTTTTTTTTAACGCCATTTTGAGACTGTCACTTCAAGTCTAGAATCTATAATTCTATATAATCACATTGCAGCAACTAGCACTTGCTGCGAAAGTCTAGAAAGGAAAGATATTTTTTTCTCAGCTAGAGTTATATATACAGACATTTTTGTATATAATAAGTAAGTATAATTTAATAATGTAGATAAAGACACTGCCTACAGAAAATTTCGGAATCTAAATATATAAATTTCGTACACTGTATTTTTTCCACTTTCCATTCTCAAATCAAGTTGAAGCTTATCTTGTTCTTTCCATGTTGACACAGTAGACTTTTGTTAGTTTTCATAATTTTATGAATTAGGCACAATAGACTTGTGTTACATATTATGTTGTTGTCATGTATACTCCTAGAAATATTTTATTGAAGAAGAGATATTTTAATGATAAGTTTGGAAGATCCAGATTTCCACGATCTTTTGGTTGTGTTGTAACTTTAGGGTGCTTAGGTTTAGATCTATATCGGTATGAAAATTTGGTGGCATCTCAGATGAATGACGTATTCTTATATTTAATTTTTTAAAAATACTAATACACTCACATACACACATAAACTCAGACGTCCATTTAAAAGTTCAAACTGTGACATCTTATAATATTTTAAAGTAGAAATTAAATTCTTGATGTGTTTCATTGAAAATATGACTCTATTACAGAAATTCAACAAAGTGGCGTTGAATATAATATAGCTTTTATCAGTATGATTACATAGTAAACTTTGTTATTGACTTTGACATTTTATATTTCCATTAAGGCAAATTATTACATTTTGTGTAATTTCTCCCGATACCCTGAGACTTTTTTAGGGCGTATAACGAAGACAGTATTTATTATGTATTTGGTATAGAACCATTTGCATTTTACATTGCAGGATTAAATACTAGGTGTGTCCCTGCGGAACCAACAGAAATCAAAACAAGAAATCAACATTTTTTTTCGTCATATCCTTGAACTGTTAGAGGTTGATTGATTTCTCCTTGCTGTCTCGGTGCCCCCCCCCCCCTGCTCTTGACAGTGGGGATAATGGTAGCCTGGGGGGTCAATACTTTCCTTCTCCTTCTTAACTCCTTTCTGGTCTGACCAGTCACGTGATTCTCAAAGTCTTGGAAATTAGTCACAGTAATGGAAATCTGCCCCTCGCTATGTATTGTATTAGTTAGATTTATGCAACCAATCAGTCTCAGCACAACTCAGGGTTCTTGTTCTTGTGGAGGCTTCTCTCCCTTCTTTGAGAGGTTTGAATGAGAGTGCACTTTTGGAATGCTGGATTAATAAAACATTAGAGGAATTATACATTTAATGGTATTCTTCTTTTCAGTTTCAATTAGCTTACACCTTCTTAATAGCCAAAACTACAAGTTAAAAACACTCAAAACCACCAGTCAAAAACTCAAAATACTACAAGTAAAAAAAAAAAAAAACAAGATAAAAACTCAAAACCGCGAGTAAAAAAATTAGATTAAATGAATAATTATGCAAAGTTTCAACTTGATGCAAGAATGGGCAGTGGGAGAAAAAACGTGTACAAACTTTGTACCAGACGGACAGAGTGAGTTGATTTGTAAGCTCTGTAGGGCTATATACATCTCTTAAGAGTTTATCTTTTAAATTTATATTATTAAGCTGCCAAAAAAAACCCACGTCGAATCTAATTAACTAGGATGTGGGAATTAACGGAACAGCTGTTTTAATAGAAATATGTTAGTGCTTTTGAATGTTATGGGATTACCCGAAATGCGAATTACACAATATACAATTAACCGTGTTTCCTTGAAATAGAATCTGAATTGAGATTGAGAAGCGAATCAGTTTGAGAAGCATCGCTTTAGCGAAGACAAATTTCTTTACAGTTTTTCCTTTTCCTTTATGTCTAGAGAATCGATACGACCAGTTAGGGAAAGTCAAGGAACATAATGATATTATCTAATTGGAATTGATGGGAATTTCGATTCAGTATTGAAATTCACCGATACCTTTCGAATACATTTGATAATCGTTACCATTAACATTGAGCCACGTGATTCTTATCTCTTCTATACAAATTACGATCTAATTTTAATCAACAATGGTTATCAAGTGACAGGTTTTTTTTTGTTGTTTTATAAATATTATCACGTGACCGTTCGTTTTGTTGAATGAGGCTCATTAAAACATAGAACGCTAAAACAAAATGAACTTGATCTATATACTTAGTGAATCCAGGATGTGCAAATTTTATTTAAAAATATGAAACTGAGTTTTGACTTTTTTTCCTATTTACTCTCTACATTTACATTCTGAAGATATTGTTATGACTTTGTCATGCGCACCGCCATCCAAGATAGTGCAGAAAGAAGGTGCGCACTATCTGTGACTAAACAAGTCGGATGTTGACATTAGGGACTAACGATTTCCGCCCAAGTAGAGAGCCAATATGGAGATGCTGTGCTCAAGGCAGATGCCCTTTGTGTTTGTCATGTCTCAGTGTAAATAAACGTCTATGTCTCGTTGAGTTGCCTCACTAAAGTTATTACAATATCTCCAGTGACAAAATCTTATAAACTTGATAAAATTAGTATAAGCGTTCTCTGTTTGGTACTCAAGAAAATATTTAAAACAAAAAACAAAACAAAACAAAAAAAAAAGAAAACTTACGCTGAGTAGAGTCGTGAGATTTATTACAAACGAATATTAACATTTGATTAGAATAACACCAAAGTAAAATCACTAAATTTAGAGACGCTTCAAGACAGAGGACTCAAAAGTAAAGTAGCAATAGTACATTAAACACTGAACCGTAATCTACAAATACAAAACCTTATAAAATACACAGTGAGATACAAAGATAAAGGCACATTTCTTATTCCATGTGCTAGGACGAACCAATACAAATGCTCCTTCTTCATAAGTGGGATTAGAGCATGGATTGGAATCTGCCAGAAGAACCAGCGACTTATCAGATTTTAAGTCACTGATTGGGTTGCCTGAATCAGCCAAGAAAAAACTTTGCAGATTTTAAGTCACTGGGTTGCCTGAATCAGCCAGGAAAACCAGCGACCTAGCAGATTTTAAGTCACTGATTGGGTTGTCTGAATCAGCCAGGAAAACCAGCGACTTAGCAGATTTTAGGTCACTGATTGGGTTGTCTGAATTAGCCAGGAAAACCAGCGACTTAGCAGATTTTAGGTCACTGATTGGGTTGCCTGAATCAGCCAGGAAAACCAGCGACCTAGCAGATTTTAAGTCACTGATTGGGTTGCCTAAATCGGCCAGGAAAACCATCAACAATGTCTGTAAAGACAGACAAATATGATAAAGGTAATAGGTTACTGCCTACTGCTTTGATTCTATAATTTACTAGTAAAATACAATTACAAACTGAACAATTCAATAATTTGCTAGAAAAGAAATTAGATTGCAAACTAATTGATTCTATCATATGCTAATCATATGCTAATAAAATCAATAGCTAAAAAATCAATTATATACACTTGCTAATAAACTCCAACTGCTAACATATAGATTCCAGGCTATGAGAATCTAACCATCAAAGTTAAGAGCGCGTATAACCGTCCTATCGTCTCGTGTAGTCTACGTGGGTCACGTTCTGTTAAGAACATTTGCATGGCAGTTGTGTCCTGGTCTTGGTGCTAATCGGTTTACTTAGCCCTCTTAACGTCAGGTTAGGAAATAAAGGGAAGGGGAAAGGGGAGAGTGGTGATAATTTTCTTGGGCCCAGGGCCAGTCCTTAAAATTAGCGCTCTCAGGTGTTTGAGAACTGGTGTAAAAAAAATATTCTGATTTCGTTATAATTGGATTTAAGCTGCCAACTATCATTTTATACAGGGGGGGTGGGGACTATCTTCAAATACAAAAATAAAAAACAAAGTTCATTCGCTTATTTATTAACCTTAGACTATTTGTACACAGATTCAGGTGGTTATAGTTTGAACAATTAGGAGTAGACTATATAATACATAGACTGGCCAATAAGTTGTTTTTTTTTATTGACAAAGTTTCTAGTAAAATCTGTAGAGCCGTTTTCGAAAGCCTTGTCCAGTTTCCATTCAGTTTTCACCATCTTTTTGAACCGTTAAAGAAAATTAAAGGAGAATTACATTTAGACATTGTCATTAAATCTAGAGATAAAATATTTTACGTGTAAAGCTGTGAGGTTTGGAAATAATCAACTTTACACAATAGCACTAACAATTGATGATATTTTCTGTATATCATTTTCACCAAAAACCTTCTAAGTCTTTTAAATTTTCCAAATTGGTATAGATTATGTGTACTAAACGAAATTGCTTAAAAAGCAAGCAACCTTAGTAGAATTTATGAAGAAACTTCCTCATTTTTATCTTTTTTTTTTAAACCTGCAAAACAAAATAAAATAATAGTAAACAAACATTGAACAAACATTAAACAAACATTGAACAAACGTGGAACAAACATTGAACATCAGAAGTTATTGGATATTCTCATTCATGATAGAAAAAAGTAAATAAATTGGTGTATTCGGTGTACATAGATTAGGAAGTGATAAGCCGGACATTTTACAAAGCAGACGATACATTTCAAGCACTTTTTAGCATTATATTTCTAATCTCTTTCGCACACAGGACTAACTAATTTTTATTTACTTGGCAGCAGAGATATTTTGTTATAGCGTCCTTGACATTGTTAAGACAACAATTTACTGCTATTTATTTGACTAGTGTAGTAAAATCGATACCAAACAACTATCCCAGCGACTCAAAAAATAGACAAACGTATAAATCTAAATGTCTTATTTTTTGTTATCTAAAGATGACTGGAAAATCTCAGCTGATCACTTTGACAGGTTAAGCATACACTATTTTTTACCTTTAACCTTTTTCATCGATTTGAAACAAATGCGCAGTGTGAAGTTACAGCGTAATTGAATTCCTGGATCTTCGCCGTTCTCCGCGTCAACAAGACCCGGAAAGCTAACTCTGCTCTCAATTGAAAAAAAAAAGAAAACAAAAATCACCGAAGTTGGCAGCACGAGTAATCGAGCGTCAAAACAGGTTTGGGGAAGGCAGTGGTAGTAATACACAGCTAGCCTTACTGTTAGGACCGCTTCGTGTTTACCTTTGGACAAGTCACACACTTGCCTATTCTGGATTTAAAAAAAAATCTTTAAAATATCAAGGTATTGTGATAGTAGACCTCTAGATCTGGTGATACTGATATAAAAGCATGGCTTCGGTACTAATTCCATTGGATTCCAGTAAAAACAGTGAATTTTGTATGGAATGTGAGTACTAATAGATTCAATAGCATATCTATATTTAATAATATGTCTATTTATTTATTTATATATATCTAACATTATCTTAAGAGTAGTCTATACCGTTGCATTATGTCAAATTGCATAGTTTCAGTTTATACTTTTCAATTGAAAGAAAATGAAATTAAACAAAGAAAAAAGATCTAGCTCTAAGATCATTAGACGGTAGAGATGAATGACAGCTTTTGTACGCTTGACCGAGCCCGCCATGCCCACAGCGTATTGCATCGTTACAAAAATATGTATAATTATATAGCCCCTGGCGTCCTGTGTTAGGTTACGTGACATAGACCTGCATGACACACGCAAGTGAGGGTAACATTAACATAATGTGTAGTTTGTTAATAAACAATTCAAAACACTTGAATTGCAATTATCCTGTTTGAATCTAGGTCACCTGACACACTTGTCAGTATTGTAACAAGTGGGCTTAGCACGTCTCCACATTCAAAGCCCTCGCTGGGAAAGGGGGAGAGGACTATCAGGGGCGATCGTCCTCGCAGAAGGGGATCTCACCCCCCCCCCCCAGCATATATGTATTTTGGTATGTACGGGTACTAAATGCCTAGGATATCGCGTTTCTACCACAGTCCCCTCTTTTTTCACTGCATCCTCTGAATGCTCTAAATATAGAATGACTGGATCAACTTACGTTGGCTATTAAGGTGACCATTGTCTGACAACTATGTCATATTGACCGTCAGATTCGAGTCATACGTGTGAAGAGTATTAAACAATCACGAAGCAGGTAATTGACTTGAAAAAAAATCTGAATATACCTATAGGTATTTATGGACCATAACTTTCGATTCTCCTCATGACTTTGGGCCTTTTATTTTTGAGCTGAGTCTGCCTTGCTCACAATGACGCATGCTCCCCTGCCCAATGAGAAACTAAAATTAACTTGTGAGTGCTGGATTTACATATGGGCAACAAAAGCTAAAGCTTTGGGCCCCCTGGAACAAAAATTTTTTTTTGAAGAAAAAGCCAAGGAATAAATTCCCTTATGTTGATTACAAGGGGTCCCATGTTTCAAATAGCTTAAGGCATTATCAAGGCTAAATCCGGCCCTGATTGTTAACCCTTTGTTTCTTCATAAGAACAAGTGGGAATGTCCATCTTGACCTTTATTTTTAACCCATAGCATTCCTCAAACTATTTTTTAACTCAGTAACCACTTCTAGTCAAGTTACAAGAGATCAGAGCATATTCTCTACTAAAGTTGTGGCTGTTAGAGGGTTAAGTATATCTTATTACATATTATGGTGAGCAAGATGTATTAAGCTGAAAGATGTAGGCTTATATCGCTAGACGCTCTGAACCTTTGTATTTACTGGTTATGTAAAAAAGAATGGTGTTGCTTTGGTTTTAATCTAGTAGAGCTGAACTGTGTATACAATTTCATAAACGCTTGAATAAATGGGCGAAAGGGTCAAGGGTTATCTGTCAGGTGGTTGTGTCCCTCTATTGTCCATTATGTTAATGAGATGCAGCAGCTGTGGGACTTGGGGACGTGACCATTAGTGACGGACTTCAGTGTAAGCCTACACAGATCTAGATCTAGTACTGGCTGCGACTGCTGACCCTTTCAATTTGCAGTGGCGGATCTTGAACAAAAATGTTTGATGGGAAATTTATTATTGTAATGTTGTGAAAGGGGGTGGTCCACATACGAATGAAACGAGGGAAGATATGCCTATGTATATTGTGTAAGGTGAAGAAACTTGAATTCAACTGTGCCCTCCTACTCTAGTATTACGAGCCGAAACCGTTTAGTGTTAAGGTAGTTTCTCTTTCTACTTTATACCGTTGCATATTTATCTACAAAGTTAAGTTTATATTCGTATCGTGTTTGTTTTAAAATTGGTAACAGTTAAAAGGGTTACCGTTTTTCAACAACAAACAGAAAAAAACAAGTGAAAAGACACAAGACACAACATTGTGAAGCAGAACTTCATTGTTAAGGACGTACAAGCATACAATTATGTTCCGAGAAGTTGTCATACAACAGCTATAAGAGAACGAATAGTGCAACATGATAAGACAGAGAATGAGAACATCAGAAAAGTAGAGATATAATAGATTAAAAATGTTGATGAAAGTTAGAGAGAGAGAGAGAGAGAGTGTGTGTGTGTGAGAGAGAGAGAGAAGACAAAAAGAGTAGAGGTAAGAGGTGGAGAGAAGTCTTGATGGATAGAGTGGATGTCCCTGGTGAAAGTGATGACATCTTAGTATAAAGGAGAGAAAGCCTTGAGATCCACAAAGAGAAAGACTATAAGAAAGTATAACAGACTGGTTTGAGGAATCATGACTAGAAACAGAGAAAAAGGTTGGAGAAGGAAACACACCAGTTGTAGTACCTGTAGTGGGGGCTAAAGAAAAATTTCTCAAGAAATAAAACTTGCAGTTCAATGTTTAAAACAATCAGTTGACATTTTAAATCAATTTCTTTTTCAAAAGTGCAACCAGAAACAAGACATCGATCGTTGAATAAACAATCAAATTAACAAGACTGGAAGATTTAGTTTTAGACGCTTTCACCCATTTTCTGTCTTTTTTTTTTCAATTGATTTTTGGTCTCAGACCCTGAACTTTGGACTTGCATGGTATCACATTGGACTTTTATGGTATCACATTGGACTTTCATGGTATCACATTGGACTTTCATGGTATCACATTGGACTTTCATGGTATCACATTGGACTTTCATGGTATCACATTGGACTTTCATGGTATCACATTGGACTTTCATGGTATCACATTGGACTTGCAGTTTCTGATTTCTTTTCATCTTGCACATTACACGAGTGGATAGGAAAGCATCGTAAATCTGTGTGGGAAAAAGGACTATGCACTAAAAAGAGATGGTCTGCGCATGCGTATCTATGAAAACAGAAGAAATGATTGATTGTAGTAAGGGTCTTTGTTCATTTTTTTGTAAGTTTGAATGGAAATATTTTGTTGTTAAAACATATTTTATAATCACTTCGTTTGTTACCAACATCCGCAATTTTTAACGAGAAGGAAGATAAGAGAGAGAGGGGGGAGAGAGAAAGAGAGATATAAAGAGAGAGAGAGAGACATGGAGAGGAAAGAGAGACAGACAGACAGAAGGACGGACAGATAGAAATAATAAATATTTAATCTGATAGCATGACCGCTCACCTATTTTATACATCTCAAAGTTGGTTTAAGCAGAAGAACAATATCATTTATTTCATCTATTTCATTAAAAAATCTCAAATGTCGCTTGACCACTCTCTATATTGAATTTACCCTCACTGACATTGTGTCTGGCCTATATCCACAGTCTATCTCAACCACATCCACAGACCTGGCAACAAGGTGTTTACCTGTTACGTGGCAGACTATTTTGGCGATGTGGGAGTCCTGGACGGTAGGTAGACAGACCCAATGAATTTGATATTGTTTTGGTCGTTATTGTTATGTGCCGAGTAAGTTGCAGCCCTTCTAGTCAATTGTGTGTGCATGTTTTGTCTTATGTATTGGGTCGAGTACTTCGTTTCGAAACATATGGGTAGCACAAAACATAGAAAGATGTTTTAAATCAAGTCTTAAAAAAAACTTTGTACAAAGCTTATATCAATTCACTCACTGAGGCGCGGTGGCTGAGTGGTAAAACGCTTGGCTTCCGAATCGTGGGTCCCGGGTTCGAAACCTGGTGAAGACTGGAATTTTTAATTTCGGGATCTTTGGGCGCCTCTGAGTTCACACAGCTCTAATGAGTACCTGACATTAGTTGGGGCAAAGTAAAGACGGTTGGTCGTCGTGCTGGCCACATGACACCCTCGTTAACCGTAGGCCACAGAAACAGATGACCTTTACATCATCTGCCCTAGGTCTGTCTCGATGGATTCTATTACCCTCTTTTCTTCTCCAACTTTCCACTCTCGGATCAACTTGAGACTTAGCACAATTATTCATTGTCGACGACAACAAATGAATCAATAAAAAAAATATAAATTAATGAATGATAATTAATTAATTGTATTTTACATACAAAAACTGTCTATTTCAAAAGGTCTTCCAGCCTTCCACTTTTAATCTCAGGTTTTTCTTTATATTGCCAACACAGTTCTGTATATCGCTCTCTTTTCTTTTTCAATGTTAGTTTATTGTATGGCGTAATGAAAGTAAAGCGGATCTTCAATATCTATATATAAACGAGGAAATATATGTGTTTGAAATAGATCGTGGAAATTATTTAGTGCATATCTGAAGAGTTGGCTACCAGACACCTGGGCCTCCAGAAGAGGACTAAAATAGGGCAATGTTTGACCAAAAAAAAACAACCTCGCATTAAAACCATTAAAACTTAGAAGTAAATAAACGACTGTATCAACTTTTATATTTTCTTATAGTAAGTGAACATTTTGTTTTTCACAGCAGTTCTTCATTTGCAAATATATATACAAAGACAATAAACTAAATTTTACTGCAAATACTGATATTATAAGCAAAAAAAGGGCAGCAAAGATTACGATTACTAAGAAAACTGTCCTCGTTTAATGTTAGCGAAAATGCCTTGGCTATGTTTTATCACGCTCACATCTGCAATATTTTAAGTTTCAATATCACTGCCTGGTATGTCAATCTGAGCATTAAAAATAAAAATAAACTTCAAAGAATCCTAAATGCTGCTGGTAAAATCATTGGCAAAAAAACAAACCTCATTTGGGCAGTTGTTTGAGACAAACATCTCTAAAAAAGCTAACAAGATCCCCGAAATAAAGAATCACCCTTTGTGTCAGGATTTTGTGATTTTACCATCACAAAAGAGATACAAGACACAAACACTCTTTTGTTCCCCTGGCAATCAAATCATTACATACCAACAATCTGATATAAACTTTGTCACATGTAAATTATGAGGGAGTCTGGTGTGAGTGTACACTTTAGTTTCTTATAGTTATAATGTTTTTTGTTTGGTTTAATATACAAGATATATTTGATTTCAACGATGGGTTAAACACAATGGTTCTAAGATTCGTAATATTAAAACAATGTATCATTTTTTAGGACCCCGTACTGTCAAAAAGAAATGAATGTCTGGTAACTCTACTATGATGAATTTGCTGTTCTATAAAAGGTCTTATTACTTTTGCATATCATCAGCAAGTAATCTATTAAGTACAGAAAAGTTTCAGTTAAGAAGCTTCCTTTTTATAGCTCTTGCCGATACATGAAAGGAAATAAAATATTGAATATATAACAACATTTCACCAGCCTTGGTAACGTTTATAACTACAGAGACGTATATACTATGTTATATACACTGTGAACAAATTACACCAGAACAGTAGCTCATAATCACATTGTTTCAGAATAGGTAATAAAGGTTTAAATTATTGTAGTTCAAAATGTACAGATCTTCATTGCTGTCCATAGTGAAAGTACGCTGAGCTTTACATTTTATTTCACGAATAGATTCGTAGATTGGTAACTTATAAATTGGATGTTTAGCTATTGAAATATTGCACATTACTTTAAAACCCAATTTATTACTTAAAAATCTTGAATGAAAATAATTCTACCAACTAGGTAACTAGGTTAAGTAAAGTATTAGGTACATTGTTTCACTGTATTTTTTCATGTCATTGCTGACAGCTGTACGCTAATTGATATTGTTGAACACGCATAAACAAATTAGTCTTTTTTTTTTCGTCGGGATTTTCATTAAGATCATTAATAAATAAGTATGCAAAGGCCGGACTAAGCCATAAAAATGCCAGAGTAAGCCATACTTTTGCCAGGCTAAGCCATGAAAAGGCCTTTTGGAAACTATTCAAATGATGAAAGATATATTCGGTTTCGATTATATATTTCATTGTACATGAATAGACTTAACTCTAAGCACCAAACCTTTTTCAAGAAGTAAATTGAATTCCGAAACTTGAACTTAATCTAATGCAATATTATGCTTCTCCAGTCGCGAGGTGACTATGGATAATTTCATAGAAGTAAGACGAATGACTGGGCATTAGCTAAGGTAAGAACACTGTCGACCATACAACAGTTCCCCCCTTCTCCACGCATTTGATCTATTAAAAAATTTGCATATGTCGATACACTTTGTGGTCAGCGGCATCGCAGGCTCTGCCAGAGTGTAGCACTGTGTCTTGACTCCCATATTTGGGGCTAGCTGCAAGGCGAGTAACTGGCCCCTAAACCAGTGAGCTTCTGATAGGAGCGGCTCGTTAGCCATGACTGGACCGGACATAGTAACGCCCAACCTAATGGCTGGATGCTAGCCCTATTTCTAAGTTGTCTAGTATTGGAGATTCGTACACATGAAAGTAAATCTATTAATAGCAAACTTGTATTGGTGTATCCGGTGTGCTGAACATGAAAGTACAGACAAGTGAAGCAGTTTGATAAGCCCTAGACATGTGTTTAATAAGCCCTAGACATGTGTTTAATAAGCCCTAGACATGTGTTTAATAAGCCCTAGACATGTGTGTTTGTTTCACTGTAGAGTCACATTTTTAACTATATACCTGGAGAGTACATATTAATGTTCAAATTATTTAGTCTTGACTTTCAATATGGCGTCAATTTCTAACTTTTATCTATACCTTCCATGAGATTGCCAAAGACATTAGTTTTTATCGCTTTCATCTACTTTTGTGATTTAAAGAAATTCAAAGAAATCTTACAAATCAAAGTGTAACCAACGAGCAGATGAGATTGACTTTTACTTCTTTAGTCTGAAAATAGCAATAGGATAAGTACGGTGTATGTTAAAGTTATCTGCCCTTTGAGCTAATGGAATTTAAAAAAAAACACACTTTAATAAAAAAAAAAAAAAGGTGTGTCTAATATTTGCTTTATTATTGTTTTTTTTTTAATTTCATGTCTTCAAGGCCCCACACCAGGCAGGATTCATGAGCTGGAAGAGAAAGACCGCCAAAAGGCAGCAGAAATAGAAGCATCAACATTACAACTTTTGAAGAGCAGAAATGTAAGTGTTGCATTTAATGTGAGAGAGAGAGGGAGAGATTAGGTACAGGATGGGCAACATACGCTCAGTAATAGACCTTGACATGTCCATGACATCTTACCCTCTGACCTTGCTAGATTACAGCAGTCCCCTCACTCCCCCCCCCAATATCTTCTGTCTTACTTAGTTTTAGTTCACTTAATTTGCATCAATTTTAAGAAAATAAGCCACTCTGTCTCTTTCAAATCCAATAGAAAGTAAGGAGTGTATTTCATAATGCAAAAGAAGTATCCAGGATTTTATGTGGCCAGCACAACACCAGCAGCCATGGATACAAAATTGATGTTCTCAAGTGGTTACCCTTTGGTCAACTGAACTGACCACAATATTACCATATATTCGCTCGGTATTGCTTCCATAACTTAATTTACATTTCTCTCCTGCAAGATAGGTTCAGGCTTGTATCTAGTCCTCGCTCCCCCCCGCCATACAAACGAAAAGAACATTGTAACTTTTAGGTCCCTGAAAGCCATCTTCAAGAATGTTATTATCTTTATTACCCAATGCTACAAGAGACTCTACAGAGATAACAGAGTGACATAAATACTGTTTATTGTTATAGATAGTGTCTTCAAATTGGGTATCTGTTTTGGTATATTATTAGTTCTATATCTAGCTGTAGAATTTAGTGTTACCGAGAAAGCAAAAGGTCTATAAAATAGATAGATTATACCCATCGATAGCACCCATTTTTTTTACTGTTGCATCCTGGATGTTGTGGGCTGTCACTCACCTTTGTTTATACGTTGCTAAGGCTACACGTTCTTCAATCCAATTGGCTGCATGGTTATGTGCTATGCGCTCTGGACTGTCATCTCAATGGTCCCCGGTTCACACTCTGGTCAAAGCTATCCCCCTGACCGTCTTGAGGGAGGTTTGGTCCAGGATGTAAAAATTTTCAATTTTGAAGGAACCTACGAAGTATGTAAACAAAAACAAAAATTATAATAAAAATTACAAAAAAAAAAAAGGAAATTATTGCAAAATATAGGTATTGAAAGCTGTCTTTTAAAAAACAACAAAATATTAGTGAGTGATTTGGGTATACAACTGTATCTGACGCCACATCATCTCGACATTTAGACATTCTACAGAATACCCACCCAAAGCACTTTGTCTTCTGGTAGCAGAGCATAGGCTAAAAACAACTAATAGCAGTATCACCAGTCTTTGTGGGTCACTTTGGGGGCTATTGATATAGAAATATTTTTGCTCCTTTGAAAGTTATTGTACTACCCACTATCTCTGAAACCCCTCCGTGCTTGAAAACCTTAAATCCTTAAAACTATCGGTGTTTATACAAAGTATCACCTGGCGTTCAAAGTGTTTATTTTGGAACGCAGCATTAACCTCAGAGAATTGAGCTTCCAATCTGCTGTCATTAGATCTACCGTTTACTCACGTGAAAGAAAGAAAAAATTAACACAAGGCCAGAGCGAGATATTATTATGTCTAGTGACGTCAAAGGGACACACTTCCTTGTAGTGCTCTGTTTAGATTTAGGTGGCTTTCATAGCTTTCGGTAGTTTTAGCTTTTGATTCCACGATATTTCCTTTGTGGTGATTTGTTGGATTAATTTACACTTCTCAAGGGAGTTAAATACTCCAGTGCATAAAGTTGAAGGACGACTGCCTGGTCAAATAGTACGCGCTTCGGAGAGTCAACACGTTGGCCTGAGCTCAAATATCGCTCGCCGTCATCTTTATTTCAATAAACTTATCTTAATTTCCCGTTAACGATAAGTTTCAATATCGACGAGCACACTGTATTGAAAGCTTGTAAATGTTTCATTAATTAAGGCAACCAGCTTTCGGAGTGTGCTCATTGCATTAATCTCAAATGGAACTGTGAAACAAAGCAAAAGAAAATCCTTCAACACTAATAACTCTAAACTCTAAAGCAAGTACTTTAAACAGGGTCGGACTGGGTGTCACAATTGGCCTTGGCATAACCATACCATTCGGCCCACTAATTCATTACCATACGACTACATCTATTGTCACCTGCCCTAGAAATAATTTAAATTTTGATAATGCATCGATAACTGAACGCAAGCTGCAAAAGTGGGTTTAGATTGGCCTAATTTAACATGTTGTATTTCTACTACCAGATAGAATTAGAGGCTATAGGAAATCTCAATTTGTACAAACATTTGTACAATTGCAACATTAATAAGTTTGAAAAGGGACACGCCCCTGTCAATCAATCGTACTTCTTTAAAATTCAGTACTAACCACTTGAACGGTTATTTAAAAAAAAAGTCTCTTTACTTTCACCTCCATCGCTCACAATAGTCATGGTCATCTTTCTCTAACCCTGACGGCGTAAAATTCGTAGCAGGGAAATTCTGCGATCTTGTGACGAACCAACCCAATAATATAATGCACATTTAACTCCACACGTTATATTTGAGTCATTTTTTGTAATCGTGAATCTGTAGAATACTGTATACAATAATACCTCCATATTAAAAGAAAATTTGTTATAGAATTACCCGAGTATTTCGGACTAATGCAGCTTCTACTGGATTATAAAAAAATAATAAACCTTATGTTGTTAAAATCACTTAGTGTAAGCCTATAGAGAGATTGTAAACCACCAGTTTCATGATACATGTTTATACATTCCGGGAATGTGCCCAACTGCCCATATAGCCAGTTCGCCCATGACCTTAAAGCTATATATTTAAGTAAACTGAATTCGAATTCAATAAAAAAAAAAGGTAGTCTACGATAATCCTTTAAAAAAAAAATAAAAACCACCCCTCAGATAGTAGATATTATCTTTATTTTTGTAAGTCTCAAAAGATGGTATAGTTCCGGTCTCTTAAAAGATTGCATAGTTTAGGTCTCTTTAAAGATCCTAAAGTTACGATCTCTTAAAAAGATCGTGCAGTTCTGGTCTCTTAAAAAATCGTATATTTCCGGTCTCTCATAACTGAATACTTGCACAGTCTACAATTCACCACTGAAAAGATGAACACATACTAAGAAAGAACTAAGCATACACACAAAAAGACAAAGTCAAATATGACCATTGTGATCAGAGATTCTGATGGGAGGCTCGATGCCGAATGTTGAGATGTCAGGAAACTTAAAGAAAAATGTCAGTGATAAATCTGGGTCGTAATACCGATCCTTGGCTTGGTAAAAAGAAATAATATTGTAGATGTAGTTTCTGGTGTATCATTTCAAAAGTCGACCAGGTTAAAGGTCGTCAGTGCAAATCTTATCAGTGCTGTAATGTGTGCCTCCCTCTGGTGCTCTTCCCTGTGTCAAGTGTAAGATATGCAGAGCCCTATTTGACCCACCCCGTAACAGAGATAACGGGATAGGTGGACGTGACATGTGGAGGACGTCTCAGATGGTTATTTATTGGCCTTGATTTCTTTTTTATCGTCATTGCCTTTTTTTTTTTAAACAATACCTTTAGTCACGTCATAACTTTATGAGGGCAGAACTTGTACGCTGATCTCAATAAACGACTTTAATGATTTTTCTAGAAATTTAAAAATTAATGTATATGAGAAAAGAATTATTAATTCGTTGGCCACATGGGGAGAACCTTTGTTTGACCCTTATCATTTTTCAAGTAAAAAGGAAATAACTTTAAATTTGACAATATATTTAGGTCTAGTTCTATCTAACTATTGTAAAAAAAAAAAACACAAGCTTAAAATCTATGGCCATATTACAAAATCTGCGGTGATTGCAAAGACCTTCCTTCAGGGAACAGTACAAGAAAAAAAAGAAGAGGCAGACAGAGAAAACGATGGGAGGACAACACTTCTTTCTTAACCTTCATTTGAGATCGTAGCACAACAATACGAGAACTCTTATAATGTGCACAGCGTGTTAAGTGGCGCACGATATTCAGGATCATGGGGTTATGGTAGATTGAAATTTGGGAGTTGTAAAATATAAATAAATTATTTGCGTTTTATAATTAGGTGTTTGAACATTTTAATTGCTAATTAAATTAAGTCTAATTTTTTTTTTATATCAACTTAACAAATGATACATTTTTTGACAGCTATTACTGTTCAACTGTAAATTTTTAGGTTTTGAGGAAGAAAAAAAAACTATCAAAGAAACAAAAAAACAAAAAACAAACAAAAAACTGCAACATATAGTACTAAAGGAAGCGGAAGAGACTTACGGCAGTTTTTTGTTTAAAGTTGACCTATTCTTATCTTATATAAAATACAGACGTTACTTCAAAATGAGAAGATGATTACGTCCTACGCGTCATGCATTCAGTCATGCATATTAACCAATGACTTAAATTCTGCCAAGTCACTGGTTTTCCTGGCTAGCTCAGGCAACCCATTCCATGCTCTAATAGCACTAGGGAAGAAGGAGTATTTGTAAAAATTTGTCCTAGCATATGGGATGAGGAATGTACCTTTATTTTTGTGTCTTTCTGAGTATTTTATTAATTTTTTTTTTGGTATTTGAAGATTATGGCTCAGTGTTTTATGTATAATTGCTTCTTTATTTTTGAGTCTTCTGTCCTGAAGGCTTTCTAAATTTAGTGATTTAACTAAAGGTGTTACTCTAGTCAAATGTGAATATTCGTTTGCTCTATTTTGTGTCTATTCCAGTTTCTTAATGTTTTCTTGAGTTGGGGGGTCCCAAACGGAGGATGCATATTCTATTATTGGCCTAACCAAGGTTAAATAACATTTTAGTTTTATGTTCTTATTTGATTTATAGAAATTTCTTTTAATAAACCCCAATGCTTTGTTTGATTTTTTGATAGTTTCATCAATATAGGGATTCTATGACAGTTTTTCATTTATTATAACACCTAGGTATTTTGAGTTTTTAGTTTGTGTTACTGGTATACTATGAATAAGATAAGTGGAATTAATTTGTTTTAGCTTTTTTGTTACTCTTAAAAACTGACATTTTTCTGGGTGGAAAGACATGCTCTAATTTGATTCCCATTTCTGTAATTCATCTAATTCTCTTTGTAAAATTTCTGTATCTTATGTTGTTATTATTGTTCTATATATTATGCAATCGTCTGCGAATAATCCGACTTTTGTTCCTGAACTAATGCAATTTGGTAAATCGTTTATGTAAATTAAAAATAGTAGTGGACCCAAGACTGTTCCTTGAGGTACACCTGAGTTTACTGTTATCGGTGTTGATTTAGAGCCATTTATTATTACAGTTTGTTCTCTCCCTATCAGAAAATCGCTAATCCACTGATGCAATGGACATTCAATGCCAAAATATTTTAATTTTTTAAGCAAACGATGGTGGTGAACTTTATCAAAAGCTTTGGAAAAATCTAGTAAGATAGCATCTATTTGCTCACTGTTATCTAAACCTTTGAAAAATCATCAATTAGTCCTAGAGTAAAATAAAAAAATATGCAAGAAGACCTATATTTGTGCTATTTCTATTTAAACTTTAAATATAGACTGCGACGTTTTGGAAAAATAAAATACAAAGGTGTGATATATAACTTCTACATTCTTGAGAGATATAGGTTTACATTTTTTAAAATTATGTTACTTTCCTTAATTACTTCTTTTTTTATGTCTCTCTATTTATGTTTGCCTCTTTCTGTTTCTATTTATTTTTGTTTCTTTCTATTTCTTTCTTTCTTTCTTTTCTTTTCTTTCTTTCTTTTCTTTCTTTTCTTTTCTTTCTTTCTTTTCTTTCCTTTTCTTTCTTTCTGTTTATTTCTTTCGTGTTTTTTTTTTGTTTCGTGTTTTTTTTCGTTTCTTTCTTCCTGGTTCTTTCTTTCCATTTTTTTGTCTGTTTCTTTTTTTCCCCTTTCTGTTATATTTTTGGTTTATCTCTCTATTACTTTCTTTAGTTCATTTTTTGTTTTACATTTGCTAGAAAAAAAAAAGTAAACTTTCCCTCCAACGGTTCATGTCTTTTAGTTGTACAGAAAACGGAAAGTGTGGCAGGTGGGTCACGTGGGGGGGGTGTAGAGAGAGAAAGAGAGAGAGCAGGTGAATAGCTTTTGAACTTTGAACTTTAATTGTAATCTTTCAGTGCACCACCGATTTAAAACCCCAGCTTAACATTGATAAACAGAACCTTTGCTTTTTAAACTTCATTACCTACGTAGCTAATTTCTATACGTTCTTAAAGTGGGCCGCACGTTGAGCAGGTTAGGAGATGTCATTTCTAGAAATAGTTCCTTGAATGTCAGAGTCACTTTCTAGACGTGTAGATAACATTCTTTTTTGTTTTACAAGGCCTATCTCCGCTCTGTCTGTCTGTCTGGTACTAATTTCGTACACGTTATCTCCCTCTTCCAAGTCTCGGATCAAGTTGACACTGTGACGAATCATTCATTGTCCCTAACAACAGATGAGTCTCTATAAAAAATTAGACCCGTTATTTTTATCAATTTGTCTTAAATAATTAGTTTTGTTTTTGTATTGAGGCAGCAGTAGCTAAGGGGAGATAAGCCTTGCATAAACATTAGGTCGTCGCCTAAAAATGTGAAACTAACAACCTTCTATTTTCATAAGCGATTGTCTACCTCAGTTACTAACGTGTCGGCCTTCCATCGAGGAGGCCTTAGCCCCCAACATCGAATTTGAGTTGAGCAACTTTTTTTTCTGAAAATATTGTTTTTGAAAGCCAGCAATAAAACCCATCATAACCCAGATCATTGCTACAAGCATGAAATTGCGCTAAAAAACTAAACCACAATTAATAACAACATTTCTGACTGTATACGTCACTATATTGTAATTCATATCAGATGAATTACACGAGTGAGTTAAAAAAAATAATATAATTTTACTTTATATAACTTTTTTTTAATAAAAGCTCTTTATATATTTGACTTGTTCTGATTGATTTCATTGGAAATATAGTTAGGGGCATCCACCAAGCATTTTAGTTTACTGCCCTATTTTAATGTATATCATTGGACAAATAAAGGGTTAGGAACTGATCGAACTAATCCATTTGGGCAAAGTTGCTGCCCTTTGTAAAGTCTTATGTTCAAATGAGGCGAGACCAATCGTCATGTAAGGTCTAATACTGACCTGCAACGTCGCAACATGTGGGCAGTGGAGACCAATAGTTCATTGCCACGTCACAGATCTGTGTTGAGGCCTGCTAGAACGAATGGTCTCGAATGCTGTCACCTTCTCTAGTGTAAGCGTGAGAATAATAGAGAGAGAGAGAGAGAGAGAGAGGCAGAGAGAGCGAAAGAGAGGAGGACTAAGAGAGTGCTGTTTTGAAGTGCATGTATCTATTTCTGATATAACCACGATTAAAGTTGGGCGGATAGTTTGGTTGTGTAAAAAGCTAAATACATTCTGATGTAACCACGAAGTGGACTGTTGGAGTTCAAGTTACTAAATATAGGTTTGTACGTTGAAGAAGGGAGAGCGAGCGAGAGACACGTGACAGTGAATGTCAAGGATGTTGTTGATGTGCTTGGTTCGAACCTGGGACGACTGTCCAGAGTGCATACCACATGTCCATGCAGCCATCCTATATGCATAAACCCCTCACATTTAGCATACCACATGTCCATGCAGCCATCCTAAAAAGTTAGTAAGTGAACTCTTAACCTCATTAAAAGACTAAATATCCCTCCCCCCATTAACTCATTCTAGTTTCCTCATTTCTAGATGTTTCTATTCTCATACTTATCTTGTCTCTTCATGCACCTCATTCACTGTCTTTCTTTATCTTCCACAGATCGATGGAACCTTCACCAGACTTCAAGGGAGAGAAGCGTGGCACGTCATCGTGGAATACGCCAAGAAGATCAACGCGACCTTAATCGTGATGGGCTCACGTGGACTGGGCAAGCTTCGGCGCACCATCCTGGGCAGCGTGAGTGAGAGCGTCCTTCACCACTCGGAGGTGCCGGTGCTGATCTGTAAACATCCCCACCACAGTCACCAACATCACTGACCTTGACAACGCTGTTGTTGTAGATCTTTAGTAATGTGTCCCGCTATGTCTTGTCATTATTGGTTATCATCACCATTAGTTCTTTGGCTACACTTTAGTTGATTGTAAATATTTAATTTACACCCTAATGGTATTATTTGTTCGTTAGCTACATAATATTAAACATATAATTTGAGAATCACTGATCTAAATAAATCATACGAAAGAGTTTTGTTGTTTCTTTATCAGAATCTCTTAATCAGAACAAATAGTATCCTGCATTTATACACTATCTATATTCAATTTTTGCATTTTGTGTTTAATATATATTTATATATTTGTTACATTGTTTTAAAAAATTAAATTCTAATAAAGGGACATAACAAGATGTTATTTGAGCATTGAACAATGATGAGTACAATTCCAGTTACCCCCCTTGTTTATCTTTTTCATTAATACAGATAAAGTACATATCATATTAAATTATTTTAAAATGATCATTTCTTATCGTTTTCATTATTATTTCCTATTGGCAATGTTATTCGTTATTACTATGTAAACAAAATTCATTATTATATTCAAGTTGAAATTATACTTGTGTATTAAAATGAAAAAATACAGCAATAACAACAGTAATTGTAAACACTACCCTCTGATGTGTTCATACTCAAATAGTGTTATATTTAGTAATTTTATTGCACTTTATATTTACACAACCTTGAAGTTTGTTACATATTTTACTAGTATACAACACTACTTATGTCAGTAGAACAATCTGTACTACCATATAATAATCTATTTTAATATTCCTACTAAACAGGAATTAACGGATGCTTGATCTTACTAAGAAAGCAGGTCACATTGACAGAGCTTCTGTTTCTTATAATTTGTAGACTAATAAAATCTCAAAATGTAGAATGACAACAGTGGATAACAATAAAAAGGATTTTACTATTTTGCTCAATTGAGCAATCCAACATATCTTACATACACTCAACACTTCAGGCTTGCACTCCTGAAAGGTAAAAAACACACTCTTAAGATGATAGTTAGAGATATTAATTATCTTCACACTTGCAAGGCTCCTACACACAGAAATATTCGGGCACTTCTAACAACACAAAGTATTTCTCCTCCTAAACAACTGCACCTAACTGGCAGCATGATGTCTAACACCTTCAATATTCATAAGTTACATCCCATCTAGTCTCTACTACACGCATTTGTATCTTTAACACAGACCCATTGAAAACACAAAGAAACTTCATTTAGCAAACCTTTAACACATTTCTGCATCATTTCCTTGCCTTGAACCGAGACTATTCGTTATAGAATGGCTGAACACTGACCTGCAACGTCACAACCTGTTTGCAGTTTAAACCAATAGTTTGTTGCCACGTCACAGATCTGTACAACGTGAAAACCAGCTACGTCACAACCTGTTGTCAGTTTAAACCAATAGTTTGTTCCCACGTCACAGATCTGTACGACCTGAAAAGCAGCTATTGGTCATCATGACGACAGTCAAAACGTCCACCAAACGACCAGGACGCCATCCTAAAATACAACCCTAACCATAACCCTAAACAACAGTACATTGCGAGGAGTTCTAAGCAGGTCGGGAATTGTTGGTAAGAAAATATTTTTAAATTAGCCTGGGCCACGAGTTAGTTTAACCAGACCCTAAATGTTGAACTTGTTTTTATTGAAAGCCCTTGTGGTTTTAGTTGCACCGTTTTTGTTTTTTTTTAAACTTGTCAAGCGATACTTCCGTTTTGATATTAAATTTCGTTTCCGGCCAATCTGGACATTTGAAAGAAATGGTGAAAAAAAACGGGAAGCCATTACGCGTGAGATCAAAGCAAAATGATACTGTTTTGCACACTAATGCATCCATACAAACATCAGCTTTGACATTTTTATTTTTTATTTTATCCATTTAGTCTCTGATATTGTTACTACATTTCAGAACTGGAAGTTAAAAACTTGTATCATACCTAAAAAAAGAAAGGCTTTAGAAGAATGTTACATTTGTTGTGTTCATTACTCTGAACGTTGTCTAATCAGTCAAGACTAAAGATTTTTTCTGAATTGTAACAAAACTGTGGCTTAAGTATCAGCGAATACCTTTTTTTAAAAAAATATTCCTTGTTTATATTGAGCGCTATCTATGCGAATGTATAAAAACATGGGACAAACATGCTTGTACTGTTTTTTAATCTCACAATCAGATAGTTTCTTATCTTAAGTACTGGATTTACTGTAAAATGTCTGTCAGTAACTTTCAATTAGACACGCATATATATGTTGTCAAGATGTTGTTGTTTTCTTGAAGCGACAGGCTTGTGTTGTATCTTCTCCAAACCTTTTGACTTGCGGATTCGGAGGTACCGTAAAGATAAGACGAACTCTCCTAAGTAGTACTAAGATAAAATAAAATGACACTGTAAATTTAATTTCCTTGAGTTTAATTCTTTTACACTCGAACTTGAAACAATAGATATGGATGCAGTAAATATGATTTAGATACAGGATACTATAATATTATAAATGAGCAAATAAACTAATGAAATTTGTACCTTAACTAGCAATATCTAGCACTCACGCTCCAAGTCCTAACTCTAACTCTAACTCTGACTGACTACACACTCAAAGGAAAAACCTTCCAACTACTTCCTTAAATAATCTCCTCCCCAGAAATCTTCAGAACCTTCCTTTCACATCCATGCTATTTTAACCTTTCTTTTTATTCCCCCGCCTTAACTAACTCCTGAACATGGATCTTGTACTCAGGATCATCTGATCATTCCACGTCACATTCTTCATATACAAACACACATCCTAAGGAGCGACACATTTCTCTGTTTCACCACATGCACTGAGAGATAAATTCAGTAGCAGCCTCACCTCCACACTACTCGCTAACTTACAGTTAACTCTTGTTCGATCATAATACCACATCACAAACCAAGAGATTAGAGACAGGGTTACTGCAGCGATTGGACCCCATGATGACCTGCTAACTAAAGTGCTAACTATCGTAAAAAAAAAAACGCAAGTCAAATATTTACGGCCATATTACAAGGTCTTCGGGGCTCGTTAAGACCTTCCTTCAGGGAAGAGTACCAGAAAAAAAAAAGAAGAAGCAGACAGAGAAAGCGATGGGAAGACAACATAAAAGAATGGACGGGCCTGCCATTGATAGAGGTTCGAACTAAGACAAAAGACAGAGACGAACGGAGAAAAATTGTCGATAAATCTTGAGTGGTGCCCCAACGGTCCAACAGATTAAGGCATAGGTAAAGGTAAAGGTGGATTATAATTTAATTATGATATCATACAATGACAGTAACCTAGTTGAAAAATTAAATAAATATCTTCTATGACGAAAACCTTTTTACAGCTAGTAAATATAATTAGAGAATATTTCTTTTTGGCAGGTTTACAGTATTTAAGATAAGACATTTCATTAAGAAATTTTCTAAATCTTGAACACTGATAACATGCTTTAATCCTGGAAGTTAAAAACTTATTTTACATTTTCCTCTTCTCTCTGGCAGCACGTCTGAAGTGTTAATATTTTATAAAGATGTCTGGCTTACATCTCGGCTGTACTGTCACAAGACCCAACCACCATCTGTCTACCGACTGCTTATTACACCAACTACACCAATCTGTTAACTGGGGTGAGTAGTCACATCTTAAACTCTTAATGCATGTGTCAGTGTGGAAGTGGGTGATGAAAACTTTATAACATTTGTATTGTAATTAAAATTAAGAAGTCAAAATTACCCCACCCTTTAAAAAATCTCCTAACATCATACCACTGTTGTTTTCCTAGGACTATGGCTATATCGTGACGGACTTCGGCAAAGAATTGCTTGTTGAAATCTCTAAAACAACAAATCTTCGTTTAGTCCTGGACTTCAAAAATGTAAGTTTGTAAAACAATAACATTAGAATTCAGCTTGTTACACACAGAAAGACTTCTGGTTGATAGTTATTTGTACTATGATATAAAAGTAAAGAAAACAAAATCAACACAAAGATTTTCTGTTTACAAAGTTTCTAAAAAGTATCATGAAAAACTACCAGATACACTAACATAGGAATACTGTTGAGATATAAATTTGATTAGCACGCATTAGCACTCATTAGCACTCATTTGTGACCAAATAGAAAGCTATAACCAAAAGCAGGTGTAGACCGTGAGTAGAGAACTTACATCGGCCTTCAACTGACAAGGGTCTTGCATACATTAGAAGTTGCAAAATATATAGATCAAAGCTAGGACTGTGAGGTTCTGTAATCCATTAATATTTAGACTCGAAGATAAGCCTTATAAACATAAATCTTTGAATAGAAGTCAGAGAATACATTTTAGACAACAGGAAAGGAGGGGTAGGTTGACCCATATGACCGACTTTTAAGTCAATAGTTTTGATTTAAATTTGTCTTACAATAATCGGCTGTTCACAAAGTCTTATTTATAAAACTCGAGGCTATGGTGATGTAGGGCTTGGCTTTTCAGTAGAGGAACGCAGGCATTTTGAGTTAAAAAGGTCTCCAAATAAACTAGGATGTAAATATTAACTTTTGTTTTTAAGGAGGAAGAAGCATTAAGATGTAGTTTATATTCACTCCCATATTACCCGCTGACCATACAACCAGATAAAGTTAAACATCAGTTGTGATCTTTCTTTCCCCGCCAGACGCCCATTCATTTCTGCCTCCACTAGATATAGAGAAACCACTGCTTAGATTAGATCTCTTCAAAACTGTAAATTAGTCTCAAAAATTTCTTTAAGGAAATAATTTTTAAAATCTTGATTAATTTAGCTGATAAGCGACCATGCTAAATGTTTATGAAATACTAAATTTGGAATAACTTCAGTCATCAGTGCTTCCAATCATGTACTGTATTTCAATTTGAATAGCAATGATAAACTTAACATATACTTTACTGTAATATACGGTAGTTGAAGTCTTACGAGATCAAAGCTAATGTCTGCAGAGAAGCACGACTCCCGCCAAGCAGAATTCAGACCAGATGTCTGCCACGTAAGTCACTATTTGTTAGGCCCCAGTTAGGCTTTACGTTACAAGTTTTTTAAGTGCTCCGTCTGTTCTCTTGCTATTATTTTATTTTCAACTACAATTCCCCACATTTGAAGTTATATTGAAACAAGTAAACTTGTAGATAAGAGTTCAATTGAAAGGTAACACCTTCACAATGCATAGATACCATGTGGTCGAGAAGATAGCGCAATCTCACTTCGTGTGAACTACAAGATGGATATAAAGCCGATTACATCCAGGCACAAATTGGTTGGGTCTATTGCATTATCGTCTGATTTTGCTGTAAGTATCTTGGTTGATATATTTTGTCTGCTGTCGCTCATCTTCGCCACGTAACTTGAAACACCGAAACTCAAAGACTTCATGCCATAAAGAGCGATCATGGGCTAGCGCTAGCATTCCCCAGTTACAGAATGTAATGAAAGGTGCTTTCATTTGTTTTCTTACAACGAACACAAATTTTGTAAACTTTATTAGCAAATATTGTCATAATGACAATAACTTTAAGTATGAAAAAAAACAACTATACATTTTGTAAGAACATATTGCAACCAATTATTTCCCTTTGTTTATGTAGTAATCACATTAATTTCTGTTACTACAGATGTAGGTCTAAATACTAACCACTTAGTGCTGCCTTAGAGTCGTTAAGAATTGGGTAATACTTTCTTATTATTGACAACTCTGATTTTATGACAGCATATTCCAAGCTTATCCCTACTCTTTCTGGCTATGTTGGTAACGCTCAAGTCTCTTACGGAGCCGTGTATGTTCAAACCTGGGAGGTGGCCACAGAGTTTGACATTGTCTACAGAGAGTCGTTTACAGTCCAGAGTGGACAGCCCTATTGGTTGACCATGTCCCAAGAATTAGGTAGGTCAAAGTAAAGCAGTAAGACGTTGTGGTCGCGTTTGAACTTCTATGACACTGTGGTATCAAAACAATACATAACACCTTTACAACACGACGACTCACTGAACACCCACTTAGATACTTTCCTCTACCTTGGCTTAAAGTTTCTTTCACTTTACTTTCAATCAATTGTAAAAAAAAGATAAACAGGTAAAACATCATATGAATACATTGCACAGGGAAGGATTCGCATTTATTTGTTACTTGTGGACAGACAACTGGAAGATTTGAAAACTTATATTTTTCATTTTGTAAAAAAATAAATGGGGGAGGTATCTTGAGAATTATTAAAAAACTGCCTAAGCTTGAGTCAGTCGCAATAAAATTGCCCAAATCAACATTTGGATTCGAAATGGACTAGTCAAGCTGTTTGTAACTATCAAAACACGATCCCATTAATACTAGAGTAAAGTAAAGTTCTCCTTTCAGACCTTGCAATCTATGTGGCAGATGATGTGATTGTTATCTTGCGTTTGTAGCCTACTGCTAACGAGGGTGTCATCTGGCCAGCACAATCACCAACCGCCTCTATTTAAACTTGTATACAAGCAACATCATCATGCTCAAGCATATATATTAACATCTAATTGTTATGTGATGAACATATATAATGAACATATTATATAATGAACATATTATATATTGAACATATTATATATTGAACATATAATGAGCATATGATGAGCATCGCTGGTATTATAATGATTATTACATTATTTTAGTATTATTGTCGTTATTACTCCAAATATCAATTTATAATAAAATTATTAAATTTCATAAAAATATAATTTTTGTTTCTTTTAGGATATCATGGAACAAACAATATTTATGTTTACACTAACCCCAAAGCCGGAGCAGCAGATCTTTGGGCTTTCCAAATTCCGCCAACCTGTGAATCCGAGGATCTTGGGGGTCCTATCGTGATTGGATAGATATAGAATCCTTGAGTCCTGGACAAAGATGAGGCCAATCATTGGATAATTCTTTACGAGTACACTTCTCAATTACTTGACAAAAAAATCTGCGATTCTCATTTAAAATCCTTCTTTGTTTTCGCTCATAAATAACTATGTACTATAAACAAAAAATCTTTTATTTTATATATCTTACGTTATAAGCTACAAAAGTTTTAACAAAAAGAAAATCAAAAGGCTGTGAAATAATCAAATTGTGATGAAGTATAATACGAAGGCTAAATAAAAGCAAGTTGTTTTTTTATTTTAGACAGTCACGTGGTATGCAAGTCAAAGTCGCCACATAAAAAATATATACTGTAGCTTTTCATAGCTTCTAATTCTATATGGTAAACTAGCCGGATATTGCCTGCGGGCCTTAGTTTGGGTATCTGTAATCGAGTGGGTTGGATTTAGATCTATGTCAAACTTTGCTTATGTTCCTTTCACATTTTTTCTTTCGCCACGAAAATGAAAGTAGATTGCGAAAATGGGTTTACCCGTTAATTCGATACATTCATATCTAATATAAAATACTGTGAAAGGGGTCTGCCCGATTTGTTGAAAAGTTTATTTTTCTAATAGCGATAAATTTAACTTTTTTAAAAAAATATTTTCGGGGCCCCCCGGTTGTAGGAGGGACATTAAACATGAACTACGGTCTCCGCCATGATCCAAGTAACATTTATGCCAAGTTTCATCAAGATTACTTTCTGCTTTATACATTAGACTAGCCAGATATGCCTTACTGTCTGCTTTATATATATTAGATGAGAGGAGATAATTGGGTTTCGGTACCAGAAAATTAGAGAGCCTTTGAGTTTCATAATTTAAGTGGCCAACTTTTATCTGGGATCATTTACTGTATAGCTTTCAAGCTTGTGTTTGTTGAAATGGAATGATAAAGTGTCTGATTGTTTGATATATACTATGTGAATGTGTTCAATCTTTTCAATATTTCTACATAAAGGACTAAAGTTTTTTGATTTTGTAAAGACCAATCAATTTCATTTTGTACACGTATTCGAGATTCACCAAACTACAGTCGTATATTGAGTCATTAGATTAAATGTCTTAAGATACCTCCATGTAGAGACCACCCAATTCCATTTAAACAAAGAAGTGCCTCTTAATGAAATTCACTATTGTACTAGGACTGGACATAAATATATGAGGCACCTCATGAAACACTTTTTGAAACATAATGTAAAAAAAACTACGACAATCAAACGTATTGGAGTTGAAAACCATGAACCCAGTTCATATCAGTTTAGCTAATATACTGTGATTATAAAACTTTAGTATGTCCTAATCTAGATTCTATGTTGATTACTAAACGTAGTATTGAAATTATATTACACTGCATTGATTTTCACAAGGAAATAAAGAATGTCAAGGAGGCTGACTTGGACGTCACTGTTGTCAACTCTATACAACAGAATTAAGTTCTAAACTTAACACAATGTCAATGAGTGAAATCTGAACTTCGGATCAAATCTCCTTATTCCAGTTAGTTACTTGCCCGTTTTTTAAAATCAAGTCTTAAAGTGAACGTGTACTGCTGTCTTTATGTGGAAATTTTTCAGTCACCGGAAACACCAAAACACTGACTACTTTTAGTTTTTCCGCTATGAATGAAAATCTGCAATACGCAAACACATTGAAATTGTTTCTGTTCAAATGAAGAATACTTTATCTTGTAGTCAAGACACTTTTTTGTTTCAGTTAATGTTAAACCAACATGCTTAGGGTGGATGGAATCGTACGAAACTGTTGAGGGAGACTTTGCTGTCGGTTTTCAAGTCCAGTCCATCATCACAATTGAAACAGATTCGAAAGCACCAAAGTGAAACAAAAAAAAACAACAAAAAAACTTTCTAACAAAAAACGCTAAAACATAACAGCACCAGAAAAATGTGTCATTGTTTAAACAGAGGTATAATATTTGTACAAGTATCCACTCCAGGATGAATTGTGTACATTGAATATAGACAGCAATGTCAATAAACTATTAAAACACTCTGTGTTCCACCATACAATCACAAGTAAGCTTAATTGTCTCCGTAAATAATTTTGTATTCTGCTGGGGGCATTCACACAATATAGAATGTCGCCCATCAATTTGTTCTTTTTACATAGCTTATATTAAGTCCCTCCGTCTGTTTGTCTGTTTTCTGGTAAAAAGTTACAAGATATTTCCCATTCTCGGATCAAGTTAAAGCTTTGCACAATTTTTCATTGAACCTGACAGGACATTGATCAATCAAACAAAAGTTAACCAATTAGATAATTAATTCAAAGTCAATGTCAATACGGCAATCAAGTAAAAAATTAAAGAAAAGTATATCAATTTAGTACTTTTATATTTATATAATATATAGGCCTATATATATATATATATATATATATATATATATATATATATATAAATAAATATATAAATTATATAGTAGAAAGGGCGCTAAGCCTTGCAATGTTTAGATAACAAGCTGTAATTAGCGTTTCTTTCCCTTTGTTTTATAAGTATTCTTTTTTCTATCCCATGTTAAAATCTTGAATGGCAAAATCCGACATTTGTTTCGTTTCTTTCACATGTTTCGGAAATTCTTTCAAAATAATAGATTATTACATCCCAACACGAGACCATTACATCCCAACACGAGACAATTACATCCCGACACGAGACCATTACATCCCAACACGAGACCATTACATCCCAACACGAGACAGACCATTACATCCCAACACGAGACCATTACATCCCAACACGAGACCATTACATCCCAACACGAGACATCCCAACACGAGACCATTACATCCCAACACGAGACCATTACATCCCAACACGAGAGCATTACATCCCAACACGAGACAATTACATCCCAACACGAGACCATTACATCCCAACACGAGACAATTACATCCCAACACGAGACAATTACATCCCGACACGAGACCATTACATCCCAACACGAGACCATTACATCCCAACACGAGACAGACCATTACATCCCAACACGAGACCATTACATCCCAACACGAGACCATTACATCCCAACACGAGACATCCCAACACGAGACCATTACATCCCAACACGAGACAATAACATCCCAACACGAGGCCATTACATCCCAACACGAGAGCATTACATCCCAACACGAGACAATTACATCCCAACACCAGACCGTTACATCCCAACAAGAGACTATTACATCCCAACACGAGACAATTACATCCCAACACCAGACCATTACATCCCAACACGAGACCATTGCATCCCAACACGAGACCATTACATCCCAACACGAGACCATTACATCCCAACACGAGACCATTACATCCCAACACGAGACCATTACATCCCAACACGAGACCATTACATCCCAACACGAGACCATTACATCCCAACACGAGACCATTACATCCCAACACGAGACAATTACATCCCAACACCAGACCATTACATCCCAACACGAGACAATTACATCCCAACACGAGACCATTACATCCCAACACGAGACCATTACATCCCAACACGAGACCATTACATCCCAACACGAGACCATTACATCCCAACACAAGACAATTACATCCCAACACGAGACAATTACATCCCAACACGAGACCATTACATCCCAACACGAGACCATTACATCCCAACACGAGACCTTTACATCCCAACACCAGACCATTACATCCCAACACCAGACCATTACATCCCAACACGAGACCATTACATCCCAACACGAGACCATTACATCCCAACACGAGACCATTACATCCCAACACGAGACAATTACATCCCAACACGAGACCATTACATCCCAACACGAGACAATTACATCCCAACACCAGACCATTACATCCCAACACGAGACCATTACATCCCAACACGAGACCATTACATCCCAACACGAGACCATTACATCCCAACACGAGAGCATTACATCCCAACACGAGACAATTACATCCCAACACCAGACCATTACATCCCAACACGAGACCATTACATCCCAACACCAGACCATTACATCCCAACACGAGACCATTACATCCCAACACCAGACCTCTTGTTCATTTCACAAGACCGGGCAGCCATCTTTAAAACATAAAACACGAGATATGCGATTACCGAATATTGTTTTCTAAACATTTATAGTTAAAAGAAACATCCTTGCAATTTGTACGATTGACAAAATGATCTATTTTTAAATCCAACTTCAATTTTATTGACTAGTCATCGACTTCATACATAGATTTGTTCTTATTCAATGACCGATATATGGACCTTGGTGTTTGTCTTCGATTAACACAACTGGATCCAGTCTAGACATCTCATCGGAACTCTTGTGACGTATGGACTGCTGAAAAGGTCTTTTTGTAACGCACTTGCCTTCTTTATATTCTCGTAAGGACTAGCAGGGTCACTATACATGAAATAAGATTTCCTATGTACTTGCTTTTTAAACAGGTGTAAAGACGATAAAACAACTAAGGCTGGATTTCTGTATTTCTAAGCTCAGCTATAGTTATTGGAATCTAGAGGTAGGTTACATGTAAGATTTTAAAAAGTTTTTGTAGAACAACATTTACTTTACTGACTTCCACAGGTCGAAATTTATTTGTAAATATCAATTCTTCACCCAACCCCCCCCCATCTCCCCCCCCTCAAAAAAAATAATGTAAAAAGTAAACATAAACATAACAGAGTTAGAACATTTTAAAGTTTACTATATTGTCACCACCAAGATCTATGAGCACCACCTAGTATCATTGTCACCACCAAGATCTATGAGCACCACCTAGTATCATTGTCACCACCAAGATCTATGAGCACCACCTAGTATCATTGTCACCAACAAGATCTATGAGGACCACCTAGTATCATTGCCACCAACAAGATCAATAAGCATCACCTAGTATCATTGCCACCACCAAGATCAATAAGCACCACCTAGTATCATTGCCACCAAGAAGATCTATGAGCACCACATAGTATCATTTCCACCAAGAAGATCTATAAGCACCACATAGTATCATTTCCACCAAGAAGATCTATGAGCACCACCTAGTATCATTTTCACCAAGAAGATCTATAAGCACCACATAGTATCATTTCCACCAAGAAGATCTATAAGCACCACATAGTATCATTTCCACCAAGAAGATCTATGAGCACCACCTAGTATCATTGCCACCAACAAGATCAATAAGCACCACCTAGTATCATTGCCACCAAGAAGATCTATATGCACCAAATAGTATCATTGCCACCACAAAAAAGATCTATAAGCACCACCTAGTATCATGGCCAAGGACACATTTTCATATTGACCAATTTAATAATGAAATGCAGAGCACTATCCAAAGACCTCAACTTTGAAGCATGGTAGAGCTTATTAAGTTTTAAAAATATAAATATTTGTTTGTCCCTATGTCTACTGGTAGCTGAGAAGTTAAGCGCTTGGCTTCCGAACTGGGGTACTGGGTTCAAATCTCGGGGAAGACTAGGATTTTGAAATTCGGGATTTTTAGAGTTAACAAAACTTTATGCTCGCTCTCCATACACATAGAACTCATGATTTTGATACCCTCAGCACCTTTGTACAAACTCTGCTACCCACCGTGCAAGCGGGAAATGTATAAATTGGTAATAATTTATGCTACTTTTAGCATCTTTTCCTATCTTATAACATACAGAAGCTATTTAGAAAAAAGAAGATGATTACGTCCTACGCGTGTTTCTAAGTCTATCTAGTCATGCATGTATTTTAATCAATGACTTAAAATCTTCCAAGCCATTGGTTTTCCTAGCTGACTCACGGAATCCATTCAATGCTAATAGCACTAGGAAAGGTGGAGAATTTGTATTTATTTGTATAGCATATGGAACAAGGAATATCATTATGATTTTTGAAAGCATTAAATAATTAACTTAAATTTAGCTAGTGGACTAAATAATCTGTATGTTGAACAGACTAAACTTCTTCGGCTATTTCCGCATGTAAACCCTATTGATAAAAGACTTTAATAAATTAGTGTTCAGTAACATTTTGCGCACCGACTTGTAAGTGTAGTTCTAAAGACCAGTCATTCCAAGATTATAAAGTCTAGTACATTTATACATTAGCTTAACCGGAGGTAGGGGAGAGAGGGGTACAAGATTTCAATTTCTTTTTTTTTTTCAGAATCTAAAATTCATTTGTTGTTAAGAGCAAAATAATCGCTCTATAAGATGTATAAAGGAGGTATTAAAAAAGAAAAAAAAAGCGGTTTATATGCTTTTTTTGTTCTTCCTTATTGAAAATAATGTCAATGTTGGAACACAAGCACAATCAATGCAACAATCCTGAAAGCAAAGTTGAAATGTCAATGTTTTCTTTAATTTCTATTTTGGCAAGTCATATCTTTTTTTAGTCTTATGCGAATAGTGTATTTTTTTAATAGGGAGTGTGTACCAGCCATGGGCGTAGCCAGGATTTTTTTTCGGGGAGGGTTTTGGGGGGGGGAGGGGATTTCCCCCTGACCCTCCCCCCCGCGGAAAAAAAGTATATATATATATATATATATATATATATATGTGTGTGTGTGTGTGTGTGTGTGTGTGTACATAATTAATCTTTATTACATTCTGACCCTTTCGGAAGACGTTTATTGTAGACTCCCCGCCCTTGCTAGCAAGGTGGTCTGGGGGAGTTGGCAGCGCTCCATAATCGCGGGGCGAAGCCCCGCCGCCGAGCACTATTTCTGGTATTGAAAGCCAACAAAATGCATATTCTGAGGTATCTACAGTGCAATATATTGCTATTAAAGTTTTATTTCAAAAACCTAATGTGCTATTCTTACTGACTTCGACCCTCGCGCGCCGTTCGGCGCGTTTTCCGGCAAGCTGTTTCCGCAACTCTTATTTTGCGTAATTCATTTTGTGTGAGAACATGTCCCGCAAAACCTCATGCGACGCTCTGTCACAACCTTACTAAGGATTCGACTCCCAGTTCGGCATATGATTTCTTTGATTTAGACCCGATCTCTATGACTGACTCCTAAAATCTGTCTTAGCCATCTTTGTTGAGATACATTTAAGGATTTTCAATTTCTTGACTACGCTCTTGGAATTACATGCCTGTATTTCGCTTTAGATTTTATATCGAAAAGGAAAGTAATTTCATCAAATCATCTGTTGAGGGGTTTTAAACTAAGAAATCTCTGGATTTTTTTTGTTTTGTTTTTAATTCAAAACCCCATTTAGCTACGATGATAGAATTTGGTGACTGTAGTTTGCTTTAAAATAATATTGAAGAGAGAGGTTTTCAACTCTAAACGCTCTGTAGGGGAATTTTAAACTCAAAACCATCTGGAGGGGTTTTAAACTTTAAAGAAAAAGCCATCTGGAGGAGGGGGATTTAAACTCAAAACCCCTTTGGCTACGCTCATAGATTTTATAGTGTGTAATTTGCTTTTTTTTATATTGAAGAGGTACTTTTTAGCTTCAAACCCCAACTGGAGGGGGGGGGGGTTAAACTCAAAACCCCTTTGGCTACGCTAATAGAATTTTGAGTGTGTAATTTGCTTTTTTTTATATTGAAGATGGGGTTTATCGTAAATTTTGGATGGGTTTTTTAAATCAAAATCTTCCTCAACTGTGCTGTTGGAATTTCGGGATTGTTGTTTGCATTTTTTTGTTTTGTTTTATAGAAGAGGGGGATTTAACTGCAAAAACCTCTGGTAGGGGGTTTAAAATTTCAAAACCCCCTATAGGGGGTTTTAAACTCAAAGCCCCCTGGTAGAGGGATTTGTATCTCAAAACCCCCTGATAGGGGTTTTTAAAATCTCAAAACCCCCTGGTAAGGGGATTTAAACTAAAAAAACCCTGGTAGAGGGTTTTTAACTCAAAACTGCCTCGGCTGTGCTGTGGTAAGTGATGATTTAGTATTAAAATCTCACCTAAAATAAACAAAATCAAAGCCCCCTGGTAGAGGGATTTGTATGTCAAAACCCCCCTGATAGGGTTTTTTTAAATCTCAAAACCCCCTGGTAGGGGGATTTAAACTCAAAACCCCCTGGTAGAGGGTTTTTAACTCAAAACTGCCTCGGCTGTTCTGTGGTAAGTGATGATTTAGTATTAAAATCTCACCTAAAATAAACAAAATGTAAGCAAAAATCAGTCACTTAATTCCGTTCCCCCCCCCCGCAAGGGGGGGGGGATTTCTTTTCGGGGGGGGGGGGGTTTGAACCCCAAGAACCCCCCCCTGGCTACGCCCATGGTACCATCAATGTTTACATAATAGTTTCCATATGATTGCTTTCATTAGTTGCTAACCTTAACACATTTTAAAGCAATAAAAGAAATAGATCTCGATCTATACATGTTATGAGTTCCACACTACCACAGGCACAATGTAATCCATATTTCAGCGATTGGAATCAATCTTTCTTCCAGAGATACTGTTGGAGGTCAATATTTGTTCTGATCGACAGAACATCTTTTGTTTTAATTAAACACTAAACATTAATATTGTAATATCGATGTGGCCAGGAGACATGGTTGTAGTGTTTGAACGAAAATTAAATATTGTAATATTGATGTGACCAGGAGAGATGGTTGTAGTGTTTGAAGAAGAATTAAATATTGTAATATTGATGTGGCCAGGAGAGATATGGCTGTAGTGTGTGAACGAGAATTAAATATTGTTATATTGATGTGGCCAGGACAGATGGTTGTAGAGAACTAGAATTAAATATTGTAATATTGATGTGGCCAGGACAGATATGGCTGTAGTGTGTGAACGAGAATTAAATATTGTAATATTGATGTGGCCAGGAGAGATGGTTGTAGTGTTTGAACAAGAATTAAATATTGTAATATTGATGTGGCCAGGAGAGATGGTTGTAGTGTGTGAACAAGAATTAAATATTGTAATATTGATGTGGCCAGGACAGATATGGCTGTAGTGTGTGAACGAGAATTAAATATTGTAATATTGATGTGGCCAGGAGAGATGGTTGTAGTGTGTGAACGAGAATTAAATATTGTTATATTGATGTGGCCAGGACAGATGGTTGTAGCGAACTAGAATTAAATATTGTAATATTGATGTGGCCAGGACAGATATGGCTGTAGTGTGTGAACGAGAATTAAATATTGTAATATTGATGTGGCCAGGAGAGATGGTTGTAGTGTTTGAACAAGAATTAAATATTGTAATATTGATGTGGCCAGGAGAGATGGTTGTAGTGTGTGAACAAGAATTAAATATTGTAATATTGATGTGGCCAGGACAGATATGGCTGTAGTGTGTGAACGAGAATTAAATATTGTAATATTGATGTGGCCAGGAGAGATGGTTGTAGTGTGTGAACGAGAATTAAATATTGTTATATTGATGTGGCCAGGACAGATGGTTGTAGCGAACTAGAATTAAATATTGTAATATTGATGTGGCCAGGAGAGATGGTTGTAGTGTGTGAACGAGAATTAAATATTGTAATATTGATGTGGCCAGGACAGATGGTTGTAGCAAACTAGAATTAAATATTGTAATATTGATGTGGCCAGGACAGATGGTCGTAGCAAACTAGAATTAAATATTGTAATATTGATGTGGCCAGGACAGATGGTTGTAGCAAACTAGAATTAAATATTGTAATATTGATGTGGGCTGGAGAGATGGTTGTAGCGAACTAGAATTAAATATAATACTATATAAAAAGTCCGGGTTGGACTGGCAACACCTGATATTCTTGCAAAAGCCCGATTGACCGGTACCAAAATGGGCTGTTGGACAGACGTCAAAACTTTTCTTCGAATTACGGATGTAATACAGTAAAGATTTTATAATAGTTTCTTCAAACAAGGGTCCATAAAACATCACGACTTACTCTCGCTTTATAATTTTCTAAACGATCTGAAACAGACTTCACAGATTTTACTAGCCTAACAGATTGTCTGCAATTAATGAATCGTCTTTATCCGTATACCTTGCTGGAGTGAGCTTACGTCTCTTATACACAGAATCTACTAAGCGATTAACTAACGACATAAGGTCTCTTATTTGTAACTAGACGACCGGCGACGTAGCATACGCCGCTATTTTGCAGGGCCGGCCTTAGGCCACTGCAGCTTATGCGACCTTAGTGGGCCCCGCACTTTCATAGGACCCGCGCTAATTCTAGGTGTATAAATTATTAAATTAAACCATTTTATAACTTATAATAGATTTTCCGCGGCCTCCTGTCGATTTACCAGGAGCTTCAAGAAATCTCTTGAAATTGCAAAATATACGAAAAAGTCCTGGAAATCTCCGGAAATTATAAAAAATCTTTTGAAAACTCATACAAATCTCATGAAATATATAGACAGATATTGTCATTTTGGGGTGTCATTCAATATGGAAAACGCCAAATCTACCTGCGTAATCTGGTGAAAGAAGCTTCTCGCGCCTCAAACTAATGAAAAATTACTTGAGGTCCACTATTCTTAGAGATAGATTAAAACATTTGGTAATTCTTGCAATTGAGCGTGATCTATGTAGGAATAAGAATTATTATGATATACTCTATGACTTTGCTACACGCAAGGTTCGTAAAGTAATTCTGTACGTAGTAAAGAATGAATAAAATGCAAAGACAAATTTATTTTTTAATACAAACTCTTAATTTTCACTTATTATCCGTATCCCTACCCAAACTTCGCCCCGCGATATCCGTTTCGCATAGGGTTTCTCAATGGTTATGTCCGGCCCTGCTATTTAGTGACGGGTGAATACAGAATAGATAACTTGTTCTCTTTCCATGACTGCTTGGTCACAATGGTTAAGTCCAGTCCTTAATGCTACTTGTTGTTCCATCCCCCCCCCCTATTTTTTTTCTCCTCTTAAATAACGTACAGTAACTCTAGTCCGTCGGACTTGCAAAAATAAAAGAGTGATCTTTCCTTTACGTGGTGTCCAAACTCTTGAGCCATGAAGAGAATTATATATATATAGATGGAAAAAGTGGAAGCATAGTTCGATCATACTAAAGTAATTCAAACTTATTAAGAATGAGCCATAGACATAGATGGGCGGACTGGTAAAGCGCTTGGCTTCCGAACCGAGAAGTTCCGTGTTCGAATCTCTGATAATTAGAATTTTGGGATTTTTAAGGATGCTCTGATTCCATTCAACTCTAATGGGTGCTTCACTTTAGAAATGGGAAAGAAAAGGCGGTTGTTCGTTGTGCTGGCCACACGACACCCACGTTATCCGTCAGCCGTAGAAACAGATGACCTTTACATCGTCTGATTTATATATCTAGAGGCTGCTTAATTTTACAATTTTACTTGTTTGACACTGACATAGAGATTGTATGTAGTGTACCAGATATCATATACAGATTATATAATAAACACACATACATGACATTAATTCATTATGAATTATCAAACTTTACCAATTATGAGCAAATAATTGTACAGATAATTATTACATGGCATGCAATGTTAGGACCATAATGTATGGTAATATCAAGGCCGATTTTGAAAACCAGTCCGCCAAAGTGGAGAATTATCATAACCTTTCTCAGTGTTTATAAAACATGGTATGATATATAACAACTGAGTTTGTTTGTGATCTTTGGATTTTATCTCCAACTGTTTTTCATTTTTTAGTTTTAAATCACAGTTAATAGAAAAGGTGTTTGTGTTTGTTTGAAGTTAGTTTTTTTTTTGTTGTTTTGTTTTTGGAATCCATAAAGATACTGCACACATGAAATGTATGTACAAAACTCAACCATTTCATACTATATGTGCTTGTTATGAATTGATCCGGGCAGCCAAATTTGGACATGATTTACCAACAGGCCTTCACGACTGACATTATCAAAAGCTTTAGTCAGATCTATGAATGCAGTATAGAGATTTGAATTTTGCTCTCTACATTTCTCTTGGAGTTGGCGGACTGAAAAGATCATGTCAACCTTGCCTTTACCCTGCCTGAAGCCGCATTGACTCTCCGGAAGTAGGCCAGTTTCTAGGTGGTGTTGTACTATGTTTAATAGCACCCTAGCAAAATCTTGCCAGCAATACATAGGAGGGATATGCAACGATGGTAGTCGCATAACTGCCTATTTCCCTTTCTCTTGTAGAGGTGTATGATGGAGGAGTCTTTGAACTCTCGTGGTAGTTTCTTTTGTTCCCACAATATCTGGTACATTTCTGTTAGTTTAGCTGTCAGCTCTGAACTGCCAATTGAGTATATTTCAGCAGGGATGGAGTCTAGTCCCGGTGCCTTACCAGTTGAGAGGTTGGATATTGCAGTCACTACTTCATTGAGCCAGGAAGGGTCAGCGACTGAATGGTTTATCGGGACTTGTACCAGGCGTGCGATTGCTTTGGCGCTAATGCTTGATGGACAGTTAAGGAATGTACTGAAGTGTTCAGCCAAGCGAACAAGTATATCCTCCTTATCTGTGAGAAGTTTGTTTCCATCAGCACTGAATATGTCTGCCCAGAACATTACTCCAGGTTTTCCATTCAGAGCCTACCTTAGCATTGAAGTCGCCCAGTATTATGAATTTGTCTGTTTTGGGCGTTTTGATTATTGCAGAGTTCAGGTCCGAGTAGAAGTTTTCCTTGGTGTTATCCTCGTTGGACATAGTTGGGGCATAGGCATTTATTAGAGTTGCGTGTCGCCTTGAGGTCAGGGGTAGGCGTATTGACATGAGACGGTCATTTATGCTTTTTGGTAATCCTGCTAACTTGTGTTAGACACCTTGTTTATAGTATTAGTTATTTAGCTACGCACCATAGAAGACGTATATTGAACGGGACTAGTGACGTTTGGGATATTTTGGGTTAGAGACTGGAAATCAGTTAGCGATAGAATTCTCTAGGGTAAAGACGTGTTTAGTTGACAGAGACTTTTACTGTGGCCTTTTCTTGGAATAAATAGATGATAAATTGTTAATCGGTGTTGACCACATCTCTTTACTCGTTAAATTGATCGTCTTGTTTATTCTGTATTGTTGATCAACTACATTGAATACACCCGAACAATAAAACTCAAACGCTTGCAGAGTAATTGATAGAAATTCAAACAGTCATCTAAAGTTGACCTCAAGACAGCCTGAACAAGTACATCACACTTGTTGACTAATTTGGATTTCACTGCGAAGTCAACACCAGCTTCATGTCTTTCCTCGCTATCCCTAAGGTGCGTTGGTCCGACCACATACCAGACACAGAAATCTTAAAGCTTTCCAACATGCACAGTATCAATGTGGCAGTAAAAAGGTCCCACCTTCGATGGGCGGGACATGTATACAATCGCCTTCCCAAGCGACTTGTGTACGGGAAGTTGTGTGCAGGAAAGCGCTCCCAAGGAGGCCAATACAAGCGCTACAAAGACACTCTCAAGAGCTCTGTCACAACGTACGTTGTGGTGCCGGGGATTTTACTTGAATTAAAATAGTTAAATAAATGACGATCTAGGATTCACAATAAAAGATTCTTTGTTAAAACACAACTCTGGAACTTTATTTAAATATAAAACGTAAGTACAGCTTATGTACAAGTAACAGATCAACAAGCACAAATAAATTTACAAAGGCTTTAAATCAGAGCTCTTAGAAAACGCGGCTGTCTACTAGGGAATTCTTTCATCGACTGCCTTTCTTTCTCTCTCGTCAATTCTCTGGCGCTAACTCTTTTAAAAAAATGTCTTTATTTATTTTCAAATCAACCAATAGATTTGCTACATCGTAATTACGTCTGAGGCGCTGTCAAGGATCTAGATTTGTGGGGTAATTCCTGAGGCTCAGTCATGGGTTTATATTTTAAATGTGAAATATACAAATAAATCTATAATGGCATCTGTGACATATTACCCCCCCCTCCATTTAGCATTTGTATGGTAATAGAAATGCTCATATGTATTAAAAATATTTAAATATACACAAGATACCATACATGAAATTATAGAAAAATGGTTGAGGTAACATATGACAATGCTCTGAAAAATAAAGTCAACTTGTAGATAACATAAAAAAAAATGTAAATGCAGTGTCAGGTATATGAGAACAAAATTATTGATGGGCTTAGAACACCTGTTTCACTATTCAAGTGGTTATGAAAATGAGACAATATCAAAAGTTGTACAAAGCATAATACTTGAATAAATTAAATCTTGAATTGAATGAGTTACTTCTCTTCATGGTGCTTCATGATAAAATTAAAATATGACAATACAAAACTGATATACTACACCTGTGGAAGAAAAATATATACACAATTATGTAAAGAATTAAATACATCTGGAAAGTGTGTCAGCGAAGACATTCTCACGTCCAGGAATTGTCTTGACCTCAAATTGGTAGTCTGTGAGTTGTAGACTCCAACGAGTTAAACGACTGTTCGCTAACTTCTTTGAGTTCAGAAATGCTAGTGGTGCATGATCAGTTAGGAGTGTGAAATGAGCACCTAGTAGATATCTGGAGAACTTGGCTATGGCCCATACAATGGCTAGACATTCACGTTCGATGGTTGAGTATCTGGTTTCAGCTGGTGACAACTTCCTGCTGATGAAAAATACTGGGTGCAAAGTCTCTTGGCATTTTTGTGAAGTGTCTTGGTATTTCTGCATTAGGCATGCACCTATAGCTGAAGATGAAGAATCTGTGGCGAGGTAAAATTGCTTCTCTGGATTCGGGAGATTGAGAATAGTGTCTCTTGAGAATTCAGCTTTAATGTTCTCAATAGTGGTATGTAACTTTGTAGACCATGGAATCTTCGTTGGCTGTCCTTTCTTAGTGAGTTCAATCAATGGAGCTATGAGTGCTGTGTAACCTGGTATGAAATGCCTGTAGAAATTACACAGACCCAAAATACTTCTCACTTGCTTTTTACTGGTGGGGACTTTGATGTCTAGTATGCGTTGAATAATGTTCTCTTGTGGTCTCAGCGAATTGTAGCTTACTCTATAACCCAGGAAGGATATTTCTGACATGGCTAGTTCTACCTTACTAGGCTTTATGGTAAAACCATGTTGTTTCAGTATGCTGAAAACTTCTTGTAGTCCTTTGATATGTTCGTTCCATGTCTTATGGAATACGCAAATGTCATCTATATATGACACTGTGTCAGAGCGATTGCCTAGTATGCTGTGAATGGCTCTATTAAAGGTGCTGCTGGCGTTGACTAGACCAAATGGCATGAAGTTGAAATGGAATAGCCCATAAGCTGTGGTGAATGCCGTAAACTGTTTGCATTCTTGTCTGACTGGTATTTGGTAATAACCTCTGGACAGGTCTATTTTGGTGAAGAACTTTGCCTCTGAAAATTTGGTCATAAGATCTTCAGGATTTGGCATAGGATATGAGTCGAGTTGGGTTATTCTATTCAACTGTCTGAAGTCGACACACATTCTTGGAGTTGTCGTTTGCTTCCGTTTGACAAGAACTATTGGTGCGGCATATGGAGAGTTGGAATGTTCAATGATTCCTTGCTCTAATAGTTGGTTAATTTCTTGTTTAAGAAAGTCTCTGTAGTGTACTGGTAATGGATAAGGTCTTGCTTTTGTAGGCTTGGAATCAGTAAGTATTATATTGTGTTCCGTAATTGACGTTTTGCCTGGAACATCTGTAAATATGTCTGAATTTTCTTTGAGAATGGTAGTCAGTTCTTTCTGCTTTTGCGGTGTCATTGAATTGAGTTTGATGTCTTGCCAAAATTCAGTTTGTTTGGTAGTTGTTTGTGGCATATTGATGTCGTCAAATTCAGACGTGTCATTTTCATCTTCTTCTGGTATGACTGCAAGACATGATATGGCTCTTTCATTTTGTTCTGGGCTTGTGGTACCTTCTGTTATTGTGTTATATTTTTGTAACATGTTGACGTGATAGATTTTCTTTTTGTTGTGTATGTCTATCTCATAGTCAACATCTGTTATCTTTCTGAGTATGGAGAATGGACCTTGTCATTTGATGAATAGTCTGTTGCTTTTGTCTGGTAGTAACAGACATACTTGATCTCCTGGTTCAAATTGTTTCAGTGTTCTGTTTCTATTGACTCTCATTCGGGTATTGGAGTTTGCTATGGCTGTGGCTTCATTTGCTTTTTCACATGCAGATATGACTATGTTTCTGGTATCTTGCACATGTTGAAACGCTGTCTTGGTTTCTGATGAGATTGAGTTTTGGCGAATAATAGCTTCTTTGAGGATTGCCATCGGTCCTCGTGGGTTGGCGCCATAAACCATCTCGAAAGGTGAGAATCCTGTGGTTTCTTGATGACTTTCTCTGTATGCAAACAGAGCTGCTGGTAGCAATAAGTCCCAATTCTGCGGATTGTCGTGTGCTATTTTTGAAATACACCTCTTCAAAGTACCGTTGAATCGTTCGCAAAGCCCGTTGCTTTGGGGATGGTAGGGCGTTGTGAACTTCATCTTGATGTGGTACATGTTCATGAAGTCTTTGGTAATGTCAGCTGTGAACTGTGTGCCTCTGTCAGAGAGGATAACTTCTGGGAAACCAATTCTGGAAAATATCTCTGACAAAGCTCTGGTGATGTCAAGCGCTGTAATGTTGACTAGAGGTACTGCTTCTGTCCATCTTGTACATGTGTCAATCAATGTCAGGACATATCGATGGTTTCTTGCTGAAGCTACTGGCATAGGACCAATCAAATCAACTGAGACTTTTTTGGAATGGCTTGTCTGTCAATTCCATATCCTGAATAGGTGCCTGTGATTTGTTGTTCTTAGGTCCTTTGACTTGGCAAATATGACATGACTTCACGTATTTCTTGACGTCTTTAATGATACTTGGCCAATAAAATTCTTTGAGGATTCTGGCTTTAGTTTTGACTACACCCATATGGCTGTCGTGTGGAATGTTATGTCCTATTGCCAGTATTTCTTTCCTGTATTTCTGTGGCACTATTATTTGCTGAATGGTATTGTCTTTATGCATGGCATTCTTCACCAGAAGGCCATCTTGAAAATATGGTTTATTTGGTAGATTCAGCTGTTTGTTTGCTTGAGCCTTCTGATAAAGTATTTGCAATGTTGGATCTCGTTTCAGTTCTTCTTTGAAGTCATCATGTGTGAAATATGACTTGTCTTGATGGACTTCAGTTTGACCAGTTAGAGTTCTTGTATCATTGTTAGAGACTCTGGGCATGTAGTCTTGTTCTTCAAAGTTCAACAATGGACATTCGGGAATTGGAGGTAGACTTATGACCGGTAGGGATGGGCTTGATGTAACTGGGGGTGTCCATGTTGAATGTTCTTGATTGTTGCTGGCTACTGGACTAGTAACTGGTTCTGTTGCATTCTGCATAACTTGCGTAACTGAGGTAGCCATGTGATTACTTTGGCTAACTCGTTCAGGTGCCAAATGTTCTTGTTGTCTGGACATGGATCTTGTCATTACTGCCAAAAATTTTTGACCTTGCTCTATGGCATTTGTCCATTCAGTAAGTTCTTGAGGAGTGCATTCTTTAACTCCCTCTATGTTTCCAATGATTAGGTCCACTGGTAGATTGGGTGTTACTAATGCTTTTGTTTGACCACTGAAGAATGGTGTAGTAACATAAATGATGGCTTCAGGTAGCTTACTGACAGTTCCGTTGAAGGCAGTGGCTTGGACGTGGTTGCCTGTGAAACGGTTTGCGTGTACGAAGCGTTCATGTACTAATGTGGACGTGCTTCCGGTGTCACGAAGAGCTTCTACCTTCTTGTCTCCTACAAAGCCTGGATAAAATTTGAGACCATTGGACTTTGCAATGACTGTCATAGTTGAATGCTCATATTAATAGCTTCTGTTATATGAGCTTCTGTTTGGCATATATTGTGGTCTGGAGTCCTGTGAATGACTCCTGTAGCGAGGTTTGTTATCTGGCTTATTATTTCCAGGTGCTTTGTTGAGATTGTATTGCTCTCTATTGCTGTATCTTTGAGTTGGTGATGTGGGTCTATCAAAATTTTGATTTTTGGATACTGCCTGTTTTTTCCAACATTCATGAGTTTGGTTAACCTTTTTATGGCAATATGAACATTCTGTGGTTCTGCTGCGGCATTGAGACGTGAAATGCCCTAGTTTATGACATTTGTTGCATTTGATTTTGTCATCTGACTTATATCTTGCATTTTTGGCTTGAGCAAAGCAGACAAAATTTTCTTCAACAGATGGTTTGACTGACTTGTTTGGATAGGCTGCTTAATATTGTCTGATGATCTTGGTCAATGTCTGGATATCAGTAGGCTTTCTCTCTATAATGTAGGATTGAATATCTTCTGAGTGAGCATGGGTGATGTTGTCGATAATAATATGTTGACGAAGAGCTTGGTAACTTTCTTCTATTTTGGCCATGGATACCCATCTATCAAACCACATTGACATATTAGCCACAAAAATTTGAGGATCATCATTTTGCTGTGGCCTTTCATTATAGAATTTCTTTCTATAGTTGGCTGAAGTTGCTCCGTATTGGCGCAGTAGAGCTTCCTTGATATCAGAGTAAGTGCTGCCTTCATTGATGGACAGTTGTGAGCAAATGTTGACAGCTTTGCCAGTCAAGAGGGTGAGGAGTGAGCTCGACCAATGTGCTTCAGGTAGACCGGATGTTGTAGCTATTTCTTCAAATCTTATGAGATACGAGTCCATATTGTCAATGTTTTCGTTGAAAGCCGATATTTTGTTCATTAATCTGTATTTGTCAAACATATTTGAGTGACCTTGAGTTGGAATGCTTTCTTTATTTTGTTTTTCGAATTCCATTTTTTCTTTTTCATGTTGCCTTTGTTTCTCGGCGTCTTGCCTTTGTTTTTCAGCTTCTTGCCTTTGTTTTTCGGCGTCTTGTAATTTTTTTTCTTCTAATTGCATGCGTTTTTCAGAATCTTGCTCTTGATATTCTTTCTCTTCTTGGCGTTCTGCCCACAGGTCTGGCTTAGGAATTTGCTTCTCTTTTGCTAATTCCATTAATTCAAGGAGTCGTAGTGTTCTAGAATCGGAAGCCATATTTAATTTTTTTGTTAGTTTCTTGTATTGGAGCAAAATGTACAATATCTGGATTTTGGCCTTATCTCAGATATAATAATAATATAGTGACAAAGTTCTTGAAGCCTCAATTTGCTAATAATGCTTGACAGTAAAATTGTATTTCACTGGAGTCGTAAGCTTCGATATATAGATCTATTGAGCCGAGTACTTTTTTTACTGGTTTAACAGTTGGTTAAATCTGGTCTTCTGTTTACTTTGTGCTAGACAAATGATTATGTACTGGTCTTCTTTATAATGACTATAATGCCAGTTATTTGCTTTACTGGTCTTTTATATTGCCAGTTATTTGCTTTACTGGTCTTTTTTATAATGCCAGTTATTATGTATATTGGTCTTATTCCTTTTGCCAATTACATATAATAATAGATTTCGTGAGTTAGACGTAACTCTAACGAAAATCTTTATAAAAGAATTATCGATAACCAACTGACCTGTTAAACACAGAAATTCTGTCCTCCGTTAAATAAAAATGAAGTTCCTTTGAAGAGTTTAGAAATTGGTCCTAGATCTTGAATAAATTTCGTTAGAAGTTGTCCATAAACTTTTATTAGTCGGAGTGCCAGATGTCACAACGTGCGTTGTGGTGCCGGGGATTTTACTTGAATTAAAATAGTTGAATAAATGACGATCTAGGATTCACAATAAAAGATTCTTTGTTAAAACACAACTCTGGAACTTTATTTAAATATAAAACGTAAGTACAGCTTATGTACAAGTTACAGATCAACAAGCACAAATAAATTTACAAAGGCTTTAAATCAGAGCTCTTAGAAAACGCGGCTGTCTACTAGGGAATTCTTTCATCGACTGCCTTTCTTTCTCTCTCGTCAATTCTCTGGCGCTAACTCTTTTAAAAAATGTCTTTATTTATTTTCAAATCAACCAATGGATTTGCTACATCGTAATTACGTCTCGGGTAAAACCTGAGGCGCTGTCAAGGATCTAGATTTGTGGGGTAATTCCTGAGGCTCAGTCAAGGGTTTATATTTCTATTTACACACAAGCGTTTAAATGTGAAATATACAAATAAATCTATAATGGCATCTGTGACAAGCTCCTTCAAGGAATGTGAAATCGACATTCACGGCTGTGAAGCACTAGCTCTCGATCGCTCCTGATGGTGTGAAGCTGTGAGTCTCGGAGTCTCAAGATTTGAAGCAAGAAGAGTGGCCAGGGCGATAGAACGCCGAACCAACAAAAAGCTGAGAAAAGAAGCAGGTCTATCTTCAACTGACCAAACCCACACATGCCACGTATTCTTCCGGCTTTTTAAAGCGAGGATTGGACTTTACAGTCATCTTCGAGTCCATAGGAAATGAGAAATGTGCTCATCTTCGACCACGAAGGAGAAGCTATATATATACTATTTAAAAAATAAGTAATTAAATGTGTTTTCTGTGTATTACATAATACTTCAGCTCGAAAAGTTCAAGAAGTTTATAATTTTATTTGCAAATTGTGTAACAGAATGCATAAAGATTTAAAACTTCATTATACACCATCATCAAGTTACGTTATTTTTTTACATAAATAAATCTTAAATTTTGTTCTTTTTATTCGTCGTACACGTCGTTGGTACATTCCTTTAAAAAAAATTTAAAAAAAATACATAGATGAGAAAAAGTATTATCAGGCAAACTCCCCCATGATCACACCGCCATGCTGCTTAGCTTCAATCTCGGCATTATGACAAGTCGCTAAGGCCTCTCCACTAGTGATTCAGAAAAAGCCGTTATAGTAATAAAGTTCCCCTCAGCCTGCATACAATGGCGCAGGACACACGACTTATACACAACTTGATAATACTGAGTGATGTACAGGAACAACCCCTTGCGTTGATTAGCCCAGCTCCAAGTACACCCTTTGTACATAAAAACAGTTACAATAGAAATCCATGCTTGTCGGCTGGTAAACGCACCAACAAAAACATCTATGCTTTTTTTGGAACTCTTAGGCTTCCATAGAAACTAAAGACAGTTCCTTTCGAAAGAATCCCTATATCAAGGACTTCGTCAGTGCTCGTACATGTGTCTATGACAGAGGACAATAGACAACCCAATGATCATTAAACTTGAATAGTTTCTGAACAATGTTAACATGAATTGTTGTGAAAACATGGAACTGACGGTTTTGTCTTATGTGCTTTTTACAATGTAATCTTCTACTTAATAAAAAAAACGGGGAAATATTATAGCCAGAACAGCTATATCGTATTTGTTTGCTAAAGTCTCGTATTTAATACATGTCGTAACGAACCTCTGCAAGAAGATCCAAAAACAAGTTTCAGTCACATGACCAGACAACACCAGGGGATACTTCAGGAAACAATACCTAATACCTGGGACTCGCTTAAAGCAAAGCTAAACTAATGTTATCTATCACAAAAATGCTATTTTTGTGGATTGAAACAAGTCCGATGTGTATATATGTAGATACTTAGTACAAACCTAGCTCGTTTGTAAAGGGCCAGTAAAAGAGAAAGTGGTGAGGTGAGGGAAAGACAAATTAACCAAGAGGGAGAGAGAGAGTAGCGAAAGAAAGCGTGAGAGAGATAATAATAAATGAAAAACTGTCATGGAATCTCCATATTGATGAAGCTATCAAAAAATCAAACAAAGCATTAGGGTTTATTAAAAGAAATTTCTATAAATCAAATAAGAACATAAAACTAAAATGGAATTTAACCTTGGTTAGGCCAATAGTAGAATATGCATCCTCTGTTTGAGACCCCTCAACTCAAGAAAACATTAAGAAACTGGAACAGACACAAAATAGAGCAGTAAGATTCATAACAAACGAATATTCTAGAGTAACACCTTTAGTAAAATCACTGAATTTAGAAAACCCTCAGGACAAAAGTAGCAATTATACATAAAACACTGAACCATAATCTTTAAATACAAAAAAAAATTTTTAATAAAATACTCAGAAAGACACAAAGATAATGGTTTCATGAGTAAACCATTGCTAAATGGCAAGACAAAATACCTGATACTGAAGTTATTCGATAAGCGGGTCTGCTAAGCATCCAAACAATCCTAATGCAGTCCCAGCTGCGATGGGCAGGACACGCATGCAGAATGGAAGACCACCGCATCCCTAAACGACTCTTGTATGGCCAACTAAGCGAAAGAAAACGCTCGCAAGACGGTCAAAGAAAACGCTTCAGGGACACCCTCAAAGCTTCTCTGAAGACGTTCAGCATAGACCCAGCCACCTAGGAGACAAGAGGCACATGACAGAGCATCATGGCGTCGCGCTGTGAAAACTGGCGCACAGGTTGCTGAGGAAAAGAGAACAACTCTGGCAGAAGAAAAACGCCAGAGAAGGAAAGCAAGGTCAATGACACTAGCTCGAAATGAAATAATATTATTCCAATAATATTAGAGTAACATCATTAGTCGAGAGGCTAAGTGCGCTTGAGCTTGGCTTGTCTTGGCTACTTAGAAGGGGACTCGAGGTTCGATACCTGACTCGGGCAGAGTTGTGTTTACTGAGCGCCTAAAGGAAGCACGGAATACTCCTAGATACCCCTCCGTTCCACTGGTCCACAAATGAGATTGGACGAAAGCGCCCTGAGCATGCTATAAGCATGAAAGTAGCGCTATATAAAACCTATAAAAATAAAAATAAATAGAATCACTAAACTTAGAGGCACTTCAGGAGAGACGAATACAAAGTAAAATAGATGTAATACATAAAACACTACACCATAACTTACAAACAGAAAAACAAAACCGAATGAAATACTCAGAAAGACACAAAGATAGAAGCACATTTCTAATTCCATATGCTAGAACGAATTCATACAAGTGCCCCTTCTTTTTAGTACCATTAGAGAATGAAATAGAGGCGCGGTGGCTGAGCGGTAAAGCGCTTGGCTACCGAACCGGGGTCCGAGGTTCGAATCCTGGTGAAGACTGGGAATTTTATTTTCGGGATCTTCGGGCGCCTCTGATGGGTACCTGACATTAGTTGGGGAAAAAGTAAAGGCGGTTGGTCGTTGTGCTGGCCACATGACACCCTCGTTAACCGTGTGCCACAGAATCAGATGACCTTTACATCATCTGCCCTATAGACCACAAGGTCTGAAAGGGAAACTTTACTTTTAGACAATGAAATGGGTTGCCAGAATCATCCAGCAACAGCAACGACTTAGCTGAGTTTAAGTCATTGATTAACATGCATGAGTAGATTGATAGAAGAAATGAGTAGGACGGAGATTTAGACATCGTTTAACTTGTCTGGGGTACTCATTTTACAAATCACACGCTCAACGTGGACTATGAAAGAGGCATTCGTTTGTATTTTTTCAATCTATATTCCACCCTAGAATGACGCCAAACAAAGTTATCCTCTTCTATGTTGGGTTGAATTTGGAGATCCACAGCCTCGCTTTAAGCACAAGCTCGTATTTGAAAGTAGCTTACGGATATAAGATTACAGTAGGGACACCACTGAGTAGCTTCACATCAACCGGTAAGTCAACACTTAAAAATGTTTACATTGAATAGTAAACATCTCGTTTGTTTTTATATATTTTAGATGTTTATTTAGAATTGAAGGTAGGTGCATCCTAGCAAAGACCTACCGCAGGATGGCCGAGGAAGACGGCGGGCAGGGTTCGAACCCGGGAACATCGAGACGACAGTTTACAACACATACCACATGACCAGGCAGCCATCCATTCGAATATTTTCCTGCACATTGCAAAAAGATATTGTAGAAAAAAATATTATGAGAGCTCATGTTATTGTAATTACATGTAAACCTCAAGCGCCCACCATAGCTCCTAGAACAAGGCTGTTTTCACAGGCCCTATTTCAACTGTACGCAATGTTACCCGTGTTCGTACATTTGCCATGCCCTCCAAAATATTAACGCTCATTCCTTTTTTTATACAAATATATAGTTCTGTTTTTGTCTTTTTTTAGAAAGCTTATACCAAAAACTGATTCTTTCTTTCTGTCTGTCTGTCTGTCTGTCTCTAGATAATCAGGGCCGCCGCAAGGGTTGTGGCCGACTGCGTGCGAAATTTTGAAATTCCGCCTCTTACCCCCCCCCCTTTTTTTTTTCTAAAATAAAATTCATTAAGACTGATCTGGACACTTGACCAAAAGCGCTCTTTGATTTAAAAAATTCATTAAGACTGAACTGGACACTTGACCAAAAGCGCTCTTTGATTTAAAAAATTCATTAAGACTGAACTGGACACTTGACCAAAAGCGCTCTTTGATTTAAAAAATTCATTAAGATTGAACTGGACACTTGACCAAAAGCGATTTTTGATTAAAAAAATTCATTAAGACTGAACTGGACACTTGACCAAAAGCGCTCTTTGATTTAAAAAATTCATTAAGACTGAACTGGACACTTGACCAAAAGCGCTCTTTGATTTAAAAAATTCATTAAGACTGAACTGGACACTTGACCAAAAGCGCTCTTTGATTAAAAACCTTTTTATGTAAACCATTCGTTTTTTTTTTCTTTCATATTCGCATCGTTGTCGTGTTGTGTGGAATGAATTGTACAATCCAAACTATTTGTGTCTGTGTTTTCTAGCTATGACGTCCGTTCTCTGTGCTCTGCGTTGTTGGAATGACTGCAACAGCGCCACCTATAGTCGGAAGTATCAAACTTGTCTGACATTTCAAGACAAGTTTTATTACCCTGGCCTAGACTGGGCTGTAGATGAAGAGTGGTGTATGTTGTACAGAGATGAATCTTGTAAGTTCTTCGTTACATTGATAGACGGTTGCTATGATCAGACGACACAGAATCCTGTTAGTTTTAAAGAAAGTTGGCACAAATAGTACTAATTCTATTGCGTTTAAAAACAGATATTATTTACATTTTTTTCTAGGTATTTTTATTGTCACTTTTCTATAGCCCGTCTGCCACGCTCCTGGTCATAGCTTTTGGCTGAACTTTTTGTTATGGACATGTAGACAAAGCTGCATGAATGTCGAAATTCACAATCCCAGACGTCACCGAAATTCGAACCTGAAACCAAACGCTTTATCACTCAGCCACCACTTCCCATACAAAACCCGTGACCAACATCTAAACACGCCCATGGTGTTGAAAAATGCCAAAAGAAAAGGTAGAGATGAGATAATTCATCTAAAAAAAATTACAATGCAGCTTTCTAGTTCATAAGACATAACAGTGACTAAATCTTAACTCTTTCTCTCCGTAATTATTTTCCTCGTTTCAATATTATTATTCATTTTTGCTCATTTGTATTTTACTATCCTGTTATGATAAAACTTTTTAAAAGTTTTTGTTTGTTATCATAAAATGTTATACTTTGACATTGAATTATAGGAGAACTTCGAGAATGCATGCTCTTTTTACACAACACAAACTAAAAGTTTATAAATCCAAAATCAATTTAGTTTAAAGGTGGTCAAATCCACGCTGGCATCGTCAATTAGGAGAGAAAGAGTTAATATCCTCTTTTATTCTTCAGCGTTACAGTACGGCGACTGGAGGCTGGTCTTCAAGGCACACAGCGGAACTAATTCTTCCTTTTACGACTTATGGGAAAAAGATGGTCATCATGACGACGGGCCGCTGTCCAGTGACCTGGCCATGGGATGTTATGATGGGACAAGAAAGAAACGTGCACACGTCATTTTAGGAGCTCAGTTCTGGACAACTGGACCAACATTGACAAAGTATTTAAATACTTCTATACAGATAACAACAATAACAACAGATCAGTGAAATTAATATATATATATATAAATATATAATGCATGGTATGAAATGGGAAAAGGGAATGTTACTTTCCCTTATTGTTATGCATATTTCTTTTTTTTCCTAGATTTTATATTAAACAATGGCAGATTTTATTTTGTATGGTAACTAAAACAATGACATCTTTTCTAAGTGATTTCTCTGCTTCTGTTTAGGTTAGATTCTCGTTGATCGCCAACGTTTCAGAAGTCGTCTCCATAGTCTTCAATGGAACATCCACCACCAGACAGTCTTGGTATGACAGGAGGCTAATTTTAGAATCAAGCTGGAGTCTGTTGAAAAATGATAGCCAAGCAGTGAACTTTAATTTCCAAGGGTGAGTACAGGCCTACAGCGCGCTTGAAAGAGCTTTAATCAAAACATATATTTTCACGCTATAAAAGTACGCAAAAGCATGGTAAAGTAAGCCCTTAGCTGTGCGCAGGGCCCTGGAAGAGTGTCGAGAATAAAAGGGGAGAGAAGTTAAAAAAACAACTTTAGAAGACGGGGTAATTGTGGTTCTTTCCCCTCGTCACGCGCACACACTGCTTCTTTTATACTCGCAGCATTAACAGCAGGAGTAGGTTTTGTTGCCTAACCCTATAAATTTATGTATGTATGTATGTATGTATGTATGCATCCATAAGGTCCGTTGGTCCGACCACGTATCTGACACAGAAAACCTAAAGCTGTCCAACATGAAAAGTATCAATGTGACAGTAAAAAGGTCCCAACTTCGATGGTCGGGACATGTAGTCCGCATGCCAGACAATCGCCTTCCTAACCGATTTCTGTACGGGGAGTAACATGTGTTGTCTAATTCTCTTGTGTACTGATTGAAAAGTTCTCCTTGAAGACATTGTGGTCTATAGGGCAGATGGTGTTAAGATCTTCTGTTTCTCTGGCCTACGGTCAATGAGGGTGTCATGTGGCCAGCACAACGACCAACCGCTTTTACCTTTTACTTTACTCCAACTAATGTCAGGTACCCATTCGAGCTGGGTGGACTCAGAGGCCCACAAAGATCCCGAAATTAAAAATCCCAGTCTTCACCAGGGTTCCAACCCCGCTTCGGAAGCCAAGCGCTTTACCGCTCAACCACCGCGCCTCCTATCTATCTATATGCCAACATATATTCCGTACAGATACACATCAGAAAACGATTCCCGTCGCCTGATTATATTTGCAACCTATAGTGGATGTAACAACGACAGAATGTACTTCTCTGCCTTTGACTCCGCCTATGAATCCTGCGGCACCACCTGGATGCCCATCCCCTCCTACCCTCTGTTTATTTACTCACCTCAGAACCAGATGGTGAAAGTGAGCACCAAACCACCAGGTGAGTTTTTTCTATATAGACTATAGACAATAGTGACTTAATGAAAAGTAACTTTAGAGATCAATTTGTAAAGGTGAAACAGTGTAGCCATTGATCTTTCCCACTAAACAATGCGTTACTTTGTACAGTGTAAGCGATTCTATATTAAACTCGTCAAAACAATAATTAAAACTTTTCTATACCGTATCCATTAGCAGTGTAATTAACTTTGCCTACATTGGTATAAAGACATCGTATACTAAGCCACTTTTACATCAGATCTGGAAGAAGTCATCGTCTCCGCTGCATTTGGGGCTATAACAGAAAGATTTAAAAACTCCTGTACCTCACTTTTAGTCAGAGTGTTGCTAGGTCATTTGTCGTCAGCGAGAAGTAATTAGAAGCTTTATTCATACAGTGCCAGTTGTGTGTGTGTATTTGTGTGAGTGTGTATGTGTTTAGTGTGTGAATGTTGTTCGTAGTTAAATCTATATTGCTAGACGGCGAAAGGAGAACCTAACTCGACCAACGGCGGACAAAGGTTATATCTGCTCTGGATGAGACAAAATATGTAAGTCACAATTTGGGCTGGCCACGTTCAATGCTGCACTCCTCATTAATCTTCTTTACCAACAGCTCAATTTGTTCTCTCTATACAAGTTTTTAGGTTTCAGAAAGATAATCTACAGCTTTGTAAAAACACGCTGAGCTTTTGAGGACCATCTTAAGTTTGATTTTACATTTTTATTTTCTAACAACTTTCTTTTGCAGAAAAATAACCCATGGTTTAAATTACTGCCCGTCAAATGTGTTAGTTCTATGTATAAACAGTTGGCCTATGTCAGTCATAAAAATGTAAGAACTACTGTTGCATCTCATCCACTTTTTTTTGTGTTCCCAGAATTCTCGGTAGCTGACATTTTGTCGGTATTTGTCCTGCAGAAGCAGCCATGAAGGTCTACGTTATAGTTTGCTAAATAATGACAAGAAACGAAGACTTCTATGGGTGGAGTCTGCATAAAATGTATATCCGACGATAAAACAAAGAACCTATTAATTTTGTTTAAAGCTCAATAGAATGGTTTTCATTATATGGTGACTAGTCTGCAGGAATGTACTATGAAAAAAACAACAACACAGTTTTGGACTTCTGTAATTAATTATGATAATAAAATGAAATAGAACAGTTAATATTATGTTGATTTGCCTGTTTGTAATAAGCCCTTGTGTGAGACGTATCTTTTAGCGCAGTAAGTTGTGTTACATGTTTGTTTGTTTTACATGTTTCGGATGTTCCTTCAGAGTTGAAGATAATTACTTCCTAGTCCAAACCTCCCGCAGGACGACGGGGGATGGGAGCGGGCAGGGTTTGAACCCGGGACCATCGATAAATCTGAACGACAGTCCAGCGTGCAAACCGCACGACCAGGCAGACCATAACTCTTTTAGTTGTTGTTATTAAATAAAGTAAAACGTACAGCACCCATTGCTGGTAATCACGTGATGCACACGTCAAGGTTGACGAAGGAATATAAACTGGATGTTTTGTTATACATTTTGGTTTCTGTCCCGAAGAGTACATAATGTAGGGCGATCATTTGTTTCTGGTAACTAAAGTTTCGGAAACATTTGATAATCTGACGCCTTTGGGATTAAGATTAAATAAATATAAAATTCAAGCCTCACAAGAGACAGACACTCACAATAGAGTGTTTAAAAACATCTTAATTTCGACGGGTCAGAGACTTTCGGCCGGTACCCTACTTGAGCATCTTAATTTCGCTTTCTTACTGACAAAATATTAGATCTTAGAATGGTCAGCACTGTCTTGGTTAAGAAGTGTCCGCTTGTAGCGTGCTCCTGAAATAAATATACAAATGCAGCTCGCTCTGGGTTTACTGCAGTACGTCATTCCAGGGACTTACCCTCCACAAAATAAAAAAAATCTACATATTTTATCTAAAATATACATAGAAAATATTTTTTTTAAAAAGGAAAATGAGATGAACTATACAAGCACTTTATTTCTTTCCTCTAAAATACGCTGCGTGCTTTAAGATATAAGTATTATTAAGTTTTTTTTTATTGAAGCTTTCGAAAAAGTGTACAGGCTTCCACAAAAAAATCTTTCTCAGGGGCCTTCACTTACTTAAATCCGGACCTGGCTTCATGCGAAACAAAGAAAATCCGAATCGCTCCTTAAACTTGACTAAATCGCAAATATTTTGATACCTGTCGTTTTTCCACGGAAATGTGTCACAGTGTGACACCCCTGCGTCTTATCGTGTAAACCACGTGACCAGAAAACCAGGTCAATGCATTCCGAGTTATCCGTGTCACACAGTCTGTCTTGTCCAAACATTCCCTATTACACTCCTAGACGTGCAAAACAACATGCTGTTGATTGGAACACAATAGGCTGTGATATCACCATCCCTTTATAAAATGCTGGACTTCTAGTATAGGATGTGGTTTTGCGTCTCGCTTATTTAACACAGACTATATCCTGCTATTATCTAGATCCGTGGACATGACTGACTATATAAGAACAACGTAAACTCGAGACTGTGAGAGAATCACAAACATATAGATCTATATGCTTCACTGAGATCAATCATAGAATAAACATGCATCAGCTGTTCTTCTACGTAGCTGTGACCTGCCTGGTAGCAGTAATGGGTCAGAGCCCAGTGACTGTCTGTCAGCCAGCGGTGTATCAGGTCAACTACACCAATCTGTTAACTGGGGTGAGTGTCTAGTTATAGAACCAAATATAAACCTTAAATATTTTGTGTAGTATAGCTATAGTAAACGCTAATTAGTACATCATCAAAAGCAATCGAAATACTTATAATGGTAGCACTAATATAGATCAATCAAAATCAATATTGTTTATTCTTGCTGACCAATTTATAATGAGGATGTTATGGGTTTTTATCAAATGACACAAAAAGGTAATCCCCCTTGCCTTACATTGAGGACTACCTCTAAATAATATTCCAAAGACAGGCCCTTAGACGACTTAGAAGACGATGCGCAAAATGTTCCTAATCATTAATTTATTAAACTCTTGAATTTATGCTGAAATACCCGAAGACATATAGTCCGTTAAAAACTTATAGATAAATATTTTATAGTTCTCTAGACCAGTGTTTCTCATACTTTTTTTCTCTAATGGAACACTTCGGACATTCTGAGTATTTAGCGGAACACTCGGCTTATTTTTTTTAAGAGACTTATTCACGTGGTGTCCTACTAGTTAATTATTCAAGAAGTTTGAGGAACACCTATTCAGGCCACGCGGAACACTAGGGTTCCACTGAATACAGTTTGGAAAACACTGGTCTAGACAAACTAAAATGTATCTCTTCTTATAGTTTGAACAAATATAATGGTCAAACTAAAGTTTTCTCCTGTGTGGTCAACGAGCTAATTACTCTTTTCCCTACCAATTACATCAAGTGTCACATTTCCAGGAAAATCGTTAGAGCCGCTTTCGAGATCCGTGTTCAGGTTTTCGCACCCAATCACCCAGAAGGTTTTAATTTCGGAGAAGCTACGAGTTGGATAGAGGCATTGTAATTATACTGATATAAAAGAGCCTCGCATAGTACAACGTGATACTTCTCAATATTTGCTTACCGTTACATACAAACAGACATGCAGCATGAACTCAATAATTAGAAGTAAAAAACGGAGTAACACACATGGCACACAGACACACACACACACAGCTATGACATGAAGATTTACACTTTCAATTTAAGTGCGTGAACCGCAAAGGAAAGGGAGAGTAACAAATAATGCAAGTAGAGTCTCTCTAATTGAATAATGTCCCTTACAACAAGTCTGACGTTTCAAAGGAGAGCAATAGCCAAAGCGACATAGGGGTAGTAAAAACTATACACACAAAAAAAACACACCAAAAACCCATAATAAAATATAAAACAAAATACCTTTTAAAAAAAGCAATACGTCCATTATATATGGCTCCTTTTGTCTCGAAAGGCAATGGATGCGCCTAAATGAGTCACTGGTTTTGGCTTAATCTTGAGACGGGGCAGAATCTGGTGTGGCTAATCAAGCCAATTCTAGAACGGCAGACTTTGCCACAATTCGTACATGTGTATGCCTCTGATTTAGGGCTAGCAGACAGGGCAGCTTTCTTTTTATCCCTCTTGATTAAAGCCGCTTCAATTCTTTTGTTCTCAGCAAGGGTTGTCCCAGCACGCACAGTCTGTCTCCATGCACTCCGGTCTTTGGCTATGTTTTCCCACATACTTTCGCTGATGCCTGAGGCTCTCATGTCTCGCTTGCAGACATCTCTATATGTTAGTCTTGGGCGTCCCTTGGGTCTGACTCCTTCCACAAGCTCAGCATATAAGATATCTTTCGGGATTCTACCATCTGGCATGCGGGTGACATGTCCGAGCCAGCGTAATCTTCTTTGTGTCAGGAGAGCATACATGCTGTTCATATTGGCCAATCTTAAAACTTCCTGATTGGAGACATGGTCCCTCCAAGAGATGCCCATTATGCGTCTCAGGCAGCGCAAGTGGAAACTATTCAATCTGTGCTCTTGGTACATGTATGTTGACCAGCTTTCACTGCCATAAAGGAGAGTGCTCACAACACAGGCGTTGTAGACTAGGATTTTGGTCGCTGTGGTCAATTTACCATTTTCCCAGACGCGCTTGGAGAGTTTTGCCAATGCTGTGGTAGCTTTTTCTATCCTTTTTGACAGCTCGATGTCTAAGTCTAGGTTACTGACAATTGTTGAACCCAAGTAGGTAAATTCCTGCACCACTGAAAGGGTGTGGTTCCCAATTTGTATTATAGGTATTTCTGCGACGTCTTGTGCCAGGATTTCGGTCTTGGAGAGACTTATAGTAAGGCTAAATTCTTGACAAGCAGCTGCTAAGGCGTTCACTAGCTTCTGTAGACCTCCTTGTGAGTGAGATACGAGTGCCGCGTCATCGGCAAACAGCAGCTCCCTTATAAAGATACGACGCCTTTTCGTTTTGGCTTTAAGACGTGCCAGGTTAAAGAGCCTTCCATCGGATCTGCTATGGATGTATATTCCGTCTTCCAGGGATTTAAAAGCACTGGATAGTACGACTGAGAAGAAGATGCCAAATAGTGTAGGGGCCAGTACACATCCTTGTTTTACAACGCTCTTAATGGAGAATGGCCTGGAGGAAGAACTTTCAAACTGAACGGTGCCCTGCATATTTTCGTGAAAAGCTGACACTAGTTTTCCTAACTTATTTGGGCAGCCGATTCTCACTAGTACAGCAAACAGACCGCTTCTGCTAACAAGGTCAAAGGCCTTGGTCAAATCAATAAATGCTATGAAGAGGGGCTGCTTTTGTTCTCTGCTCTTCTCCTGTAGCTGCCGAAGAGAGAAAATCATATCTGTTGTAGATCTACCTGCCCTAAAGCCACACTGCGACTCTGGATAAACACGATCTGCCAGGATCTGTAATCGCTTTAGTAATACTCTAGCAAAAGCCTTTCCGACTATGCTAAGCAGTGAGATGCCTCTGTAATTGTTACAATAAGAGCGGTCGCCTTTATTTTTATAAATTGTAACAATGTTGGAGTCTTTCAATTCCTGGGGGACCATTCCTTGTTCCCAGCACAAGCTTAGCAGTTCATGGAGTGGTTTGATTAGGGCATGTTTTCCAGCCTGAATTACTTCAACAGGAATGCCATCTCCTCCGGGTGTTTTCCCATGTGCAAGCATGTCAATGGCAATGCTCAGCTCCTTTACTGAGGGGGTTTCGTCTAATTCCGTCAAAACTGGAAGTGATGGGAAGTTGGAAACAGCATTTGGTGAGATGGCGTTCTCAATATGGTAGAGTTCTGCATAGTGTTCTACCCATCGTTCCATTTGCAGCGCACGATCGCTGATGATTGAGCCATCTTTTGACTTGAGCGGAGCACACTTGCTGGTGTGAGGTCCAAAGGCTTTTCTCATGCCCTCATATAGTCCTGCCTCTCTAATGGGTGCTTAGAGCTTAGTTTAAAACGACAAGTAGGCTGGAAACTTGCACCAAGCAACAAAAAAAGAAAAATTAAACTGAAAAAGAAAATCCCTGTCATGCGACTGGCCACTTGGAATGTCAGGACAATGTGTCCTGGTCTCACTGATGATCTAAGGCAGATCGACGATGCAAGGAAGACGGCAGTTATAAACAACGAGCTAAAAAGGCTACATATTGACATTGCAGCCCTGCAAGAAACCCGAATGGCCGAAATCGGCATGCTCCGAGAGACTGACTACACTTTCTTTTGGAAAGGGAAAGCACAGGATGAGACTCGAATACATGGTGTGGGCTTTGCTGTCAAGAACAGTCTTCTTCCCATGATAGTCCCTCCAGTTGGTGGCTCGGAACGGCTACTAAGCATAAGTATGATGACAGCATCTGTAAAAGTCACTCTAATTAGTGCCTATGCCCCCACACTAAGCTCGCTTCAGGAGGACAAAGACAAGTTCTATGAAGACCTCAAAGAAGCCATTGCAAACATTCCTCAAAAAGAACATATGATCCTTCTAGGTGACTTCAATGCCAGAGTAGGATCAGATCACACTACCTGGCCAGACTGTCTTGGGCTTTTTGGAATCGGAAAGATGAATGAGAACGGACAAAGACTGCTTGAATTCTGCGCATACCATAAGCTCTGCATTACCAACACATACTTCAGAACAAAACCACAGCACTGTATCTCATGGAGGCACCCTAGGTCTGGGCACTGGCACCAGCTGGATATGATACTGACACGAAAAAGGACATTGGAAATATACTGCTGACACGTAGCTACCAAAGCGCGGATTGTGATACTGATCATACTTTAGTGTCCTGCCGGACAAGATTGCTGCCAACTAAGATCCACACATCACAGGGAAAAAGAAAATCACGCCTGAATACTACTAGCACAAAAAATCCTGATCTTTGCACCGAATTTGAGAACAAATTAGAGGAAGCTTTTAAAAACTTCTCTGTGACTGAGGTAGAAAAAAGCTGGACGTTTATGCGTGATACAATCTACCAAACATCATCACTGGTCTTTGGAAACAAAACCAAGAAAAGCGAAGACTGGTTTGAAGCTAGTCTACCAGAAATGGAAACTGCCACTACGAACAAGAGAGCAGCCATGCTAATCTACAAGAAGGATCCCACCCCAAGCAACTTAAAAAGGCTCAGAGATGCACGTAACAATGCCCAAAGAGTAGCGAGACAATGTGCTAACAAATACTGGCAGGAGCTATGTGAAGATATTCAATCTTGTGCCGACTGTGGTAACATAAGAGGACTGCATAACTTTAAAACTATAACTTTAAAAAGTATATATGTATATATAATTATATAATTTTTTTCTTTTATAAAGCCGGATATTAAACTTCTGTTATAAGCTCGAGGTACCAATGTCGTTACCCATTGAGCCAGACTATCATCTAGAATTGTATCGAAACCTAAACTTCTGATATAAAACTCTTTTAAGATCTTTTCTAAATCTACTTCTAGATCTAGAGTCTAGTTGTAATCTATACTAGATTTACGTAAAAATAGAAGCAAAGCTTAGATAATCTATAAATAATTTAAACTGAAAGCAACTTTAAATTAAATAAACAACTCTGTTATCGGTACACTACTGCTGACTACGCCATGTTCGTATTGACAATTTTTTTTTATTTGACAAATTATAACGGTCAAACTAGAGTTTTCTCAGCAATATACATCAACTGTTACATTTCTTGGAAAAATCGCTAGAGCAGTTTTTGATATCAGTGTCCAGGTTTCAGCCTCCAGGTTCTAGCTTGAATAAAGGTTTTGTAAAAAAGGATTATGAAGGACCAAGCTTAAAAAAAATTAATAGGAATTTTTTGTTGTTGTTGGGGGCGCGGTGGTCGTATGGTTAAGCGCTTGGCTTCCGAACCTGAGGACCTGGGTTCGAATCTCGAATTTTGAATTTCGGTATTTTTAGGGTGTCCCTGAGTCCACCCAATTCTAATGGTTACCTAACTTTAGTTGGTTAAAGTAAAGGAGGTTGGTCGTTGTGCTGGCCACATAACACACTGCTCGTTAACTATTGGCCAAAGAAACAGATAACCTTAACATCATCTGTCCCATAGATCGCAAAGCCTGAAAGGGGGGAAACTTTACTTTTTTTTTACTTTGTTGTTATTGGTAATCATCATCATCCCAGTGGCGCTACAGCCCATGGAGGGCACTGGCCTGCTTTAGCACATCTCTCCATTTTGATCAATCGCTTTATTTCTCCATGCCCGGACTTTTAGCTGTTGCAGATCTGGCTCTACGTCACCAAGCCACCGTACTCGTGGTCTGCCATTGGGGCGATTGCCTTATGGTTTTTATTCCGGTGAACCATCTGTGGATGTAACCTGGCCAACGTAATTTGTTCCTATTTTGTTTCTTTTTTTCCGTCATCATGGAGAGGATTCCTACAGCTGGTAATTTTCTTGGTCGGTAAACTTTCTAGAAATAAATATTAAACGCTTATCAACACGTAGACTCTTATTAAATTGTGTAACGACAAAAAAGTCTTCTATTTCCAACAGGACACTGGATACATAGTCGCGGACTTCAGTAAAGATTTAATGGCAGAAATCTCCACCAAAACCAACATTCGTCTTGTCAAAGATTTCAAAAACGTAAGTGTCTTTAAATAGAAAGTAAAGAAATAAAACGAAGAGACTGCAAGACTGATGAGATGTTTAGTGGCACAGTGGCATGAAATGTTCAAGGGGAACTGGAGTTCGAATCTCGATGTAGATCAGGGATCTCTAACTTTACTCGAGCTTTCCTTACATGTCTCGTAAAACAGACCACTGAGCCATTTATAGTAAGAGACTCTCTGTAAGATTTGTAACACATAATAATAAGAGAAACGATAATGAAATATATTGTCAGGGTTGGGGTCAGGGTTGGGTTCAGGGTTGTGTTAAAGCCTTAGCTCGTTAGCCCGGGCCCCTGACATTCAACAAGCACCTTCGTGCTTACAACTACAACTAATAATTGACTCGCTGTTAACAATGTAATTGTTTCATGATATGAATGTAAGTTATAATGACAAGCTGATGGGGTAATGACATTGAGTTTAAAACATTATAATATTGTGGTTATATTAATTAAACAATCATTCTGCACCTTGCTATCCCACAGCGCAACACCTTAGTAAGCCTAACGCTGGCCCACTGCCGACTGTAGTCTCTGATGTAGATTTGATAATCCCTTAACTAACGTAAGCAAAGACAATCTGAAAGGTCTAGTCTAATACGCTGAGGCACCGAAACAACTGCGAAATGCAGCAATGCCTTAGATACTCACCCTAGACAGGGGTGTACACGGACGAAAAAAAAAACGTTACGTCAGTAAAACAACAAATAACCCTCCATAAGCATAAAAGCAAGGCAACAAAGAAAATGCGTATGGTGATTCTGCATCTAATTATGATTGGCACTAGAATACAACAGCCTACGCACCGACATATATTAGTACATTATGTTGATGAATATGTATATGGATATTTCTATTTTTAAGTAAAGTTTTTAACAGTAACATTTAGTTGGCATGTAGTAGGTATAATAAAACCAGAAATATTATTTAAGTTAATGATTTTTTTTTGTTTTGTAGTTAAAGACTTATGAGATTCCTAATAACTCCAGCTGCAGACAATCAACATTATCTCCCTGTAAAGTACAGCACCAATGTTTGCCACGTAAGTTTGAAATAAATGAACATTAAATAGCATTTTAATAAAGCATGTATGAACTCACCTGTCAGTCTGTTTGTCTGTCTGGTACAAATCTTGTGTAGACATTTCTCCAGTGCATTCTCTGATAAATTTTAAACTTTGCACAATTTAGTATTGTTGATGACAATACATGGATCAAGAAATTATTGGTTATTAATTAATTAATTTTGTTTTTCTATACTGAAAAAGGGAGATAAATCTTGCAGTTTTGAGAGACATTGCAGTAATTGTGCAGTTTTTGTTGTTAAGTGGTTTTTTTTTATTTTGCTTGTTTTTTTTTTTTTTTCTTTTTTTTTTTTTTTTTTTTTTACAGTGTAATCGTTGTGTATTATATTTAAAGATAAAGCAAATATTTAGTGTGTGTCTATTATACACTGGGCACTTCTAAACAGGGAGTTTGGCTTTCAGTCAAAATGGCGACATGGTCTAAATAGCGCTATAATTATACTTGATTGAATGTCATTTTTTTTTTTGTATTCCTTGGAGAATTAAACATTATAAAAGTGTCAATGACATAAAAGGTCAACTGACTCGTCAAGCTTGATAATGAAGGTATAATGAAGGTGTAATGTGTCCGACGACCAAGCACCTTTACCTCCCCTTAGATAGTCACTCAGGTAAAGCAGAGTGCGCTCTTGTGATTTCTAAGATCACCTTCTGGGAAAACTAACTGGATTGGATTTCGACTAGCCAGCAGAATACTTTATCTCCCGTTCCCCTCACCCATTGAACTTCATACAGAAGTTTGATATTACACAATACATTTTGTCATAGTTTAACTTCATACAGAAGTTTGATATTACACAATACATTTTGTCATAGTTTAACTTCATACAGAAGTTTGATATTACACAATACATTTTGTCATAGTTTAACTTCATACAGAAGTTTGATATTACACAATACATTTTGTCATAGTTTAACTTCATACAGAAGTTTGATATTACACAATACATTTTGTCATAGTTTAACTTCATACAGAAGTTTGATATTACACAATACATTTTGTCATAGTTTAACTTCATACAGAAGTTTGATATTACACAATACATTTTGTCATAGTTTAACTTCATACAGAAGTTTGATATTACACAATACATTTTGTCATAGTTTAACTTCATACAGAAGTTTGATATTACACAATACATTTTGTCATAGTTTAACTTCATACAGAAGTTTGATATTACACAATACATTTTGTCATAGTTTAACTTCATACAGAAGTTTGATATTACACAATACATTTTGTCATAGTTTAACTTCATACAGAAGTTTGATATTACACAATACATTTTGTCATAGTTTAACTTCATACAGAAGTTTGATATTACACAATACATTTTGTCATAGTTTAACTTCATACAGAAGTTTGATATTACACAATACATTTTGTCATAGTTTAACTTCATACAGAAGTTTGATATTACACAATACATTTTGTCATAGTTTAACTTCATACAGAAGTTTGATATTACACAATACATTTTGTCATAGTTTAACTTCATACAGAAGTTTGATATTACACAATACATTTTGTCATAGTTTAACTTCATACAGAAGTTTGATATTACACAATACATTTTGTCATAGTTTAACTTCATACAGAAGTTTGATATTACACAATACATTTTGTCATAGTTTAACTTCATACAGAAGTTTGATATTACACAATACATTTTGTCATAGTTTAACTTCATACAGAAGTTTGATATTACACAATACATTTTGTCATAGTTTAACTTCATACAGAAGTTTGATATTACACAATACATTTTGTCATAGTTTAACTTCATACAGAAGTTTGATATTACACAATACATTTTGTCATAGTTTAACTTCATACAGAAGTTTGATATTACACAATACATTTTGTCATAGTTTAACTTCATACAGAAGTTTGATATTACACAATACATTTTGTCATAGTTTAACTTCATACAGAAGTTTGATATTACACAATACATTTTGTCATAGTTTAACTTCATACAGAAGTTTGATATTACACAATACATTTTGTCATAGTTTAACTTCATACAGAAGTTTGATATTACACAATACATTTTGTCATAGTTTAAGGTATGAACATATTTCAAGCTATATTGAACAACTCACACTATTGATATATTCTCCACTTTTTTTTCAGCATACGCCAGGCTGGTCCCACAACAAACTGGCGCCATTGGCAATCCAAGAAGTGGTTATTACCTGACCACTCAGACCTGGGAGATACCCACAGCCTATGATGTCCTGTACAGAATCACCTACACCTCTCATTCTGGCATACCAGCTTGGCCAGTGTTGTCTCAGGAACTGGGTGAGTTCTCTTCAAATACGTCAACAGCAGAAACAGCAAAGCTGTTCAGTCTATTCCTACCCACTCCCACGATTCGCAAAACTTTGAAATGTCGCAGTTAGGCAAGAGCCAACCCGTAGCGCATCAATACCTCAAGTACCATACAATATGGATGACATAAAACTTCTGACATAAATATTCTAGTCCAGTGATTCTGAGCCTTGGATGCTTCATTGAGCATTTTGAGCAAAAGTTTCAAGATCCCGGATGGTATAGCATTAGGAGCCAGATATGGACCGCATGCCGTAGTTTGTACATCACTTCCCTAGAGGACAAACATTTAATCTAATCAATGCTTATTTAAAAGTCAGATTTTACGTGTGCGCTTTTGTGTGTGTATAAAGAGTAAAAAAAAAGTCCTTCGATTCTTTTACATCGTGCTAAGCTTTCTATGACTTGTTTGTTAACAGCTTTCTATGACTTCTTTGTTAACAGCTTTCTATGACTTCTTTGTTAAGAAAAACTGGCTCTAAATTGTACATAACTTAGAAGGGTGGTGGTGGTCGAGAGGCTAAGCGTTAGATATTCAAATTGAGGAGTCCTGAATTCGAATGTCCAAAATCTGATCCTTAGCAATCTTTTTTTTTTTTTTTTTTTTTGGGGGGGGGGGGGCATATGTCTTTTTTGTGGGTTTCATGTCTATTTTTGGTTATTCCGACCTCATTTCGTTTTGTATTGGTGGACATCTACCACCGATACTAGATGTTTACAATTAATATAGGGACAATTGAAGTCTGATCCTTAGAGTTCATGAGAAGTAGAGTGGGACTGTGGCTTGCTGTTTGTATAGAAGTGGTTTGTATAGAAGTGGTTTGTATAGAAGTGGTTTGTATACGTCAGAACTATGTCTGATGACCCAAACTCCTCCTTATTGCAATAGGTAGTTATTTAAATGAATCAACAGAACAGAAACCCTCTTAAAGAAATAAAAACACCACTACAAATACACAATACACTTCAATTTCTTTAGTAGCTTAACCAAAGTTGGCACAGTAAAGTTACTTGAACACTGAAACACCCTAAATTGTTTTCATCCCTCAAGTCCTCAAAAATAACTGGAAATCTATTTTTAGTACTATGTGGATGTTATCGTATTTTCTCAAAGCTACGTAATTGTAAACAACATATTTACCTAGGTAATGAATTAATTAAAACCTTGTTGCGTAATTATCACATCTTCTCGATCATGATTTGTTATAAGCATTTAATTTATTCAAACCATGAAACCTTGACGCGTACATTACGTGACGTATGAGTATTAGTCGTTTTACTTTTGAGCAAGAGCACTTTACAAACACAAAAATGTCTATGTACATTGAATGTTCCCTTTTTTATTAAAACTGAGAAATGCTTATAAAACGTTTAATAGCAATGGTACTTTAAGAAGACTTTAGAACTGCTAATTATCGTTAAATTAAAAAATATGCCTATAATTTTTATTGACCTTTTTTGCCCCCTTAGGCTACCGTGGGACCAACAACATCTACCAGTTTGTGTCTCCGCTTGCTGCTATCACAGACACCAAGGCTCTGATCATCCCAAACAACTGTGTACCTAATGATGTTCTAGCGGCTATTAAAACGAAATAAAGTTTTACAATTAAGTGCAATATTATAAAAAGTACTTTACAAAAAAAAAATCCATATTAATGTTTTATACATTTACAAATTATATTAATTTTATTGGACCAGAAAAAGAAAATTATATATTGTTTATAATCCGCTATTGTGTTGGAGTCACAAGGTAGCACTAGGCTATGACCCACAGCGTCTCGGATTATAAACGAAATGACTCAATGTAGCATTATGAATTGACTCTACAACTCTAAGCCTTATTGCTTAGTTGTTGGTATTTTGATTTTGTAATGTTATTTTGTTATTCTTGTTTAAAAATCTATTATACAAACGCAGATCTAACTTAAATCATCTCATATCATAGAAAATCTGCTGTTCAAGGAAATGTGTTGTTTTTTTACTTCAGTATGTTGTACAAAGATATAGATTTTGTTGTCGATTAACTCGTATTCATTATACATTAAACTTCAAAGTATTTGTATAAAAATTGTGAGTCTATATTTCTAAAAAGCTTATATCAATTCACTCTGTCTGTCTGTGAGGTACAGAGTTTGTACACGGTATTTCTCCCACACCCAATCTCGGATCAAGATAACATTTTGTAAAATTATTTCTTTTACCTCACAAAACAGATGACCTTTAGATCAGCCCTATAGATCGTGAGGTCTGAAAGGGTAACTTTTTTACTTTTATTTATTATTTTGTTTAGTATCTCGAACAATGAAAAAAAAAGCCTTTATATAGCACTATCTGAGAGAAGGTTCTCCGTGCTGCCTTTAGGCGCTCAGTAAACACAACTCTGCTTAGAGTCGGGTGTCGAACCTCTAGCCTCCTTCATAGGTAGCCAAGCCAAGCCAAGTTCAAGCTTACTGAGCCTCTTGACCATGCTTTCTACTAATTGAAAGAAATTGTACATGACTGACAAGGTGGTACAAGTGGTATTAGCTCCCTTTCGACTTTGTAGGTCGTCGCTTCGCTGGCATAGTGGCTAGTGTATTGGCTTGAGGAGGCGGAATTCGAATCAAGGTAGTTCAGCTTTTTTTCTATAGATAAATGCACATAAAAGCGATCACCTAGATACCCCCTTTTTTCCCTTCCACCCCTTTCCGACTGGTCCAGAGAAGTGATAGGATCATTGAGTATCCAGAAAGCTAATATTATGAAATACCGCTACACAAAAAAAAAAAAAAAAAAACAATTGGTAAAAGTATTTGTCATCGCACATATTTTTTATTGTTAGTCTAGATCAGTAATAGGCAAACTACTTTCTACATTAAAAAAAATTGAATTGTCACAAATTAGACCCCATTACTAATTGTAGAATATTAGACAAAATTTAATAAAGCTACAGTGTTATTTCAATTTGCCATTTTTTTTTTCTGTTTCAACTAATTCATGTTTGTGTTATTACTGAACAAATCTGTGTTTCGATATATTACTTAAATACAGATCTACATCACAAGTGTGAACAGTTGCCACATCATTCACTTCACATAAACTTTTTGCTTCACATAGTGCACATCACACAATGTCACAGCTTATATCAACCCACTCTGACTGTCTTTCTGGTAAAAGCGTGTGCAGAAATATAGAAACAAACAACATTGTGACCGAAAAAAAAAGCTATTGCCATTGGTAGCTATTTAATACTTACACAATTTAAACAAAAGGATTCTTAACCAGCTTACACTAATTTAATGAACGATATTTGTGGGTTAAGATTTTGAAATCAATTATTATAGTTGATGTTAAAATTACATTAAAATATGAAAAAATAAATATATTGCAACGTATTGAAATGTGGTAATGGAGCAAGTTACTTGGTGGTACGGTGTAAGTCATTTCTGTGTACGAACCACACGCAAGACATGGACCTATCCATTCCAGTGGCGCCACATCCCCTGCAAGCTCTTGTCATTGGGACACTGAACTTATCCTTTAGATTTATTTCCAATCTATAACTAATTAGTCAATTAATTATTGGTAATTAATGATTTTGTTTGAAATCGATAAGAGAAATAACTTGCACACTATTGATAGATATAGTTTTAAGAGGAGAGTTTTTCCCCTTTATATTTTTTATAAAAAATATTTTTTTGTTGTTGTTATCACCAACTTTTGTTCAATAATCAAATAATCAATTCTAAATATAATTCTAAATGATTGGCATATTGATTGGTTAGTTTTGTTATACGTTTGTATTTGAACATTAAGACCGTTCTGTCCGTATCATATAAGGAGGCTATTGATATATTGCTCGTTGAAAACTTCTTTAGTTATAACGCCTGAAAGTTTCTTGGGAGGATCAGCCTGGCAAGGGATAAGAAAAGTGAGCTGTTTTATTTTATAGTCCACACGATATTTAAACAGTTCTTTAAGAAGGTACGACTCGTGACATGTGCTTTTGTTACTTAAGTGTCAGAGATAGTTTTTTTTAGTAATGGCGAAATTAAAAAAAAAATTACTATGTAGTAGAATAAGTGTTACTGTTTCTTGTTTCTATGCTCAAACAAATGAAAACTTATCAAGAAGCTAATGGTATAATAATCACTTTGCCGAACATATTGTAAGCAATGAACTCTCAATACAAGATTTCTTCTACACTAAGCTGACTTTGGTTATCTGATATCACTGGACAGCTAATTTATAATGTGCAATAGGTACATTTATTACAAGATTCATCGAAATCTAAAGACTGCTCCGAAAATCATTTAGTGATAAATTCGTTTGCAGTTGTACTGGTCACACTTTATGTAAACCGTTAAAAAAAACAAAAGCACAGCAAAAAAAAAAAAAAGAGCTACACGATGCGTCCTTGTTTCGTCAGCCAATGAAAAGCACTTCGGTTAAATTCAAAGAACAATTAGCTGCAATTAATGTTTGGTTTCAAGTTTCAACTTCATCCAAGAATGAGTGTGGGAAAAAAAAAACGTGTTTAAGGGGACGAAAACCTATATAAGTAGCCGTTTTTGTAAATACTGAAGGATTATCTTCCCTTGTTGGTATCAAACAGATTAATTAATTACCAGTAAATTATTGACTAATTAGTTGTTTTTTTTTATCATTTATTCATGTCTTATCTATGCCAATGAATTATTGTGCAAAGTTTTAAGTTGTTCCGATAATGGGTGTGGGAGAAAAAAATGTGTAGAACTTTATACCAGGCAGACAGACAGACAGATAGACAGACAAACAGACAGAGTGAGTTGATGTAAGCTTAGTAAAATATTAGGCTTGCAGACATTTCGATTGTAGATTAAATTTGAAAAGATATATTAACTTATAAAAAGTTAAATGTTATAATATGTTATAAGTATTGGAAAAGTTTTATTAGTTAATACCATTTACAATGTATTTTTTTCCAATCCATATATGTAAAAATGTATTTCGGTTTATATGGTTGATTTAAAAATAAAAGCACGCTAAATAAATCAATCCCACTCTTTAGCCAAATTTTAACTGTTGATAATGCTGGTTTAACATTTCTTATGGAAAACTTTTTTTTTACCGCACGCGTGAAAAATAAGGGCGTAATCATTTAACTAACATAATTAATAATCGTCACGTGATAGTTTCTCTATCTCTATTACTACGACCTAGTCGTTAATTAAAAGCCTAATTTGGCAAGCACACCACACCATCACAGTGCACTGTGTCAATGTGAAAACTGCAGTACAGTTTGAACCGTTCCGTGAGCAAGCGGCTTAAAAAAAAATTAATTATATTTACAACATAGATAGAATGCAAGTCATATCAATCTATAATGTACTTTATTTAGCACATGCAGTAACAATGCAATCCATAGTCCAATGGTTGGAATTAGCTCTTTTTCTGAGGGATCAATATATTTTTACTGCATCAACAGCAAAGTCCATTGTTCTAATTAATATACAAAGTTTCGATATTGAGGAATTGATTTCTGCAGGTGTGAATTAATTGCATTGTTAGAGAGAAAGAAAAAAATAATAAAGAAGTGAATAGACAGACAGACTAAAAGGTAGACTGTAAAAGTAAATAGTAATGCTCCCCTTTCAGACCTAGCTATCTATAGTGCAGGTGATGTAAAGGTCATCCGTTTCTATGGTCGAGGGTATCATGTGGCCAGCACAACTACAAACCACCATTAAGTTCCCCAACTAAAGAGTGGTACACATTTAAGTTGGGTGGACTCGGGGGCGTCGTTAAAATCCCAAAATTCAAAATACCAATCTTCACCAAAGTTCGAACCCGCGACCTCTAGGTTTGGAATTCAAGCGCTTTAGCATTCAGCCACCACGTATTACGTGGTAAGTAACTTTAGACTAATGTGTTTTAACTTGAATTTTAAGTGTTTTAAAGGAAATACAATAGAGTAAAAAAAACAATTAGTAGGCTTGACTTTTTATTTTCTCCATTCAGTTTTTATAGTCTTCGTTCTAATTGTACACTCGTGTTTAAATCTCAATGAAGCCTAAGAATATTTGATCGGAGCTTTGAGCTGAATTATGATTGAGTGATATAGATTTAGACTTGCCAATAGGCAGCAAGGAAACCTTCACTCAGAAACCCCTATCTCCCCACCCTTCCACAACAAGCTGGACCAGATTGCAAGATTTATCCGATCGGGAAGTTTTAATAATAATCCAATCGCCCATCATTGCTGTTTCTATATTTATGACGCATTATTCTTTGACGAATTAATTTATATGAAATGCATTTCTGTAGCTTTTTCACTTATGGATTCTTGGCAAATATAGACTATGTAATGGGGTCCTCGGGTCAAACAAGTTTGCGAACCTTTGATATTAGAACATACACTTACACACATACAACGAAAAGTAACTAGATACGTTTTTAATGACTTATCAAAGAATCTTAATAACAGAAATACGTTTGTCATGAAGTGACCACATAATGGCACGACCAAAACTATAATTCAATTTCTTAAGAGAAAAAGTTTTTACACATAAAATACACATAAATGTAACAGATATACAAAATAAATAGTTTAAAATTAAAATTTATATTTTAAAAGACTTTCATTTAACTTACATTATTAGTCTACATATTTAGCGCCAAATACCACCGTCGCCAAAAATGCTACGTCACCCAACACGTTGCATCGCCAAAACGATGGCTGCCTGGTCGTGCGGTTTGCGCGCTGGACTATCGTTCGGATTTATCGATGGTCCCGGGTTCAAACCCTGCCCGCTCCCATCCCCCGTCGTCCTGCGGGAGGTTTGGACAATAAAGTAAACTATCTTCAACTCTGAAGGAACATCAGAAAAATGTAAAACATTTTACAAACATTTTACAAACGTCCATGTTGCCAAAACGTCCTGCTTCGGACTCATTTCTTGCATATTAATAGAAAGGTTAACTAAAGTAATTGGTTTTCCGAAAAGATTCTGACAATACGTTTCTTGCTTCAATGACACTGCAGAAGAAAGAATACTTATTGGAATATGTCTTAGCATATAGAATAAGTGAGATGCCTTTTACTTTTCGTCTCTCTGAGTACTTTATTTATTTAATTCGTAAATAAAGGTTTAATGTTTTATGTACTATTACCACTTTACTTTTTAATATCGTATACTGAAGATTTAACAAATATTGCATTTTACTTATGTAAAAAAGACTTTACCTATACTGAAAAGGATTTTAAAAGCTGAAATGTTTTTTTTAAAATGGCCTTTTGATTGACGGAAGATTGATGATGATTCTAAATATATCCATGCAGGTTTTGTTAAAAAAATGAAGGCAAATTTTTAAAATATGTGATCAGTCTTAATGCTGAAACAAAACAAAACAAAAAAAAATAATAAAAAACAATGCCAATTATCGTTTGATGACACGCACTAACTAATGCCCCATCTACAGTTTTTGACGACAGCACTGTGAATGCTAAAAAATTGACTTGATAGATGACGCCACGTTTTGGGGGATTAAAAAAACCCTGAGATCGTGAATGACAACTGTTATGAAATTCCTTATGCATTAACTTTCTAACCACTGTCAGAAACATTAACGTGGACCTGTCTGTCAGTATATAACACTATACAAACACCACGTTCAGGGCCGGCCTTTAATAATTGGAGGCCCTAGGTAAGGTGATTTTGGTGGCCTCAAATGAAATAAAAAAAGAAGCAGAAAAAAAAACAAACAAAAAAAAAACAATTTATTAAAAACCCTGAGGTTAGATTATGTTTATTTACAGCACTCTATAAATTAAACTAAATAATTTCTTTTAAAAATCTAGATCGACAAATAACTGACTTACTGATGGAACCTTTAACATCGAAATAAGTCAGCTAATAAAACATATTTTGATTATATAATGAAGCGAACAAATGCTTCGTAACGTCGGGTTGTTGGACTTACTATGTAGACTACAAATAACAAGTGTGATAACATCTTCACTATGATTTTTTTTTATAACAAATTTGACATTATTATATTTCCTACTTATATTTCAATGTTAACATCGCTCATTGATAGGGGGACCCGGAGTATATTTATCAACAGAATGAAGCAACCCACATTGATACTCTTCTATGTCTTCATGAATTTTGAGACCTTGACCTTAGCTTCAAGCAGCACGAGCTCAGTTTTCAAACTAGCTTACGGCTCCAAGATTACACAAGGGACACCACTGGGAATCTGGACTTCAACGGGTATGTCAAATAGCGTATTAACATACCTACTAGAAATTGTATAGGCCTTCATTGTTTACCTTAGCTTTTGAGAGGTCCTAGAATTAATATTCTGTCGTTACAAAGGCCCCTGAACAGTCTATACAACATATCTCATTGTCGTCTGTCCCTTGACTTTCGTGACAGTTTGTAGGTGTACTGTGACAGTTTGTAGGTGTGCCGTGACAGTTCGTAGGTGTGCCGTGACAGTTTGTAGGTGTACTGTGACAGTTTGTAGGTGTGCCGTGACAGTTCGTAGGTGTGCCGTGACAGTTCATAGGGTTGCTGTGACAGCATGACGCGTAGGACGTAATCATCTTCTTTTTTGAAGTAACGTCTGTATTATATAAGATAAGATAAGAAGCTCGTGTAACCAAATCCTTCCACTTTTCCCGGTGTTAGACACCTTATTTATAGTTTAGTTATTTAGCGACGCACCATAGAAGACGCATATTGAATGGGACTAGTGACGTTTGGGATATGTTCGGTTAGAGACCGGAAAATCAGTTAGCGATATAATTCTCTAGGGTAACGACGTGTTTAGTGACAGAGACTTTTACTGTGGCCTTTTATTAGAATAAATATATGTGAAGTTGTTCATCAGCGTTGACTACATCTCTTCACTAGTTAAAACCGATGTGTTTGTTTTGTCTGGATTGATCAACTACACGGAATACACCCGAACAATTACACCCAAACGCTTGCAGAGTAATTGGTTGAAATTCAACAGTCATCCATAGTTTACCTCAAGACAGCCTGAACAAGCAACATCACAGTGGCGACCCCGAAGCCCGAAGCCCGGATGAACCCTGTTAATTATGATCTAGGTTCACAGTCAGCAATAAACAAACAACAACCATTAGTGTCATGGCGGAGAATGATACTTTATTATATTGAACGCGTGCACCTTTGCGCACCATATCAACATCCCCTTTTCTTTAAAAAAAAAATATAAAAAAATAAAACATTTCGGGGAGTATCATAGAAAAAAAAGAAAAAAACAACAACATAAACAACTAAACGTAACATACATGTATACGCTTCAATCAATATGAAACATATCACATTTAAAAATAATAATAATAATTTTAATAATAATTTTATTTATAAAGCGCTGTTAACAAACAAAATGTAGGCTCAAGGCGCTGTAACAACATTACAAACATAAACACAACTGCCGAAATAACAGTTAATCTAAAAAAGTTTTAAACAAGTAGGTCTTAATGTTCTTCTTAAAAGTGGTATAGCATGTTGTCTGTCTGAGATCAATGGGGAGTGAGTTCCAAACCTTTGGTCCGTGAACTGAAAAAGCACGCAGACCGTAGCTTTTGAGGGAGAAACGTGGCACTACTAAAAGCGTTGAGTCCATTGAGCGCAGGGTTCTCTGGGGGACATATGGAGTAATCAGTTCGCTAAGGTACAAGGGCATCTCATTGTTATATATACACTGATGACAAAGTGTGGCGACATTGTAATCGATTCTGGCTTTCACGGGAAGCCAATGGAGCGTGCGCAAGAGCGTAGTAGCAGAATCTTGTCTAGTTTTTTTAAGGACTATTCGAGCGGCGTTGTTCTGTATACGTTGCAGCTTGGCTATTTTGTCATCAGGTATACCTGCTAGCACGGCGTTGCAGTAGTCAAGGCGGGAGAGTATGAATGCCACAGCTAGCGTTTTTGTTGACTCCGTTGTTAAATATGGTCGGATCTGGCCTAATCTGCGCAGCTGCAGATAAAGACCTTTGCAGAGCTGATTTATGTGTGGGTTGAAAGATAGTGTTGAGTCGAAGAAAACTCCAAGATTCCGCACTACATGGACAAAAGGAACATGGCAGTTCGTGATAAAGAGAGAATCTGTGCTTTCAACTTTTGAGACATTGTTCCTAGTGCCAATCTTAATTATTTCTGTCTTGTCTTCGTTCATCTTGAGTTTATTTTCAACCATCCAATCGCTCACCCTTGCAACGGTACCACTGATATTCTCTGCCAGATGGGACACCTCTGAGGGTACTGATGAATCGTATAACTGTGAGTCATCGGCAAAGAAATGGTATAAGATGCCGGTTGGCCGTATGACACCGCTGAGTGGATATGTGTACATAGTGAACAGTACTGGGCCTAGAACTGATCCTTGGGGTACTCCGTACTTCAAAAGTAAGCTTGTTGATTCCGTCCCGCTAACAACGACACTTTGGGTGCGTTCCGTCAGGTAGGATCCAAGCCACTTTAGGACGACTCCTGCTAAACCAAAAGTTGCAGAGAATCTGGCCATCCTAATTTCATGGTCTAGCGTATCAAAGGCTGCGGACAAGTCCAGCATAGAAAGAATTGATATGTGGCCTTTGTCGGAATTGTGAAGTAAGTCGTTTAGTACCCTGACCACTGCTGTCTCTGTGCTACGGCACTTCCTATATGCAGATTGAAATTCTTCCAAGAGACAGTACTGTTCAAGATGAGAAAGAATTTGCACTAACACGATGCGCTCCAGAAGCTTTGACAGGAAGGGAAGATTTGAAACCGGGCGATAGTTTTTTAGACATTCCGGGTCAAGACTGGATTTCTTTAATAAGGGCCTGACAAGTGCATGCTTAAATTGCTGTGGTACAATGCCTGAAGTCAGTGAAGAGTTCACAATGTTGGTAATTGTAGGTACAAGCTCATCTAAACATTCAAGGAGCAAGGAGGTTGGAATGGGATCAAGGTCACATGACTTATTTGGCATCTTCAAAATAGTACTTTTGACATAATCTTCAGAGACACGCTGAAACTCGCAAAAAGGAGTATTTTGAAAAATTGGAGAGTGGTCAAGCTGTGATGAGAGGGATGGCATGTCATTTCTAATCTGCTCAATCTTCCCAATGAAGAATCTATTGAAGGAATCAGGAAGTTCAGATAATGGGATAGATGACGGCAAACGTTCGTTATTTGCTCCCCCTAACATTTCAGCGGTGATCCTGAATAGCTCCTTTGAAGAATCAGAATTTTCGATTTTTTGTCGAATATGACTAGCTTTTGCGTCTCTAATCATACGGTTAACCTTGTTTTTTTCTCGTATGTATATTTGTCGATGTATCGTCAGACCTGTCTTTTGAAATGTACGTTCGGCACGTCGGCAAATAAGTTTGGCAGTCTTTATGTCTTCCGTCAACCAGGGTGCAGATGGCCTAACTGAGACTGTACGAGTGACAAGAGGTGCATGGCTGTCCAGCAACTTTTTCAAGCAAGAACTGTAATTGCTGAGAACGTCTGTGTTGCTCTGTTGCAACAGCAAAGAGGTCACGTCCATTTTGAAGGAGGCAATATCTATGGCTTTAAGTTTACGGGAAGTCACGTTTTTCTTTGGCCTTTTTGCTTTTGATAGGCGCATTTCAAAGTTTACGAGAAAATGATCTGACAAGCCGCGGTCTGAGACATTGAGTTTGGCTACAAGCTCACTTGCATTTGTAACAATCCAGTCAAGAGTATGGCCTTTGACGTGCGTCGGAACATTTATCAGTTGGTCTAAGTTGCGATCCTTTAGCGCATTTTTCAGCGACATCGCGTATGTCTCATTTTCACTGTCAAAATGTCAGAATCAACATTCAATAGTTCATTAAGACACATAGTCATTGAATCTTGTCGGTTTCTTCAACTGATCCCTTGGTCGCAGGGAATGATGAGTTGATGAGTGGCGAACGTGTTGATCCTGAGTTCTATTGTCCTGTATGTTGTTATCAGTATCGGGAAATATATCTTCTTCTGTTTCTCTGTTCGGGTTAATATGCACTCTGTTTCTTTGGTACACTGCACCATTGTCACCTCGAATAATGTAAGCTCTCTGATTGACTTGAGACTGGATTCTTCCACGTCTCCATGTAGGGTCATTAGGAGATTGGAAATAGACCATCTGTCCAGTTTTCAGCTGACTTAAATTTCTTGACCTCTTATCATAAGATGTTTTTACACTCATCTGACGTTTTTCTTTCCTTCTCATAATGTTCTCTTGACATGTAGAAATCTTAATGTTACTCCTTTTGTTTGGTATCAGTGTTCGAGTCATCCGACCAAAAAACATCTGAACTGGGCTTAGATTTGTGTCTTGCCTTGGAGTATTTCTAAATTCCAGAAGAGCTTCATAAGCATCTGACTTTGATTCTCTAGATTTCTTCATTATGTTCTTCAAAATTTTAACTGCTGACTCAGCTTTTCCATTGGATTGATGGTGTCCTGGAGAAGATTTCAAATGAGTCACTCCCCATTCCATCATAAATTTGGAAAAATATTCCGATGTGAACTGAGGTCCGCTATCAGATATACAAACTTTGGGCACCCCATATCTTGCAAATAAAACTTTCAGTTTCTTTATAATTGCGTGTGTTGTTGTCAACTGCATGTTTTCTACCTCTATGAAATTTGAATAATAGTCCACTATGGCTAGATATTGTTGGTCACACATTTGAAATAAATCAATTCCAATCTTGTCCCACGGATTAGAACCTATTTCGTGCTGTATTAATTCTTCTCTCTGATTTGCTGGTTTATTTTTCTGACAAATGTAGCATGAGTTGGCTATTTCCTGTATTCGAGCTGATAATCCAGGCCAGAAAACTGTTTCTTTTGCTCTTCTTTTCATTGAGTCTACTCCCAGATGTGCTGCATGGAGTTTTTCTTCTATTTCCTTGCGAAGTGATATCGGTATGATTATTTGTTCTCATTTCAACAGGAGTCCGTCTTCGTATGTTAACATGTCTCTTAGTGAAAAATATTGTTTGAGTTCAGGTAAACTATTATGTTTGTCTGGCCATCCATTTAGGATATACTGAATAAGTGTTTGCATTGTTCTATCTTTCTGTGTCTCGATTCTGACTTTCTCCAGCACTGCATCTGGTATTGCCAGTCCGACTGTATTGACACAAACATCAGGGATATCACTCTTTTCCTCTGATGGGTCTCTACTCAAAGTATCAGCTATGAACAAATTTTTGCCTTTGACATATTGAAACTGGATATCGTAACGATAAAGACGCATCATTAGACTTTGTAGCCTTCTCGGAGCAGAACTGAGTGGTTTTTGAAGGATGTTTTCCAGTGGTTTATGGTCATTCTGAACTATAACTGTCCTGCCATACGTATACTGGTCAAAACGTTCCAAACCAACAACCACTGCTAACAATTCTTTTTCAATCTGTGCTCATCTTTTCTGAGTATCAGTTAATGATCTCGAAGCATATGCTATTGGACTGCCATCTTGTAATAACGCTGCTCCTAACCCATTTTGGCTACTATCTGCTTGTAATGTAAGCTCTTTGTTAGGGTCAAAATATATCAATGTGCCATGAGTCGATATTTTCTGTTTTATCTTGTTGAAAGCTCGTGTGCATTGATCAGACCAAACAAATGGTGTGTTCTTTCTGACCAACTCTGTTATGGGCTGTAAATCTGTCGACAAGTCTGGAACAAATCTTGCAAGATATTGAACCATGCCACAGAATCTTCGGACTGATGAAATATCTTTTGGAGCATTCAAACTCAAAATCGCAGATACTTTGTTCGGGTCTGGTTTTATTCCTGCTTCTGTAATAATATGACCCAAAAAATTAATCTCAGCTGTTCTAAAAACAGACTTTTCATGGTTCAGTTTAATCTTCTTTTCTTGACATCTCTTCATCAGCTCTCTTAGATTAATATCATGATTTCTGAGTGCTTCTTCTTTCGTTCTTCCTCTTCCTACCACTATAATATCATCAACGTAATTGAAACAGCCTTTCAGTCCTTCTAGTGCTAGATTTAATCGTCTCTGAAAAATTTCTGAACTCACTTTCAGTCCAAATGGTAATCGTTTCCATTTGTATCTACCAAAAGGGGTTATCATTGCTGTCAAATTAGATGACGCTGTGTCTAGTCTGACATGCCAGAAAGCTTCTTGCACATCCAATTTGCTGAATATTTTGGCATCGTTCAAATCTGCCAATATGTCATCTAAAGTAGCAAGATTATAGAATTCCCTTAGTAAAACTTTATTCAGGGCTTGTGGATCTATGCAGATCCTAATTTTTCCATTAGCTTTTTCCACAATAGCCATCTGACTCACCCACTCTGTAGGCTCTATCACTGGTTCTATGATTCCTCTCTGCACTAGGGTCTTTAACTCCTCCTTAACTCTTTCTTGTAAAGCAATAGGGATCTTTCTACACGGCAGAACCTTGGGCTTAATGCTGCTATCAATCTTTAAAGACACTTCTCCTAAGTCACCCAAATCACCAGTAAACTTTGGACTATAGTCTTCTTGGTTATTCACTACTGATGCTATGAACCTATCTTTATTGACTTTGATTAACTTCATTCTTGTTAAAGTTTCATGACCTAGAAGGCATGCTAGATTATTTGGTACAACTATATATTCCACCTCAAATGTTTCGTTAGTTTTCTCATTTCTCGTCGTTAGAGTGGCTTTCCCTATGGGTCTCATTTCAGTCTTATTCCACATTAGTAATCTTTGCGTTGCCTTTTCTATCTGATTCTTATTTACGTATTTTTCCTGGATGGTATTTACATCAGCTCCACTATCCATTTGAAACCTTACACGGTGACCATTTACTGTCATAACTGCTGTCATCCTTTTCGTTTTGTGGTTCTCCAAAGACATCACCCATTCATTTTTTACCATCATGACATCATCTCTTGTGTCCGACTGTAGCTGTCTTTCATCGTTAGACATATCATCTGACACCTGCTGAGTTTTCTTTTTGCACATCACAGCAAAATGATGTCTCCCCTTGCATGCTAGGCACATTTTACCCCATGCAGGGCACTTTTCTTTAATGTATTCGTGAATCCTTCCACAATACCTGCATTTACCTTTCTGAATGTTTGTTCTTGAAGGTGTTGATACTTTCTCAATGATTGGAGGGTCGGCTTGTATTTGTCTCAACTGTTTGTTGGCGGTCTCGTATGCTCTGCAAATATCTCTGCACCTTTCCCATGTGAGACTACTATCTTGTAGCAATTTCATTTTGAGGCATTCATGTCTAATACCAAGAACTACTCTGTCTCTAATCAAGCTATCTTCCAGGCGTTCAAAACTACACGTTTTTGCTAGTCTTCTCAGATTTGTTATGTACTTTTCAATGTCCTCGCCTTCTTGCTGTTCACGAGTATTGAACACATAGCGCTCATAAGTTTCATTCGTTTTTCCAATGGAAAAACTTTCAAATTTGTTCACTATTTCTTCCATCTTTCTTTCTTTTCCCTTCTCAATTTCAAGACCATCATATATGTCCATCGCTTTTGTTCCTATAATTGTTAGAAAGGTGGCCACTCTGACCTCCTCTGATTCTTCCGACAATTTAATGGCTAACTCATAGTTTCGCCAGCTCCGGTGAAACTTTTGCCAATTAGCGGCCATGTTTCCTTCTACCTCGAGCGGCTCGGGTACAGGAAGGAAATTTCTAGCTGCCATTGCACGGCGTAGCCTTGAATTGTTGTCTATTTATTAATGCAAACAATTAACCTTTATATACTGATTAATGATTACCTCTGATCATTAATATACCGCTGCCACCATGTTAATTATGATCTAGGTTCACAGTCAGCAATAAACAAACAACCATTAGTGTCATGGCGGAGAATGATACTTTATTATATTTAACGCGTGCACCTTTGCGCACCATATCAACAAACCCGAACCTCGAAGCCGAACATTGAACCGGACCTCGAAGCTGAACGTTTACTCAGGTGAGGGTCGTGCACTCGAAGATATAAAGTTTCATCGGAGTACGGCTAAACACAGCATCATCGCAGAGTGACTTTGTTCTAGATCTACATGCAGTCGTCGCCTGCTTGATCGTACGTTCAACGAGCCGTTAACTCAGGGTGACCTTCGTCAGGACAATGATTATCGCAACGTCTGGTCTACTCAACGAGTATATTATCAACGCCTGATCTTCGTATGCCGAATCGACCTACAGCCAGAGGAACCGTTCATTCATAACGGGTGAGAGTTTGTCAGTGAACCTGTTGGACATATTTTTTCTTCGCTTGAGAAAACAGTCGTAGGAGCCACATAGTCGTATCAAGTTTTACCTCGTCAGTTTTGAGAAGGACAGTTTGCCCGCTGTCAGAAGTATTGTGAGTACTACAAGTTTGGTAGCTAACTAAATCGCTCTGTCGTCTTACCCTTTGAAACATTCTTGTGGAGCAGTTTGCTCATTGAACCGGTTGCTTGCCACTTTTATAACGGTCACTGCATTTAACCTTTGGAAGGTTAGTGAAGTCGTATTTATCATTGCTGGACATTGATATATTTATTATACGTTGGTCTAGACCATATCTAGACTTGTTAATATGGAAGTAGTGGAAACAGCTACATCCACTTAATTTTGTTGAAAACCGTTAATCGTATAACGGAACGTCGTCGGAGGTGACCTTGGTCTCACCTAGTCTACATTGGACATTTTGGTCTAGTGAAGCAGCATACAACAGCAAACTTCGTCGTACTACCAGAGTAGCAGCAGAAGCAGTGAACTATTTTAGAGAACCGTTATTCGTCAGCCCAGATCAAGTCATCGTCAAGAAATTCGTTATTCGTCAGTCGTCCAGATCAAGTTGCCGTCAAGAGACTGTTATTTGTCAGTAGTCGTCTACGCAAATCAAGTCGTCGCCAGGAGAACCGTTAACCTATTCGTCAGTAGCTGTGTACACAAAGTCGTTGGAACTACACATACGGTCATCAACAGTCGTCGAAGAAACTGAAACATTTTGCTGTGGCATATCAAGACATCTGGAGCATTGCGTGGGATACTCGACACGGATTGTATCCACTGGTAGCACCGGAGAACAGAGTCAGAACTGGAAGAGAGGCAGTGGAGTTTGTTGTGATCTATCATATTCGGGAATCCGAACAAAGGGGATCTTTCTTATCAAAAGCTAAGTGCCATTTTTCTTATTAGTATATGTTTAGATTGCCCTTAGAAATAGATTTTATCTAAATTTGGTACGTTAGCCTGAGTAGTAAAATCAGGTGGTGCGCCTTAAAACCCGTCGGGGTAGAAGACGTAATTTAGATGAAAAGCTATATTATACGTTTAGGATAGTGATTGTTTTGTTTGTGTAAACATCATATCCGTTGTTGCTTGGTTACTTCGTGACGTTATTAATGTGTGCCATATTGTCATATCCCAACCCATAGCGATAGTCTCATTTAATTATTTCATTTGTGTATATTATTTTAAATTATTTATTTTTATTAATTTAATTAGATCTGTATTTTTTTTCACTTAATGATAGAAAGTACAGGTAGGATTCTTTTATTGTGAATAAGACTAAAATACATTTTAGTTTGAGCGGTTAAAATCAAATATGATTTTGCCATGAGAATAATGCCGAAACTGGCATTGTAGTCAAACATTGTCGTCTGGCTAATTTTAGATCCACAAATTTTTGTACATCTCGTTGGTACATTTACCCATCTAGACTCTAATTTGGAATATTATTATTAATTGAAAGATGAATGAAGGTAGTACATTTTAGATGTATATATCTTGTTAAAGATATATTTGACATTGTATAAACATATTTATTTCATATGGTTAAATAGAACCATAATTTCTGGATTGGATCTATCTTATCTACTCTAGACACTTCAGTCACATCAAATTTTAAAATTGATCATAGTTATTCATACTAATAGTCATAGTGCTCTTGATAACTGTAGATCTAAATGGTACTATTATATATACTATAATATACTAGATTAAAATTTGTGTGATATTAATATACCGATTTGAATATAAATCAGACTAGATTTACACATTTACTGAATCTATAGAGACATAACACTTAAAACTTGTATAAAAGTGTGTAAAAACTTAAATATAAAATCAGTTTAAAGTATAGCCATAACTAATATAGGCTAAGTAAAAATATATAAATTTGGGTGAAAATAAAATACAATGGCTACATCATCATATGTGGACCTTAAGGAGGTTAAGGAAACAGCTATGCAGGATGGAAAGGCCATGGAGTTAAAAGGAAAGGACTTAGCAGCTTATGTACAGCAAGTTGTGAGGGAAGAAATGGAACGGCAAGATAAAATAAGAAGGGAAAAAGAAGAGATAGAAAGACAAGAAGAACGTCAAAGACAAGAGATAGAGAGACAAGATAGGATCAGAAAGGAAGAATATGAGAAGCAAAAAGAGGACCAAGAAAGGCAGAGAGATCATGAAGCTAAAATGGAGAAGATGAGATTGGATGCAGCACAAGCTAGAGCTCAAACTGAACAGACAACTCAAAGAAATAACACAAATAACTCAAATAATATTACCACACAAAGAGACAACCCTAATTCGCAAACATGGCTAAAGAGAAAGATACAAAGTTTTGATGAACAGAAGGATGACATTGGTGATTTTCTGAAAAGATATGAGGCAAAAATATCTACATTTAATATGCCAGAAGAAGAATGGTCTGAAATACTGATAGACCTCGTTCATGGTCAAGCTCTAACAATATGCCAAAATCATGACCAACATATTGATGATAGCTATCAAGTTTTGAAAAGAGAGTTGTTGAATGCCTATGGTCATAATGCTACAACTTTCAGAAAGAAATACTTTGACAATATACCATCATTAGGAATAGAACCCCAAACTACTATTAATATGGAAAAGGATTTTTTCAATAAGTGGGTAAAATTAGAAAAAGTGATAAACTCTTATGAGGGATTAAAAAATTTTATTCTAGTGGACAACTTTGTAAATAAATGTGATCCTCAATTACAATCTTTTATTAGAGAAAGAAACCCAAAAACTATAGATGAAATAACAGAGATAATGAGAGTATACAAAAATGCCTATCCAAATAAACCATTTTCTGATAGGGATAAGAGCAAAGTAGATTTAATAGGATACACCAAAGAAAATGTTGATAGAAGTAGAAATAGAAGCAGATCAAATAGTGGAAATAGAAAATATAGTGAAATAACCTGTTTTAAATGTCAAGGAAAAGGTCATATAGCAGCTAACTGTAGAAGAGGGAATAGTAGGTCTGGAAGTAGAAATAGATACACTGAACAAAATAACAGTAGATATAGGAGTAGAGATAGGAATGACAGGGGAAATTATAGAAATAGGAGTTACAGTAGGGAATACAAAAATAAAGGTACAGACAGGGTATATTTCATGGAAGGAAATAGGAACAATTTTGCAGTGTACCCAGGGTTTGTAGATAGAATTCCGGTGGAATTAATCAGGGATTCAGGTTGTAACACTTTGGCAGTAAAAACTAAATTTGTCAAACCTCATTGGTATAAAGGGTTTACTAGGAAAGTAGAATTAGCAGATGGCACTGTAAGGGAATTTAAAGCTATAAGGGTATACAATTAAACTCCATTTTTCACTGGTTATTGTGATGGCATTGCAATACCAGAAATGAGATATGATATGTTAGTAGGAAACATAAAAGGAGTTAAAGAATGTTCAAGAAAAGAATTAGAAGACTGGCAAAACAAATACAAAAACATAAGACAAAATCATGAAAACATAGAAACACAAAATATAACAAGTATGGTAATAACAAGATCAATGGATAAACAAGATGAGAAACAGGAAAATACAATAAATGTAATAAGTAATGATGAAGAAAAAGAAACCAGTAATGTAATACAAATAGAAAATACAGATGTTAAGGAAAGAGAGATAGAAAATGAAACACAAAATAGTCTTGAAACACAAATATCTCAAAGTCAAAGTGAAAAAGAAACAATACCCACATTTGCATTAGAACAAATAAATGACAATATTATTGGGAAAATATATTCAAGAATATCAGATAAAAACAATAATAATCCAATGGAGAAATTTTGTATAGAGAATAAAATATTATTTAGACAAACAAGTAATGATAACAAAAAAATAAAACAACTTGTCTTACCACAGAAATATTGGAAAGATGTTTTAATCATGACACATGATAATAATTTAGCAGCACATAGGGGAGTAAAGAAATGTTATAGGAATTTGTCAAAACAAGTATTTTGGCCTAAAATGAAAGCAACAATCAACAAATACATAAACTCATGTGACATATGTCAAAAGAGATCTAACAAAAGTTTAGTGAATAAAGCACCCATTCAAGAAATGGATGAACCTACAGAACCATTTTAGAAAGTATCTATTGATTTAATAGGTCCTTTAATTCAAACTGAAAATAATAATAAATACATTCTAACAGTAATAGACATGTTTAGTAGATACCCAGAAGCAATCCCATTATCAAATACAAGTGCAGAAAATATCATTAATGCCATAACTCAAAAAGTAATTACAAGACATGGTATACCTAAAATTATATTGAGTGACCAGGGATCTCAGTTTAAGTCAGAACAATTTAAGAAATGGACTAAACAATATAATATACAACACATATACTCTTCAGTTTACCACCCAGAGAGTAACAGTTTATGTGAACGGTATGGTGGTTCACTAAAAAGATCACTAACAAAAATAATTCAGAATAATCAGAACAAATGGGATCATTACATTAACTATGTACTATTTGCTCATAGAAACAACATCCATGAAGCAACACAATTTTCACCATATGAAATAATACATGGAAGAAAACCCAGAGATGAATTAGATGTTTTTAAAGAAAATCTAATAGACATAGAGAATAAATTAAATAATGACAGTGAAACAACAATCACAACAGAATTGAAAGAAATATGGACTCAAGCATATAACAACAATAAGAAGTACAAACAAAGTGCTCATAAGAATATAAATAAGAAAAGACAATTGAAAACACTAGAAGTAGGAAACAATGTATTAATATTAATAAATGACCTGAAAAATAAAATTGGTAAACAATGGAAAGGTCCATTTAAGGTGATAAAGCAAATTAGTGATGTGAATTATCAAATTGAAATAAATGGGAAAATTAAAACATATCACATAAATAATTTGAAACTGTATCATGATAGAGAAGATGAGTTGATACAAAAGATTCAGGAAGAAATAGAAAATACATTTTCAGAAAGAGAAGAATGCTTGATGATAATAACAAATGAAAATCACAATGAAAATGATATTAAGGAAATACCTGTAATAGAAACAAAAGAGAATCAAACTTGGCAAAAGATTAATCTTAATAATTTAACTAAGGAAAAGTCAAAAGATATAACTAAAATAATACAGGAATACAAAGAAATTTTTTCCAGCATACCAGGAAAAACAAATATTATTAAACATGACATTAAAGTAACAGACCCAAAACCTATCAAGCTTAAACCATATAGAATACCGCTACATTTACAAGACAAAGTAAAAAAGAAATAGACAATTTACTAAAATCAGGTATAATTGAACCATCAACATCTCCTTATGCTTCACCAATTGTGATAGCCAAAAAGAAAAATGGAGATATACGGTTATGTATTGATTATAGGAAACTTAACAACATCACAGAATTTGACCATATCCAATGCCAAATATAGAGGATATTTTACATAAATTAAATGGAGCAAAATTTTTTACTAAATTGGATTTAACTAAAGGTTATTGGCAAATACCTTTAACAGAAAATGCAAAACCTTACACAGCATTTGTAACACCATATGGTATTTTTCAGTGGAATTATTTGAGTTTTGGATTAGTAAATGCACCTGCCACATTTAATAGAATGATGAACATGATAATTGGAAACAAAGAAAATGTTATTTGTTATTTGGATGACATATGTATTTTTAATAATAGTTGGGAGGAACATTTGGTAGAAGTAAAAGAAGTGTTCAAAATAATAAAAGAAAGTGGACTTACAATTCAGGCAGAAAAAGTAGAAATAGGATTGGAGGAAATAATTTTCTTAGGACATAAAGTAAATAACAACATGATTAGCCCTATTGAAGATAACATAAAGAAAGTACTTAATATTGAAATACCTACAACAAAAAGACAAATTAAAAGCATATTAGGAATAGTAAATTATTACAGAAAATTTATAAAGAACTTAGCAGAAATAGTGAATCCATTAAATGACTTACTTAAAAAAGGAAAACCTCAAAAAGTAGTCTGTAATGAGGAATGTGTGAAAGCTATTGACAGAATTAAAGGTGTTTTTAGTCATGAATTAATATTAAGACTACCCGATAAAGACAAAATATTTTATGTCACAACTGATGCGTCTGGTAGTGCTATTGGTGGTTGTCTAATGCAGAATTGTGATAACTTACATCCTATATTATATGTAAGTAGAAAATTATCAGAGGCAGAAAAAAAATATAGTGTCATTGAACGAGAAGCATTAGCTGTAATATGGGTAATTACTAAGCTAGAGAGTTACCTAATAGGAAGGAAATTCATATTATTAACTGATCATAAACCTATTCAGTATATACAGCAAAAGAGCATGAAAAACAGTCGTGTTTATAGATGGTTCTTAGCACTACAGGAATATAAATTTGAAGTGAAAGCTATTAGTGGATCTGTGAATATTGTAGCTGATCTATTATCTAGAATGACATTGAAATGAAATAATTTTGTAAATAAACTATGATTATATTGATTATGTAATATATATTAATATATTGGCACAATTTATATGTTATGGAAAAAGGAGATAAGTAAATTTGATGTTAAGCATTTAAAAGTAAGTATGGATATTTTATTTGTGTGAATCATTTCATATATCATTGACGAAAGTTAGTTCGATGGAAAAGGGTGAGTATAAAAGAAAAATGGACAAAAGCGAATAAAAGGGTAGTAAAGAAAAGCTTATTGAATGTGGAAATAAAGTCTAAAATTGTTTTTGAAATATTGTATTTTGTCAGATTACTGCCAGTGGAGAACATTTGTGAGAAGTGTATGACGTGCCCATGAGATGCCACATTGCTATGATGAACTGTTACTGTTTACAGATGATTCTGGAATTTTGGAAGTAACAGTGTAATGTTATGAACATTGACATGAACATGAGGAACTGTCAAGCCAAGATGAAGATGTCAAGATTTTATGTTTGTTGTCTTCCCCTTAAATTGAAAATGCCCTTGTAAGACTTGACAGTAGTGGAAAAATATTGACATATTTTTTTTTCAAGGAAGGGGGGAGGAATCTGTTAGACACCTTATTTATAGTTTAGTTATTTAGCGACGCACCATAGAAGACGCATATTGAACGGGACTAGTGACGTTTGGGATATGTTGGGTTAGAGACCGGAAAATCAGTTAGCGATATAATCCTCTAGGGTAACGACGTGTTTAGTGACAGAGACTTTTACTGTGGCCTTTTCTTAGAATAAATACATGATACATTGTTCTTCAGCGTTGACTACATCTCTTTACTAGTTAAAACCGATGTGTTTGTTTTGTCTGGATTGTTTATCAACTACACGGAATACACCCGAACAATTACACCCAAACGCTTGCAGAGTAATTGGTTGAAATTCAACAGTCATCCATAGTTGAAATCAAGACAGCCTGAACAAGCAACATCACACCGGTCAGCAGCTGTTAAAAGGATATCAGATATCCGGTTTATTCTTTTATGTTTACCAGCCAACATATCTTCCTGCTCCCTCCATGTACCTTGAAGGATGACTTTTGACAGTGTCTTACAATAAGGCTTATATTCTTCTTTGAGCACCACTCAAGCCCTGATTTGCATTTTGTCCATTGAGGTCTATAGCACCAGAAAATCTTGAGAGTGGATATAGGCCGCCCGTTTATGATCAAACTAGAACTAAATACTTTACATAATATGCTCCAAATAATGTTGAAAAGAGCAGAAGTGAGAATGTATTCCTGTGGATGTTCCAAAACGTTCTCTAACTTAGTTTTTAAGAAGTACTGAGCTAGTTACATTTTGGTAAATGGTAAATTTGGGTAAATTGATAAATGATATTTAAAATGTTTTTATCAAAACTTCTTCATCGCTTGCAACATACAGTAAAGCCATCCCTGGTCAAAAGCTTTTTTTTTTTACAAGGCTTCTATTAATTATTATTATTATTATAGCTTTTATATAGCGCTACTTTCATGCTTATAGCATGCTCAGAGCGCTTTTGGTCCAATCTCATTGGTGGACCAGTGAGGGGGAGGGGGTAGGGTGTCGAGCCTTGAGCCCCCTTCTAGGTAGTCAAGCTAAGCCAAGTTCAAGCGCACTTGGCGTCTCGACCACGTTTCCTACCAATTATTAATTCTATTAACTCTCTCCGTATGTCTGGCAGGATTCTTTTACACGTATTCTCTCCCACTTGCCTTTCTCGGATCAATTTGAAACTTTGCACAATCCTAAAGCCTGCCTGTTCCCCTGAAAGGAACTTTTTGGCTTTTATCTGGAATTTTTTAGCGAATTGTTCTTAGCATCAACTTCTTGTTTTTCCGGTAATAAGAAAATTTAGTATTTAGTTTTTACGCTTTTTCAAAGTCTCAATGTCCATCAAAAATATGGCTAGCCAAAGTTGCTCGTTTCAGTTTAACACGGTCAGCGAATAGTACTCATAAATATAATGCATGCTGTACTTCCATTGAAATCTACATTTTAAAACATTTGTACATTGTATTCTAGCAATGAAACCTACTTTCTGTGCTCTGCTTTGTTCGGGTGAATGCAACAGTGCCACCTTCAGTGTAAAGTACCAGACTTGTATCACGTTTAAAGAGAAGTTTTTTGCTCCAAACATTTTCTGGACAGCAGATCTGGACTGGTTCATGCTGTATAGAGATGAATCAAGTAAGTTTTGACTTGAATCATTCATAGATATACAATATTTATAGAAAGCCTTGAACTAGATACTTTTGAACAACTCAGAGAGAAGCTTGTCTGTAGAGAATGAATCCACATTTACAGCTACAGGTCTCAATTTTTAAAGAAATATTTCCCTTTTTCGATATCAAACAAAATTATTCAATCGCCACAATTTAATTAACGAATATGATTTTTTTTAAAAAAATTGATTCATGTGTTGTTTTAGAGAATCAATAAATATGTAAAGTTTCAACTTGATCCGTGAATGGGAAATGGGAGAAATAACACGTTTGAAATTGTGTATCAGACACACAGACAGAGCGAGATGATAAAATCTTTGTTCTACTTTCTCGAACAATGTATGAGATTTGTAGGATTTACCCTTTGACAAGATGAAACCCAAAGACATGGAGCATTGCTGCCGATGAGAGGAAAACTAAAACAAGATGGTCACCAACTAACATGGCGTTACCCAGACTCCCTAGCTAGACCGAGTGCAATCGTTATAGAAGACCTGAACGCTGATCTACAACGTCATAACCATTGGGCAGTTTAGGCCAATAGCTCGTTGCCACGTCACAGGTCTTTACAACGTGGCAACGAGTTATTGGTCTAAACTTCCCACAGTTTGTGACGTTGCAGGTCATTGGTGAGGCCTTCCATAACCAAATAGTCCCCAATGGACTATCTTTAATGAACATTTAATACGTACATTTGAATTTTAAACAGATTGTACATTATTGTGCAAAATAAAACCGCAAAAATTGTGTAATTATTAGGTCTTTAAATCACTGCTGTACATTTTTATTTTATTGTAACCTAAGACCTTCCTCTGTCTTCAGCTCTGCAGTTTGAAGACTGGAGGATTGTCTTCAAGGCATACAGTGGAATTAATTCGTCATTTTACAACTTATGGGAAAAAGATGGTCACCATGACGACGAGCCGCTGTCCAGTGACCTGGCCATGGGATGTTACAGATGGGACAAGAAAGAAACGTGCACAAGTCATTTTAGGAGCTCAGTTCTGGACAACTGGACAAACATTGAAAAGGTACTTGGAGAATTCTGGACACCAGTTTTAACAAGGGGCCTATAGAGTTAATTTTGTACAAAATGATGTAAACAAATTAATAAAATGAAATAGTCTTTGAATCTTAATGGCCACTTAGACACGACTTTGACCTACATATGTTTCCATACTTAACGCTGATAAGTCGTAGACTGCAAACCAGCTACAGACATCGAGATTGAATCTATTGAAACATTAAATTAGGCATAGCTATTGGAGAGACAAAATAAGAAAACTTAAATAAATAAATATATTTAAAAAAAACAATTTTTTTATCTATATTAAGAAAAATGTTTGTAGATATATAGACAGTTACTTTTTTATTAATTAGTAAAGTAGTAAGTACAACATTATTTATTTTTCAAAAACGCACACACATGAATGCCTTATATGTTGTTAAAGTATGTCAATCTCTTTATTAGCTGATTTTCTGCTACTTTATAGGTAAAATTTGCTTTGTATACCAACGCTTCAGAAGTCGCTTATATAATCTTCAATGGAACTTCAACCAACAGACAATCTTGGTATGACCGGATGCTAATTATAGAATCAAGCTGGAGTCTGTTGAAGACTGACACCCAAGCAGTGAACTTTAATTTTCAAGGGTGAGTAGGTGCATATAGTGAGCAGTCAGAACCGTAATATCGATTGTATAGTGAAAAGACAGGCAAATTTGGCTAAGGCTAGATCCTAGAATAGAAAGCCGACTAGGCGTTTGGGTATAGTATTTTTCGTTCGCTAACATAACGGCTTATTCCCTCCTCAGCGCCAGAAAGGGGAATGTCTGTCTTGATTTCACCAACGGCTATTGGCGTTATCCAAAATGTACCACAGATTAGCGTTTAGCTTGAGACTGTACTCGATCTGCGACTGATATAGGGCGTCGTAGCAGGTTTGCATTAGCGATCCATTTCGTCGTGGTCATTCGCTTTAAGACGTTCAAGTTGCCAAGGCTGGCTGGCAACATTCCTGCACATGATCGGTCCAGGATAACTCCCAGATACCTGGCTCGCGGGTCTACTTGGAGCGTGTCCCATCAAGTATTTCAGATTTCAAGGCTGACATAACGAAGTCAATAAATCTAGACTTGACTCAGTGGCTAATACCACAGTCAAACCACAGCAGTCGTTGAAGCTTCTTATTTATCATAATTGCTAGAGCTATGGAACATCTCACCCTTGCAAGTAGTTAATATTGTCTACGGTCAAAGACATTTAGTGATAACTGGAGCCGAATACGTTCAGCAATGCCCTTATCTGACCTCACTGTTCACAGGAAAATAATTGACATGTCTGCTGATATTATCAATCATTTAATTCACTTCAATATTCAACATCCAGCTTGATGAAACCACAGACTTTGCAAATTGGTCTCAATTACTGGTTCACGTGGGATTCATACATAATGGCTATATTTTTTTTATTATTAAAGACGCGTTTCTGTTTTGTGAATTTCTTGAGACGACCTCTACATCACGTGATGCATGCGTTGATGTCGGTCTGTACTTCAGATAGGCCTATATGAATTTAATTACGATTTCATAACATTAACAAAATCACATTTACCTAGACCTATGAAAAAAAAAATATGGGGTCGCGGTCGCTGCCATTTGGGGAATAGTATTAAGGGATCGCGGGGCTAAAAAGGTTGAAAACCTCTCTTTTGTTGAATATCGCAAAAAAAAAAAAAAAAGGGAACGAAAAATGATACATACTTATTTAAAACTAAATATTTTTGGTTAGCTCCCTTACTCCATCCATTTTTTTTAGACATCATATGTATACATTATTATATACTTTAAAAATCTTATTTCTTCATATTGTTACTAGCCCCGATAATTGCACTTGGTTATCTGATATACTTTTGTTTCAATACAGATTGACAGTAGATAACAATTTCCGTCGCATGATTATATTTGGACCCTACGGTGGCTGTAACTACGACAGAATGTACGTGTGCACCTTCGACACCAACTATGAAGCATGCAGCACTGACTGGATGCCCATCCCCTCCTACCCTCTGTTTATTTACTCACTTCAGAACCAGATGGTGAAAGTGAGCACCAAACCACCAGGTGAGTTGTTTCTATGTGGAACATATTATATTCATTTGAATATTTTTCTTTATTACATTGCTTCTAGGGGTCACTTCAAACTAGTCGCTTTCTGATTAGACTTTTATTGTTGTTTTTATAAAAGCCATGTTCTACTATCAATAGAATTGATTTTCTATGCTACCCAAATGAATCAAAGTAATTTTTTTTTCTTCTTCTGCATTCTCTATGTCAACGTGGCGGGTTTAGTCCCATGTGTGAGATCCACTGCGCTGCGGTTTCCAGATCAGGCAGTTCTTCATACATTTGTTTTTCTTTCTAAGGAATATTCTGGGGCCAATATTTCGTTGGGACTTTTCAGCAAACACATTTAAAGGGCATGGTCAGCATTCTCTGAAGACATTCTACAAGGGCAATGTTTTGCTAGATTTAATTTTCAGTGTCAGTACCATGTGTTGTCTCATTTTGTTGTGTCCTGATTAAAATGTTCCATTTCAGACCTTGTAGTCTTTAGGGCAGATGATGTAAAGGTCTTATGTTTCTGTGGCCCTCGGTTAACGAGTGTGTCATGTGGACAAAACAACGATCCACCGCCTTTACTTTTCCCCAACTAATGTTAAGTACTCCATGAGAGATGGGTGGACTCAAAGGCACCCAAACATCCCTAAAATTAAAAATCCCTTTACCAGGATTCGAACCCTGGACCCCTGATTCAAAAGCTAAGCGCTGTACCGGTTAGCCACCAAGCCTCCTGTGTCCTGATTGGAGATAACACAAATATTTGTTGATCGTTTGAAAATAGTTTGTAATATGCGTCATTGTTCATGAGCCTTTGGGTAAGAGCTGGTCCAATCTTTTTAGTTACACATCTTTTAATCCGTGTCTTCGTCTTTACCGAACATAGATATAGTGTGGACTGTTAGCTTCTTTTCTTATACTTGGCCAGTATGTCAAGAATGTTAAAATTTTTTTAGTTGTTTTTAACTTTAGTCATGTCAGTGATGTTACATTAATGAACTGCAGTGTGTACAAAGGCTAGCTTGTTCTCAAACAAATTGTCTCTGGCTGATCAGATGACATTCGGACAAGACTGCTTAACCTCTTTATTACAATTCCTCTATTCAGCTTGCTAATTCTTCAGTGTAAAAACAAGGTCTGAAGTAAACAAACAAACAAATAAAATATGGAAGAAATACTTAACAAAAAGACATTTCCACCTTTATTAAGCTGATTAGAGCAAATTAATAACTAATGGATGACATTTTTTAATAAAATGAACGTCAAACCTGAATAGAGGAAATGTAACAAAAACCTGTTTTTTCTTCTAAATCTAGATCTAAAGCCCTATCACTGAAATATTATAAAGTTTAGTAGATCTATACATTCTCTTAACCAGGATTCTTACTTATTTGGGAAGGGGGCGTAAGAAATATTCCTTTTTTGTTTCTATCAAGCATTTATTAGTTATTAAGAGCAAACTAATGGCTTTGTAAGATGTATACTGGAGAGATTGTCTTATTTTTTTTAAGCATTTTTTTCTTGTTTTATGTTCCCAGAATACGCAGTAGCTGAGATTATGTCGGTCTTCGTTCAGCAGAAGCAGCCGTAGGAGTCAAAATTCAGCGTTTGCAAACAGGATGCGAAACTAATTTAATGAGACAAAATTTTATTGGTAACGTCTGCAAGAACTACTTCCTGTTGTGTTACGAAACTAAAGCTCTGAGGGTTATTGGTGAACTGCAACAATGCGATGAAACTTTATGAGGAATAGGCTCAGGATTAGGTTCAGGTTTAGATCTAGCTTGATGTTTGTGAATGGTTGTAAATAAATATATATTGAGCTTTAAATCTATACGTTGTATATATTACTTTAACAATACAATAGATTTGAAATTGTGAAACAACATTGAATGTCAAGCGATAGAGACTTTAATCTCAAGTATTGATTGTTTGGAAACCCTCCTCTTATCAGTTAAAGTCCTTTTAATTTATTTATTTATTACTGTGAGTTTTAAACGGAACTTTCATGAGTTAAACTCTCAATAGTCCTAAATGGCTTTTTAACGACCAGTCTAGCCAGTCGATTATACTAACAGGCGCAGTGGTGACAGCAGAGACATGGCGCCTGTAAAGCATGCAGCCTTCTACAGCTGAATGAGTCCATTTATATATGAGCAAGGTCATCATTGTTACAAAGCTTTATTGTGAATTGTTTTATCTCCAACTTCCCAATCTTGGACCAAGTAGAAGTTTTTTTATAATTATTCATTGGCGAAGACAATACATGAATCAATAAAACAAAGTTTAACAATTAGTAAATTAATTACTGGTACTTACTAATTTTGTTTGATACCAATAAGGAAAAATAATCCTTCTGTATTCACAGATAAGGCTAAATATGTAGGGTTTTGACGTCTTAGATAATTGTACACGTTATTTCTCCCACACCAAGTCTCGGATCAAGTTCAAACTTCAAACTATTATTTATAGTACCTATCAAAACGTCAATCAATTAAAAAATTGACCAATAATCTCGTTAATTATTGATAATTATTTTGTTTGGTATCGAAATAAGGATATAACTTCTACATTACCGAGATATATATATAGTTGTAAATGTGGAGTTGTTCCTCTTTAATACGTTTTTGTAATAAGTATTTTTATGTTTTGTTGTAATTCTTTTGTTGATAAAATTTCAAGAGTTGACCTAGAGTTACAAAAAAAAAAAACATGACAAGACATTTTCAACTATTTGTTCTTGTTCTTCCATCAACTGAAAACAAGTTGCTTTCAAATGAGAATGCGTATGTGTTTCAAGTAGTGAAGTTTTATTTTCTTATAGAATAGATCCTCTTAAAAATATGAAGCTTTCTTCTGGATTTCCGAATTCGATCTAAAAGCTCGCAGGGTGCAGGGCCGAACTTAAAACTCAAGCAGATTGCTGTCGCCAAGGACCTTACCCGTAAACTGTTTTAAAGTTACGCAGTTTGTTTTTTTTGTTGTTGTTGTTTTTTTTTTTCAAACTTTACATTTTGTAAATATAACAGAAAAGAAATAAAAGAAATGATATACGTTTTTAAAAATATGACATACATTTCACAAAGCTTTTATAAACTCTCGGATCAAGTTGAAATTATTCATTGTGAAAACCACTACATGAATCAATTAAAAAATTGAACTACTTTTTAAATCTATTATTGTTTTTCATTCTATCTATATTTGATATCGAAAAATGGAAATAAATGCTTCTCAAAGGTTATTTATAAACGGTTCAATTATCCTTAAAACATCTAGTCACGTATGTTCTGCCACTTCCCAATCTAGGATCAAGTTAAAAGTCTGCATAATTATTCATAGTCGATGATAATAGACGAATCAATTCAAAAATGAACCAGGTAGTTAATAAATTAGTAGTAATTAATTAATTGTGTTTTATATAGCAGAAAGGGAGCTAAATACTGCCCTCTTAAGATAAAAAATAATTGACGGTTCTTCCCCTAAGATAATTGTTGTTTTTTTTTTTGCTTGTTTTATTAGATTTATTAATATTATTAACTGTTTTTATACTGGCGCTTGAAAGAAGGAAAGAAAACCTTTCCCCAAGGTGTCCACTTACTAAAATCCGGCACTGTCAGTGTGTAAGAGTACTACACTAAATGCTTAGGATATATTGATTAAAGCAATACTCTCGCACCTCATAACTGAACATAAAGCAGACATTGTGGACGCAACAGTTCTAGGGAAAGGAAAACATGCAGATCTTATATGAGCCAGAGATAGATAGCAATATGGTGCACTGCACTGTGAGCCAGAGATAGATAGCAATATGGCGCACTGCACTGTGAGCCAGAGATAGATAGCAAGATGGCGCACTGCACTGTGAGCCAGAGATAGATATCAATATGGTGCTACCGATTAGACTACTGCACTGTGAAGATAAAAAATCGTGTTATTAGTGGTAGTCGTGACGTCTTTGAGAGCTAAAGTTGCTGTGCTACTGAAGACAATCCCAGGAAAACGTTTCGTTCCAAGGCTTTCCTGTTTCGTTTCTTCGCCTTGTCCACAGCAAACATTCTTGACTCCCTCCAAAGAATTACAATTATAGTTCAAGTTGACAATGATACGATGTGTCAGACATATTGACTGACATTAGCACGTATTATGTGGTTTTTGTGGCTAGAGGGACCAGGACAAACCTGCATAACCTAGGTAGTAGTGTAAGTAGCGGGTGCGAGGGTCTCATGTGATGTGTTGTGGCAAGATTAGGAATTAGTTGTTTGTTTCGTAAATAAGAGAAGTTTTGACTTAAAAAGAGAATGACGTGACTTGTAAAAAACAAAACTAGGTTTATTAAGAAGAACTAGTCGACGAACGGCGTAGCATACGCCGTTATTTGCAGGGCCGGCCTTAGGCCACTGCAACCTATGCGACCGCAGTAAGCTCCGCACTTTCATAGGACCCGCGCTAATTCTAGGTGTAAATTATTAAATTAAACTATTTTATAACTTATAACTGATTTCCAGCGGCCTCCTGATTTACCAGGAGCTCCTGGAAATTTCATTAAATTGCAAAATATTCGAAAAAGTCCTGGAAATCTCCGGAAATTATTAAAAATCTTATGAAAACTCATACAAATCTCATGAAATATGTAGGCAGAAATTGTCATTTTGGGGTGTCATTCAATATGGAAAACCCCAATCCTACGCGCGATAAGTAAAAACGGCATTATGTATTACCCGTAATTGTGTAATCTGGTGAAAGAAGCTTCTCGCGCCTAAAACTAATGAAGAATTGCTTGAGGTCAACAATTCTCGAAGATAGATTGAAACATTTGGTAATTCTTGCTATTGAGCGTGATCTATGTAGGAAACATAATTTTTATGATATACTGTATGACTTTGCTACACGCAAGGCTCGTAAAGTAATACTGTACGTAGTAAAGAATGAATAAAATGCAAAGACGAGTATATTTTCTAATACAAACTCTTAATTTTCACTTATTATCCGTATCACTACCCAAACTTGGCCACGCGAAATCCGTTTCGCATAGGGCCCCACAATGGTTAAGTCCGGCCCTGCTATTTAGTAACGGTTTAAATACTGAGTAGATTACCTGTTCTCCCCCCCCCCTCCCCCAACCTCTTTGTTTTTCGCGCTAAAGCTACGTGGGGTAACTCTAGTTCGAAATAAAAGAAATAAAAGAGTGATATTTCCATGATTTGTTGGTCACAATGGTTAAGTCCGGCCCCTCTATTTAGTGGCGGGTGAATACTACTTGTTCTCCCCCCCCCCTCTTTTTTTTTTGTGGGTAACTGTAGTCCGACTTTTAGAAATTAAAGAGTAATTTTTTCTTTTACGTCTTGGTGTCCACACTGTTGAGAATAATATAGATAGATAGATAGCGAAATGTAAACAGAATATTTTGGAAGGCTTTTGAGACCGTTTTTATGACGTAGAGATATAGCTTGACGACATTCGAACAAACCCTACCCCCCCCCCCCGAAATAAAATCCTGGCTACGCCCATGATTGGCATTGATTTCCAATTCCACACTTTGTCAAGTAGATATTAATGATCCACAATACCTGTTCTAAACCAACTAACAGCTCTCATAAAAAAATGGGCCCCTTGTACTTGCCTTTAGTACATCAATAGAGATAGCTAAACAGAAAACAAACTTACTTCTGTGTGCTTCTAAATTTTTGGTACAAATAATTTCTATGGAAGAAACAAAGGACGCTTGAGTTCACTCTCAATGCCGCTAATCCAGGTAGCGTTAGTTGTTTCCGGAACAATGTTTTCCCACCTGCGGGTCCTATTGCTAACCACTTGGAGAGCAAAAAAAAAGTCTCAATATATTTAATGTTATACTCGTCGTCCATTTATTGCTATCCTAAACACTAACAGGACATTCTGTTGATATACATCCCACTATAAAATTGTTTGACATCTTGTACTGAGTGAGGCAATACGTCTTGTTGATTTATCATGGGACTATATTGTGATATTTTCTACGTCCGTCGACATTGCCTATATAAGAACGACACAATTTAAGTTATGAGCAATTGATCTTAGAGCACTATCAATGTAGTAAAACTCTTCATTGATTTCAATCTAAGAGAACATAACTATGCGTCAGTTGTTCCTTTATGTAGCTCTGTTATGCCTGGTGGCGGTGATGGCTCAGAATCCAGTGACTGTCTGTCAATCAACCACATATCAGGTGAATGTCACCACCTCAAAGTTGGTGCCATAGAGTAGAAACCCTAATTCTGTATTGTGTATGTTAATTCCATATTGTGAATCTTATTCACAACCCATGTTGCACTAAGGTGAACACTTTTGACCTTAGGTGAACCAGAGAGTTAAAGGCAGTCAGTCCACATAGAGATCTTGTAGCAAGCACTTGTATTGAGTCACTTAAGATATAAGCAGTAGAGTTAGATGTTTAAAGTAGTTGGTTATAGAATAAGTACTAAGTTGTGATATTTGTATATTACTGTTGGATTAATACTGACCATTCCTGGGTCGAATTGTATGGTGTATTCACTATGTGGTGTTATATTAAACTTATTGTGTCTGCTACACCCAGCGTCATTTCATTATTTAGTGATTTGTAACAAGAACCCAATGTCACCACCACGCCTACATTGATAACCACAGCCACATTCATAACATATAAAATCACACAGTGACATTTATAAAACAACACAGTGACATTTTTGGTGTCAGAAGTGTCAGCAAACAGCATTTATAGTGTCAGAAGTGGTGTCAGAAAACGACATTTAATGGTGTCAGAAGTGTCAGAAAATGACATCTTTGGTGTCAGAATAGTGTCAGAAGTGTCAGCAAACGATATTTTATGATATCAGAAGTGTCAGATCTACTAACTTAAAGGATTTATGAGCACCAGAGGAACAAGTCAAGAATTTTTTCTATTGCTGTCAGAAGTATTTTAATACTACAGTTACTTACAGTAACATTTATACGGATATTTTTGAAGTTGGCAAGTGAACTATTTAGTTAACACATGAAAAAGTAACTCTAAAAAATATTTGTTTACACAAATCATGACGCCACTCAACGAGCAAGAAAGCTAAAACCTGATTATTATAGACTCTACTATTTTTCTCATTTGGTCGTTCAGCGACACATTCAACATTACCTAGATGACCTAGATCTACATTTATTGAAACCAGCACACAATTTTTCAAGTGAGATTCACGTGATCCAAGAGTGACATTATTATTATCTTCAGCTAGTCTAACACTACTAACAGAAAACAGAGCTGAAATTGAAAGTTAACTGTGCCTACTATTTTAACTTGTACTTCAAGATTGAACTCTACATGAATTGCAACTAATCCAGAATTTATTAAATTTTTTGACTACACACTTGGTATCTAGAGCTACTACTACATGTCACATCGACCTGCCATGACACAGTTACCGTTAGCGAGCTATTTTTTTCATCTGTGATGAACTGAACAATTTGAACTGTTCCTGTCTGAGCTGTATTTTCAACTTTTACAGTTGACTACTGTCCTAAGTGTCATTTATCTAGAAGCCTGATTTATGTGGTTGTACTTTTTTTCTGTACACCAGTTGAGATAGCTTTAGGAGCACAGCATTGTTCAAAGTTACTTTTTAACATCCTAAGCGAAAGAGATCAAACATGATATGCTGAGACAACCTGGATACTACAGCCTGTGTGGGTGAAACTAGACAACCGTGATACTACAACCGGTGTGGGTGAAAATCTAGTACTACAAGTCATTCAAGTCATCGCTTGAAGACAGCTGATATATGGTCAGTCGAAGTAGCTGACATATTCAAGAATCATCTACATCGAGTGCTCGTCATAATTCTAATGACACACTCCTATTGTCGCTGTCTAACAGCACATTTAATAAGAGAGCGCTCCCACTCTTAGACCTCTCTTGTCGTCACTACCTAAGGTCATTTTTAGTTATTTATATTTGTTTCAGCAACTGTACGAAACAGTGGATTACCTATCAAGCAAATGAAGTATTTATTGGATTACTATTGTTCAAGGACTTGAGTACTATATCATTTAACAAGTGGATTACTTATGAACTGTACCATTGTGCTGTGGATTTAGCAAGTGAATTACTTATGAACTGTACCGTTGTGCTGTGGATTTAGCAAGTGAATTACTTATGAACTGTACCGTTGTGCTGCGGATTTAGCAAGTGGATTACTTATGAACTGTACCGTGGACATATTTTATGTGGAGCATCACCGGAACTCTATGTAAAAGTCAAGCATCAAGTGAATATTTAAGGGAAGTAACTTTAATTACCCTTTAGTATTATCAGTATTGATTAGTTCTTTTTGAACTACACCACAATTTTTTTCATTGTTTACATTTGTATTTATATATACATTTGACTTTAGGGACTAAATTTAATTATCTATTGAGTCTGAGCATTTATATTTTTTTTCAAGTCAGCATCCAGGTATTGGTAGGGACTCTTTAGATAAAGTAAATACTTGATCGTATAGCTGTATTAGTTAAGTTTGTATTTCGTCAAGTATCTATCATATTGTTAAACTCTTGTATTGATATTGTCTTGTTTACATTTGTTGAATTTTCTTTTGCGTCATAGTTATTTCTCATTGTAATTCTTTTGTCTACTATTTCTACTATCTTGTAATGTCTCTTTAAAGCAGACTGTTTAATATCTATAGTGTATTTATGTTTGTCTAATTAATTACTTATTAATATAGATATTTATTTTACTTCTTATTTCAACCTATTTTTTATCAACACTACACTACACACTTGATACACTATGGGATATATTTTGATTTGAGATTGTGACAAGATTGATTGTATATAATATATACTTTGAGCACATTGAACTATTTTGATACCATTGATACATTGATCACTATTTATCAGACTAATAAGGCTCACATAATTGTGAATTACTTGTTGCAATAAATTTTTACATTGCAAGTGGAGATACTAAAAATACATAATCACATAATTGATCAGTAAAGTATTACATTACGAACTAGACAAAGTACCAAGAATAACTTAAGATACCTCATAACCTCAATTGTTTCGCACAAAATATATATCTACTATTACCTGTAATTACTATTTGAGCAATAATAAGTATTTATTGTACAATATTTCATTTACAAATATCTAGTACACATATCTATTACTAAACTATATTACTAATTTGAATCTTTGAAAATGGCTGAGTATGAAAAACTAACAGAGATAGTGGATAAACTAAAGTTAAAAGAAGATGATAGAGCTGCATTCATTAAAATTGAAATAGATAGAATTAGAGTAGAAAAAGACAAGCAACGGGAAGAAAGGCTACATGAAAGAAGACTGAGAGAGAAAGAACAAGAAAACTTAGAGAAAGAAAAAGAACGCCAGCATGAAATAAAATTAAAAGAACATGAAGAAAAAATGGCCAAGCTAGCAAAAGAAAATAAAGACAATTCAGCAAGTCAAACTTCATCTCATCATCAGTATCATAGCAAATTTAGGAACTTTGACCCAAAAGAAGACACATTAGAAAATTTCATTATTCAATTTGAATATATCTGTCAAACAGCAAATATGAATAGTGCACAAATGGCTCAACAACTGCTAGCTAACCTAAGAGGTGAACCACTAAACATCATCGACACACTAACTATGGAGCAAAGAAAAGACTACAACACAGTAAAACAAAGACTTATTGAACATTTTGGCAAAACGGAGGAGCACTATCGAAAACTTTTTAGGGAAATAAAACTAGCAAAGAATACAGATTTAAAAAGAACAATACATGACATGCGCCAGAACATAACAAAGTGGCTACAACTCGCAAACTGCAACTTAGATGACCCCAAACAGATATTAGATTTCTTTCTCATTGAGAATGTGCTAAGTAATGTTACAGATGCAGCATTCTCATTCCTGAAGGAGAGAAAAATAAAAAACGAAGCTGAATTGATATCAAACTTAACAACATACAAAGACTCCCACCCAAACATCACCATTGACAAAAGGGAATTGTACAATGTAGCTGCAACAGTGACAGAAAACCATCCAAGAACTACAAATAAATTTAAATATGCCAAGAGCATACAATGTTTTTTCTGTGGCATATTGGGTCACACCAAAGCAGAGTGCAGAAAGAGAATGGCATCAGAAAAACAGCAATATGTAAATAGAAACCATAAATATGGAAGAGATAACAGAACTTTCCAGAGCTTCAGTCCTAACTATAATAGATCCTATCAACAACAATATAACAGAAGAACATGGCAAAGCTACAGTCCAACTAACAGTAGATCACATCAAACAAACAGAAGATGGCAAAACAACAGAATGTCTAGAAGAGACCAATTTCAAGATAGACAACATACTTACCACAATAACAATCATACCAGACAAAACATAGCAGCTGTAGCAACTGAAAGACCAATAGAATATAAAACAGTACCATAGAAAAAGAATGTTTAGCCATACTGTGGTGTACACTGCGACTAAAAAGACATCTGTTAGGCAGATTTTTCCTAATATTTACAGATCATAAACCATTAACCACTCTAAATGTTAAAGCAAATACCAATAGTAGAATTACAAGATGGACCATGATCCTAGCTGATTTCCATTTTGAAAAAAAACAAATAAAAGGGAAAGATAATGTTATTGCTGATTTTATGTCCAGATATATTCAAGATAATCAGAATGACTTAGATAATGATCTATGTCATGTTAGTCAAAACTTGTATTGCTAAATGTCAAAGATTTAAGATTCACACCTTAAAGTAAAAAATTATTTTTACAACCAACTATGAGCATTATTTTGTAAACACTGAGCATTATTTTGAAAACATTGTATTCTATATTTGTAAATATTGAACTAGAACTAAGACTTCATTTTTAAAAAAAAAAACTCTATTTGTAAACAAACTTTGGAATTTGATTACTTCATTGTAACCTACATTTTTTTCACATTCTTTTGTCAACAAGAATAACATTTTTGTACTCAACAATGTAAACAAACATTGAATTTTTTCCAAACTTATTCAGTACCTAGCTTAATTTTTTTCCATACAATGTAAACATTATTTTTTCTCATTGTATTGAGAACAACTGTGACAAATTTTTTTTTCTACAGCTATTGTAAACAAGATTGGAATTTTTTACTATGTCATTTATCACAATTATATAACTTAGTCACATTTTTCAATACTATTGAAAAAGGAGATTGATTCATAATGTAACTTATTTATTCAATGTCAATTAGTGTAATGAAATATTGACATACACTTGTATTTTTTTTGAAAACATTTTTGTCAAACTATTCTTATGAACTTTATTTTTTTGTAACAATCATTGATGTAAACAAGAAGATTGTTGTACAAACTTTTTGATATTTCAAGTACTGAAAGAGACACTTGATATTATTCTTTTAAATTGGACTTACACATTTTTTCACAACAGATTAAAATGAATACAACTAAACCATTATGATGTTATGCTTGTATGTATATGCTTGAACAAATTAATGTAACCTCAAAGATTGTATCACAACTGACACATTTTCTCAGATGAAGTTTTTCGACAAAGATTTTTTTGAACTTTGTACTCAATAATTATTATTTGATAAACAATGTAACATTAAACTTTTGCCATTACTAGCTACAAATTATTTGAACTGTCATATGGAGAAATACTTAATTGAAACATAAGGTGCATGTAACAAGCACTATGAGGGATACTTATTACTTTGATTTCATGTTGATACTTTTGATCCAATATTTTGATACTTGAATTATACATATTTACTTGTGTAATATTAATGCACAACAATTTTTTATGGAGATGTCAAACCTCATATTGAAGTAAACAGATACATTGAATTTGTAACAATGATCATTAATCAATTTGATGTTGAATTTTGACACATATTTTGAATTTTTCTATACTTTTTTTTTTTATCACTTACATATTGAGACTTACTTGTAACATTTTCTACATGATTTGTACATATTGTACTATTGGTGTTAAAAAAAAACAAAAAAAACAGACTTCTAACATTGCTATAGTGTCAAAGATTTTTGTGGATAGATATTGTGAATAAAAACTTGTATTTATTTTTCACATTGTGACATAGGAGATTGTCATTGAAATTTTCGTCACACTTTGCACATATTATTATGAAAAAGACTTGTAAATATTGAACACATTTGAATATTGATGTATATATTAGAACTACATGTAAAGAATTATTTGGGATGTTAAGTATTTGACTCAGAGAATTATTTGAATTGCCTTACAAGAATATGATGAATTAGAGAATTTTGCCCTTGTATGAATTTTTTTTTGATTCAGCAAATATTTTGTGTAACACTGTCATATTATATATTTTATTTCAAGTTTGTAGTTCTATTTGAACTCTGCAATTGTACATTTCATAGACCCCAAGAATTCCAATTGATCCTACTTAGGATAATTATGTCATCAAGCTGAAAAAAATTTCTTCAAAATTTTTTTTCAAAAGGGGGGTGATAGGTAATGTCACCACCTCAAAGTTGGTGCCATAGAGTAGAAACCCTAATTCTGTATTGTGTATGTTAATTCCATATTGTGAATCTTATTCACAACCCATGTTGCACTAAGGTGAACACTTTTGACCTTAGGTGAACCAGAGAGTTAAAGGCAGTCAGTCCACATAGAGATCTTGTAGCAAGCACTTGTATTGAGTCACTTAAGATATAAGCAGTAGAGTTAGATGTTTAAAGTAGTTGGTTATAGAATAAGTACTAAGTTGTGATATTTGTATATTACTGTTGGATTAATACTGACCATTCCTGGGTCGAATTGTATGGTGTATTCACTATGTGGTGTTATATTAAACTTATTTGTGTCTGCTACACCCAGCGTCATTTCATTATTCAGTAGCATTGGCAGGAAAAATAGCTAGCTTTTGTTTTGGAGCATGCATGTACAGAAAATAGGAATGGAATCGTGAATGTAATTTAAATGTTTACAATATCTCTTGTGTGTTTTTTTTTTGTGCTTTTTTTAGCGGCCCCCGTAAGGGGAAAAAGCCGCTATTAGGTTTGTGCAAAATGTCTGTCTGTCCGTCTGTCTGTCTGTCCGTCTGTCCGTCTGTCACACTCAGATCTCGAAAACTAGAAGAGATATGAAAAATATTATTTCATCATTAAATGCGGCTTGAAAAGTTTAGGTGCAACGGCTACTTTTGGTTTTCTAAAAGCAAACCGTTTAATTTATAAAATTAATTATGCAAGCGATTTTTTCATAAAAATACACCGATTCTAAAACAATTACGTAAAAGTAAGGGAGGCAATGTTACAATATGCTAACAAAGATAGACATTTTTGTGTATTTTCAGTATCACTAAGTCAAATATATTTTTAAAATGTACAGGAAATGTTTACAACAAATATAAATAATAGTTAAAGATGTTTTTTCTGGTCAACTAGCTGCTAAAATTAAAAGAAAAATTTTCTATTTGTTTATAAAGGCTAATAATGCACTTTGTATGTAAATATCACGCACATTTTTTTAAGGGGAGGTATCCCTAGAGAAAATCGAGTTTTAGGTCTAGGATATCGATTTTTAACTAATAACATAATTAAGTAGATCAACCATTTTTCATTACATTACAATCATTTTTATTGCTTAAATCTGTGTCTAAAACATGTTTTATGTTGTTTTTGTAAGGCCTATGAGACAAAATTTTTATAAATTTCTTGAAAAGTACAAAAATGGCCCTTGGTTACGCCATCTCTATTATAAGCAAATCATTGTTTGACTATCGATGTTTGGTATGGTTTTTTTCCTCACGATCTCTAGTTTTATAAAGACGCCTCGTTTTCGCTCTATGTTTCATTCAATTTCGGTAATGATCGGAAATCTTCGGTCAACTTTTGAAGCAAATTAGATTATTTTTAGCCTTGCTAATAAATAAAGAAACGCCATTGGTTGATTTTGCCCCCGTGGTCGGAATCCCCGTAACTACTTTTGTTATTTCCGACTATCGATAATAGACTTTATTTCAATGGCGAAGTCTACACGTTGACTTTCTTTTCTGTTCATGTGTGCATTTTCTTATTTATTCAACAGTTACAGTATATATATTTCTTTTTTTATTCATCAAATATTCTAGATCTGCTTCACCTTGTTTTTTATAAATGGCTAGACTCAACAAAAGGCTAGCTCAATTGAAGCAAGCTCGAATGAGTCGCAAATTAGATCTAGAAAGAGTTACTGGTAAATCTAAGACTCTAGTCGATCTAGATAAATCTAGTACTTCCACAACAAGTTCTAGATCTATATCTTCATCAACACCTAGCCCTACTAGATCTAGATCTGATTCATCTTCTGGACATAATATTACGGCAGCAGTTGAAATTGAGAATGTGTCTACCGAAGCCAATAAAAGTGAGGCATTGGCATCTAGATCTAAGTCTAGTGAGTAAAAGTAAAATTATTGACATTCCCAAATTAGATGTTGATAATTTAATATCCACCACTCCACACACTAACAGAACAATAGTTGAATTTGACCAACTTCAGGCCCTTATACAGCCTTTACTTTGTCCTGGCTGCAATAAGTCTTCATTAAAATTAAATTCTGATGAAAAATGTCGCAAAGGCCTGTCTGTTAAACTTAGCATTAACTGTGAAACATGCAGCACAGTTGTAAGTAGCAACCATACATCAGGTTATTCTAAAGAAAATAAAAGATATTCTGTTAACAATTCTGCAGTTCTATCATCAATCTTATGTGGATTAGGTTCCTACACATTTAACAAACTGTGTGAACATTTAGACATACCTGGAATGTGTAAAAAAAACTTTCTAAATATTACTTAACTAATTTACAATAAAGGTGATGATATCCGACAGGCCCTAGAACTTAAAACTGTTGACCTTATTCGTCGAAAGCATGCGGAGGAAAGTGGAGTTTCTATAAACGAAGAAGATATCATTGATATTGATGTCTCATATGATGGCTCGTGGCTAACCAGAGGACACACTTCACATATTGGAATTGGATGTGTTGTTGATGTGTTAACAGGATATGTTTTGGATTTCCACATAGTTTCAACATTTTGTTTGGTCTGTCAAACCACTGGCAGAAAGATTAAAGAAAAATCCCCATCACAGTATTCAGAATGGTTTGAAACACACAAGCCTTTTTGTGAAATCAACTACACAGGTGAGGGTCTATTAAATATAATTTACACTTCTATCAAGTCTTTGTGTATAGTTTTTAAATTCTCTTCGCTAAATTTTTATTAGCTTTGCTTTTTTTGTAGATTCACTAAATAATATTAACAAGTTTCTAAACTGTTTGATTTTCTTTATATTTACAGGTTCATCAGCTATGATGGGAAACACATGCCGCAGAGGTATTATGGCTGAGGTCAGTTACAAAATTTAAGCTTCGCTACACATCAATGTTATCTGATGGAGATGCTAAATCTTTCAAAAGAGTAACTGAACTTAAACCTTATGGTGACATTCCCATAGTAAAAGAAGAATGTGTCAACCATGTTGGTAAAAGGATGGGATCTGCACTTCGAAATTTAGTTGCTGATTGTAGCAAAAAAGGTACTTCTCTTGGAGGCAAAGGGCATGGTAAACTAACTCAAAACACTATAAAAAAGTTAACACTTTATTACTCTAGAGCCATTAGAAAGCATAAAAATGTTTCTGATATGCAGAAAGCTATAATGGCATCTCTTTATCATTGCTTGTCAACTGACAAATCACTGAAACATCAATTGTGTCCAACTGGATCTGGCTCGTGGTGCTTCTACAATGCTGCTGTTGCTAAAAATGAGACTCCTGGTCCACATAGCAAGCTTCTCTGCACTCCTCTAAATTATAAGCTACTAGCTGACCACTTAAAACCAATATATAAACGCCTCTCCGAGCCAGCCCTCTTACAACGTTGTTTGCTAGGTGCTACCCAAAACGCCAACGAGTCTTTGCATTCCAAGATTTGGAGTACTTGTGATAAAAAGAAATTTTCTTCTTGGAACAAGGTAACATTTTCAGTGATATCCTCTATTTATGACTTTAACTTTGGATTTGCTGCTTCAAAAATAATGAAAAATATTCTGTTCTGCAAAAACACGTTTCATGCCCATCGTCTTGGTTTGAGTCGACAGAATCAACGATTAAGTGGGTCGGCGTATAAAAAAAGTAAAGTGGTCATGAGACGACTCCAGATGAGGAAAGATGCAAAAGCTCGAAGGGAACTTGAGTTAAGAGATGCAGAGGGACCTACTTATGAAGCAGGACAGTTTTAGCTGTTTTTTTTTCTGCTTTTTTCTTCTTTTTTCAGAAATCAACAAATATAAATTTCACGTAGGTCATTTAGCTGTACACATGATTTCTCCTAAACTAATTGTTTGATTTTAATGAAATTTGAAACACTTGTTCTAGACATGATATACCTTACTTGTATAATGAATTTTTGTGAAACTTTTTAATACTTTTTTCTAAGTTTTCAAATCTATACTTTAAACTCATTTTTCTCAAAATGTTACTTTTTGCACATATCATTATGCCTTACTAGGAATTTCTCCTAAACTACTTGATAGATTTCAATGAAATTTGAAACACTTCTTAAGGACATCATTTACTTTACTCGTATAATGAGTTTTTTTCAAACTTTTATTTACTTTTTTTTTAAAGTAATTTTAATTAATATTTATCCTGTTTTTTATGCCTAAAATATAACTAAAAATTCAAAAATTTGTAAAAAAAAAAACATACTTAAATCTTTAATTCTGATGTTGTACCAATTTAGAGGATCCTTTTCTCTTATCTTTAAATTCAATTTCATGTAATTTTGATCAATAGTTTTTACAAAATTCAGAGTTTTAATTTGTATACAATAAACAATATGGCCGCCGTTACCATGGCAACCATCATTCAAACAACTTTTTTTTTAGCATTATTTATTTTAGAATATCATTATATGTTACCATAACAAATTTCAAAGGCCTAGCTTCAGAAATAAGAAAAATAAGATTTTCAGGGATACCTCCCCTTAAATGGACTTTTTATGCAGCGATTTTGGTGCAGTAGCGTAACGTCGCAATATGACCAGGTGCTAAACCAATGCCTTAAACTTTTTAAAAAAAATCAGATTTTATTTATTTTTTGCTTAGTGCCCCCATCTGAATAAAAGTAGATTTTTTTTGTGCGTTTTGTCTGTTGGTCGGTCTGTCCGTCACGATTAGATTAAAAAAACTAGAACTCTAGAAGCTATTCAAAATCGGATTTACCCTTTAATGTTCCTCCCGTAACATCTCAATAGTTTTAAGTATCTAAAAAAATTGATTGTTCCGGATTTTTTTGTGCAAAACTAATCAACCCAAACAAATGTTTGTTTGCTCTTCTAATTTATATTACATTCCATTTCCATGCATAAACGTTGCAAAAACACATTATCAATAATATGTTGTTCCGTTTTTAATGTAAATAGCATATTAATGCTAAATCAAAATCTCTATACTGACTTATATTTCATTAAGTGTAAAAATGTTCCGGATATTGTTTTATAAAACATGAATTTTGCCTAATGATTGTTTGAAATCGCATAATTTACTAATATTACACTTATATTATTTGACAATGCGTCACTATAATTTGGTTATCAATATCAAATTGTTCCGTATTTTCATCTTTAAACAAATTTTAAAAATATCGACAATAGGTTGTTCAGGGCTTTAAAAAAAAGTAATTTACTAGAATTGATTACTGAAAATTACTTTTTAGACATTTAATTTTCTTGCTGAAACATAACATAGAAGTTTTGTAATCGATAAAAAAAGTTCCGGATTTTGTTTCTTACAAATCGTCGCCAGAAATTTCCGAATTTATTTAAAAATCTACTAACGCCAAATAATTGTTTGAACTCCCTCTTCTAATTAATAAACAAATAATCTTCTCATTTACGAAATAATTTTTTTACGGATTTTTATGAAAAATATTTTAACTCACTACTCTTACAGTACATTTAACTTTCTACCTAAAACAAAAAAAAATCTAACTATCGTTAATATTATGTTCCAATTTTTAAGGAAAACAGAATCCAAACACAAAAGTAAGGTATGAAAATCTCTCCACATGGCTGTAGTACATCTAATTTTTATACGAGACCATGCAAAAAATTTAATTAACTGTATTACATTTATCTGAAATTCTCTTTTTCTTTTACTATTGATACAAACATCCGGAACAATCTATTATATAAACTTTTCAATTGTGTTCATGCCTAAAAATTATTGCGATGTTTTGAAACGTAAAATAAAGGTTAATCAATTTTTAATAACTTTTAGTTGTTGTTTTTTTAATATCAAGATGACGGACAGACCGACTGACAGACAAAACGCAAAAACAATGCGGCTTTGATCCTCTTTAAATAAATTCTATTAGAACTCAGTGCACCAATGTCAATGAACCCTCGTTAAATATCTCGTTTAAATAAAGACATTTTTTATGGTACCGGTACTAGCCTATTGTGAGGTAATGGAATTTTTTTTCTTTGACGTCATATGAATGGACTCTTTAAATGTAATGTTAAAAGAACGCACTCGGTGCACCAATGTCTATTAACCCTCGAAAAATTTTTCGGATTAATGAAAACATATTTTAGTCTAACTAAGCCGTGTGACGTAGTGTTGTTTTTTTCCTTGACGTCATATGGAATGAATTCTTTAAATGAAATGCTAAAAGAACGCACTCGGTGCACCAAAGTCTATGAACACTCGATAAATGGTGAAGGCGATTTTTATTCTAGCTAGGCCGTGTGACGTAGTGTTTTTTTATCCTTTGACGTCATATGGAATGAATTCTTCAAATGAAATGAAAAAAGAACTCGGTATAGTAATGTTTATTAAGCCTCGTTATGTGACTCGCGTTTAAAAAAAGAATGATATCTTGATTTAGATCTAATCTAGATTTTTTAAACTAGATCTAGATTTTTATTACAGTATATCTAGATCTGGATTTATATTCTAATTAAAATTATTTTAGAGTCTAGATCTAGATCTATTTTAGACTAAAATAGACTAGATTAAGATGTAGAATTTCAATTTCTAAACTTAAAGTGTAAAAAAAAAGTGTAGATTTTCATTTCCAAACGTTTTGATCAATATTGCAATGTTATAATATACTAAAACTAATCTACTATTTTTTATTTAATTTAAATTTACGGCAAATGAATCTTTGAAACATTATTACTTTTGACCATCAAAATTAAATCACCTCTTGAATATTATTTGCGAATATGCAGATCCGACAGGGATCCGACTTCGACGGGGGCCGCCTCTGAGTTTGTGTAACACAAACTCTCTTTGTAATCTTGTTTTTTTTTTGCACTAGAAAATCAGATTTCTAAGCTCTTTCTCTTGCAGTACAAAGTAATCTGTACTAAACTCATAGTATGTCACTCCGTCTGTCTGTGTAGTTACAAGTACATATGCCTGATCGCCCCCATTTATGTGATTGTCAAATGTTTGCTTAATTATCGATATATAGATCTAATAACGCCCATGTAAATATATTTAATTTTTTTTTAGTAAAATGGGTAATTAAAACAATTAAAGTATCAAATCCATTACAAAGTTTTCTTTATAATTGATATGCATACAGTCTTTGTTCTAATCTTGACATTCAGAGTTTATTATTTTAGTTTTCTCTTGTTCTCTTTCAATTCCAATGTGCTACACAATGCTTATCTTCCCCTTGCTTAGTACATTTTAAACGCATTTCTATATCAAACAAATTTTTTATTAATACAAAGCACCCCCCTGCCCCCATCGAGCATGGGCTTGTATGTAAACTTTGAGCTGAATGAGTGGAAGTAGTCGAAAAATCTATTGCATAAAATTACTTCATAAAAGATACAACAAAGATACAGAGGGACTTAATATGAGCGCTGTTGAAAAAAAATTGCAAGTATAAAAGAATACTTTATAGATGATTTAAGAGAGGACTCAAGATTAGGTATAACTGTAAAAAAAAAAAAAAACTTAGAGTGATCAACTGTCAACTCATCAAGGATGTCTGCCTGGCTGTGTGGTATGCTCTCTTGACTGTCTTCTCGATGGTCCATGGTTCTAACCCTGCCCGTCTCTATCATGCAAAGGTTTACACTAGGAAGCAATAACGTGTATTAAATATTTCAAACAGGACACTGGCTACATTGCTGTGGACTTCTCCAAAAATTTAATGGCAGAAATTTCCACCAAAACCAACATTCGACTTATTAAGATTTCAAAAACGTAAGTTTTTAGATCAATGTCACATTTTTACACGTTGTCGTGTTGTTGAAGACCATAAAATGTTGTGTTGTTGAATACTATAAAATGTTGTCGTGTAGCTGAAGACCATAAAATGCTGTGTTGTTGAATGTTATCACAAGAAGGAAAGAATAAATATTAACGAAACATATTTAAGTAAACTAGGTACAATAATTTGATGCAGAAAGCAATCACTAATCACTAGATGCGAAATCCAAGTAAGCTATAGAATGCGGTCGTTTTTAGAAAAAGTAGGAAATAGTTTTACAATCCACTTTCCCTAGAAGTTCCATCAAGAGAATAATTAGATCTTCATCAGGATTGGGAACAGTATAAAATAGATGTAAATCTTATATAATCATAATAAGGCTTGTCTTCGAGTCCGAGGATCAGTGAGGAATACATTATTTCCGGTGGCTGCGCAGCCCCAACTGTGACCTACATATTTTGCTACACCCAGGGAAAGCATAACCATTGTCCTCAGGTGGTCGATTTAGATTTTCTTTTCGCCGACTGCGTCTGTCCTCGGCAGCGGATTTTCTTTTGGTCTCAAACGTGTATCCAGCGGCCTTTGTGAGTGACCTCCAGCTGTTCGTTCTGAGGCCGCATGCAACCAGGTGCTCTCTTCTATGTCAGCTAAGGCAAGTTGGCGCCTACGCTGGTCTTTGGAGCGTTACCGTAAATCTTATATATAAATCAATTATATGTTCTGTTCATAATTGATACGGTTTCTTAAATATTATATTTTTCAGCTCTTCTTAAATATTTACTTTGTAAAAAATATTTTTTGGTAAATAAAGCTAAATATTACTGTTATGAATGTGTATCGACCTCTGGTAACTGCGTAGAATTCGTCACTCAGTGAAAATAATTTTACAATTTCATACGGACAAAATGCAGTACTAAGATTTATTGATCCCACCCCCTCTTTTCTAGGATTGTCCTCCCACCTGGTCCAACCCTTTTTCATTGTATATTTACTAATGATAAAATTTGAGATTAGAGTGTGGTGCGACATAATTTACAAATGTATTCAAATATCAATAAGTAGCTTATATTATTTAGATATTCAACTAAATTTGTTCACAAACTATGATCTCTCTATAAGAAATAGGACCGCCCCCCCACTCAAAGGGCTAGGGTGGGGAGATAAGTAAATGCAATCACTCCCTCCCCACCCCCATCCCACCGGATCGGCCAAGATAGAAGAGGGAAGCGAAACATAATATATAAATTTTATACTAACTAATTTTGTTCATTAATTATGATTTCTCCACAAAAATAGGACCGCCCCCCCCCAGTCAAAGGGCTTAGGTTAAAAGGGAAATAGATTTAATCGCACCCCCCCCAATCAGCTAATAGGGGAATGGCATAATATAAAGATCGGTTAAAATATCAATAACAAGTTTTAATCATATAAATATTTAATTGATTCTGTTAACAAGCTGTTATTCCTACAAATATATATATCAAAATTTTATGGTTGGGGGCGGGGCGTGATTGATGCCATCGCCCCTTTCACACCCAACCAAATCAGTCAGCCTACTAGAGGGGTTAGGGGTGCTTGTGACCTTTGACCATTGGGGTGGTAATTTGCATGACTCTGGATCAGAAGAATGTTTTTTTGGACATTCCGATGGTCTAGAGCAGCGGTTCTCAACCTTTTATGCTCGGCGACCCCTTTTTACAATTCCCCACTTAACCGCGACCCCCCACCCCGCACACACACAACAATTGAAGAATAGACAATAACAATTCATTTTTTCAATGGTCTTTGGCGACTCCTGGCAAATCGTAAATCGCCCCTAAGGGGGTCGCGACCCACAGGTTGAGAACCCCTGGTCTAGAGGTTAGTTTCGCTTGGTGCATTATCGCTAGGCGGTGGTGTCGAATCCAGGGTAACAGGTTCGAGCCTTGGTCGGCGCATGCCCTTATTTTCATAGCATTTTAATTCACTTCTTTCTCTCTTAAAAACTTTGGTGCTGTTATTTATTTATGTTTAATATATATTCTTATGACATATGTATATATTATGTAATGTTAATAGAAAATCAACAGAATTTAAACAAACTGAAATAAAATATTAATACTTATATTTTTCCTGTAGTTAAAATCGTATGAGATTCCCAATAACTCCAGCTGCAGACAGTCAACATTATCTCCCTGTAAAGTATAGCACCAATGTTTGCCACGTAAGTATATACTAAATTTTATACATTGATGATTATAATATTGCATAGGTTAGGCTAGACCTGTACCAGAGACCTTTGGACAAATAAATAAATATATTATTATTTCAATTACTAGCTAATTTTCCACACAGAAAAAAAAAACTTCGACTTTTTTAATATTTCAAAGTATAATAATCTAAAAATTAAATTTGGTTTAGAGGTCAAGACAATCTATATCTTCAACACGCATACGTCATCGGGTATTCCCGCATGTCTGTATTTAACTGTGAATAAACATTAGCGTACCGTCTTCTATGTCTAAAGGTGTATCATGAAACCAAAATCTGTCTTTCAATCTTGTTCTATTAAAAAGATAGTAATCGCTCCTCCTCTTACGAATCAACCATTTTATCTCTAGACCTAAAGTTATAAATGTATTGGTTACATTGGCATGATATTTAGTTACACTGTCGAGCAGTTTGGAATATTTAATACACATAGTAACTTAACACTTTTTGGTAAACTTAATACTTTTTGGTAAAACTTAATACTTTTTGGTATTTGCCTCCTACCATATATATATATTTTGCAAATTTATTTTTTTTACAGCATACGCCCGATTGGTCCCAAATCAAACTGGGGCTATCGGCGATCCGAGAAGTGGCTATTATCTGCCTACCCAGACCTGGGAAATACCTACAGCCTATGATGTCCTGTACAGAATAACCTACACGTCTCACGCAATCGTGCAAGCTTGGCCAGTCTTGTCTCAGGAACTGGGTGAGAAATTCAAATTATGCAAACTTTGATGAGCTTTTAAAGAAATCATTTTCCTAACACAATTGCAAAAGTTTTAGTTGTTCACCACACCGCACGTAGGGGAGACCCACTAACATGCTCATGTGAGATGCGACTGTGTGAGAAATGTCGAGAACATTATATTTTGAACAAAAGAATTTTTAATGATTCCTTAATTTGTCATTAATCCTCTTCCCCAACAATATGCGATACTTGCGTTCTTATCTGCCCGTTGTATTGGGAGAGTATCAAGTCCCTCTGTGGCAGTTTACATCTTCAAATACAGGCGTAACTGGGGTGGGGGAGAGAGGAGGAGAATTTGAAAATCCCCGGGTTACCACTGCTTGGGGCCCCCCAAATGAGTGTTTTTTTAAATTAAATATTACGCAAAATGCAGGGGCCCCCTAAGAGGCCAAGCCCCCGGTTCCCCCAAATGATGGCAAATTTCTAGTTACGCCACTGTTAAAACGAGATTGTCTCCCTTTGCAACTTCTCATGTGTCTGTCTACAGAGACCAATCATTAATACACAGCTGCGGTAACGGGCCGTGCTATGTAATCACAAGACGCTGTACCATTTTCACCCTTCTTTCTACTCCTGGTGTGTACAAGCAATGGTGTTGTACAGAAGTGTGGTATCCCTTACGTTACATTGCCAAAAAGAACAGATGGAAATCTCAAAGACTCAGTGAATTTAACAAAACTTTAGGAGTCTCTGATTTAAATCTTCATATACATACTTTATAGATGTTCCGCACATGTATCTTTTTTTCCTTTTACATCTTTAGGCTACCGTGGCACCAACAGCCTCTACCACTTCGTGGCCCCTCTCACTACCATCACAGACACCAAGGCTTTGATCATCCCAAACAACTGTGTGCCTAATGACGCTCTAGCGGTTATCAAAACGAAATAGAATTACGGATTTAGTTCTTTAAACCAAAATACAAGATCTTATTTTTGAAAACATCCATGTTATATGATGATATATGTATTTAGATTATTTACATATGCACAGTATATACAATCTCTGAAAACTCATTTTATATTGTACGAGTCTGAAGGTACACTCTAGGAGCTCGCTATAGAATCCATAGCCATAGATCATATTCAAGTTTGGCATTTAAAAAAATTAGGTGGTTGCACGATAAATGCTACTACATATTTATTTATCCTAATTAAAAATTTTGATTTTAATATTTAATTAGTACTAATATAATGCAGAATGTAATGTTTAGGTTTTTATTTATTTAAATAAATATTTTCACTATTTCTTTTATTGCCTTTAAGGGGGATGCACAATGAAATTTCAATTTTTGTAATTAACAGATAAATAGAAAAGCTTTATGCATGACTTGATAGAACATATAGAGACATGAGTAACCATACACATTTTATGAGTGTAGCCTTTTGGGTTGCTATGGAAATGGCGGCCATCTTGAAAATAAACAATGTTTACAAAATTCTTAAAATATTCTAAAGTACTCAAAATTTTTTTAATTTTTTGATTGCACCTGATAGATATTTGAATCCCATAGGTAACTGGCTAATTTTGTTTTGAAAATTATTACTGGTTTAATTTTTATGAATTTTTAAAATTTTTATTTTTTTCCGACCCCATTTTTCATCTGAGGTCACATCATTATTTTTATTTTTTAATGAAATTTATTATACATATTGAAAATTTTTGCAGCCTATTACCTATGATATACTATCAATAAACTACATGTGAAAAATTATTAGTCTAACTTATACAGAACTAAAGATTTTGAGATTCTTGTGGACAACATGCACCTAAAAATACATTTTGAGAAAAACGCATTTAAAGTTTCTAAAATGATATAAAATATTTATTGTAACCATAAAAATGAAAAAAAAGGGAATATTAACATAAAACAACATAATAGATAATAAAAAAAACAAAAAAACTATTCATTAAAATGGCCTGATTGATAGGTTGGACCTTCTAGAACCTCTGCCCGGTGCTCATGCTCAATTCTTCGTTTTTTCAAGTTTTTTCTCCTGGACACTAATGCGATTGATTTTCTTTTTCTAACAAGCTGTAGTTTGACATTTTGCTTTTTCTCACTAGAAGAAATGTTTTTTAGTGTCCAGGGAAGGCCTAATATGTCAAAAACTGATCTGATGCCAACAGGTCCATTATTGAAGGCTAAAACAGCAAGGTATGTCGCAGCCCTTACCGTTTTTAATGTTGCGAATTCTGTTTTGGGGCATCTTTGCCAAATGAGGGAATGAAAAGATTCATTGGCGTTTTGTGTTCCCATTCTAGAACATCTTTTTAACAGATCTGTGTCTGTTAGTCTTTTCATTATAGGAAATAACAGTTTACCTATTTCTGATGTGATGGTCTGGTTGTGTTTTTTATATGGCTGTTTTAGTGCCTCTGATCTCTTAAAGTGACACCAAGATGTAGCGCCATCAGGACACAACCTGTGGTTATGATCTAGGTCTGAGCTCATCATATGAAAAAATGAGCCCATAACAGCCAGCTTCATTTTTTGAATGTCGGGAGCATTTTGGCGCAGAGCTTTGGAATAGTAATTTGTAATTTTTTCAATTTTTGGCTTTGTAAGCCTATAATTTAGTTCTTTTTTGTTAGACATTTTTAAATTGTTCAAAGCATTAAACATTCTTTTTGAGATGTGGTTAATGCAGTCCTCTTTTAAGATTTCTACATCATATCCTGAGTTGGTAATGGCAGATGAATGCGATTTACTATCGCCATCACACAGCATCGTGCCATAAACAAGTTTTCTGGATGCCACAGAGCGCGAAAAGATTTTGGATGCTGCTGCGGCCTCCATTGCATTTGCTGAGCCACTGAAGTTTTTTTGACACATATGCTTAGAGGCATCAAAGTTTAGTTCTGCAGAGTTTGAATCACAAACATGGCAATAATTTGATAGGACTTCGGTGTCGATGACGAGTCCAGTATCAAAATCAATAACTGTGCCAATTCCTGAATGAGATGAGTGGCCCCTTTTATGCCAAGTCCCATCGAAAGAAACTGTAATAACAGGACAGCCTGTTGAACTTATTCTTTCATCTGTAGTTAGAGGTTGTGAAATGTTTCTTCCATGCACAACAGCAGATGCCCTAATCATACATTCTTCACCAGCTTCAATTATAGCAGTATTGACTATGTTAGCTAGATTGTTATAAGTATTTCTGTGCATGCAGGGCATACTCATAAGTCCACAAAACCTATCAAATTTAGAATGCGAGATTCCAGATTCTTTTAATGCAGCGACAGCGCGGACATTAATATCCAGATGAACATCATTACTTTTTTTTGAGGTCCAGTCGGACCACAAATATGTTTCACAATTTAGGCATTTGATTTTAATCAAATGAGCCATGCCTTTTGATTGTGTGATGCACATAGTTAATTTGTTGTCAAAGCAATGTGGACAGCACAACAAGGAGACCATTGTGGTCAATTGCATTGAATTCATCATGACGTATATGAAATCTTCAGGCAGCCTCTTATTGGTGTTATCAGCATTAGTAACTGCAGTTAGGGATATTTTTCGCTCAGCTGCACTTGCAGGCTGTGTTGTTGCTGCTTCAGATCCAGCTGTATCCAAAACAGAGCTGCAAACAAATAAAAAATAAATTAGAGGGTCTTTAAAAAAAAATTCAATAGTATGAAAGTACACGTCACATCTATCACAACATGAAGATTATTTTAAATTTTATAATGCATTTTAGAAATCATATATTGTATTAATCATAAAAAGTAAAGAATGTATAGAGACATGTTACATGTAATGTAGATCTATATATGACAATATGTACTAGATCTAAAAAAAAAAAACTAAGACCAAGACTTGAGTTGAAGTCCTACAATACTGTTCAATACATCATCATACATGATAATCTAATCTCTAGAGATTATCTAGTTCTAATGTGATCTATGCTCCTAATATAGACTAGCTCTATAAAAGGATAGATCTCTATGTTTGCAATCATTTTCATGATATTTATTTAATGTCTATAGAATCTAGATTCTAGATCTAGATCTAGATGTGATTCATTGGATAAACAGTGTCGAACTCAAAGAGCCAAGGTTTCATTATTATTATTTTATGTGTCAGCACACGCTTGTCTAGTAAATAAAAAAAAGCAAACTCTAGATCTAGACTTACCTTTGTAATTGTGCATTTGTCTTTGAAGCATGTCGTCCTCTGGGCTTACAGTAACGTTTTTTCTTTCCAAACATATAACCTTTTGTTGGCATTTCTGAGTTTCAATAATGAATCGATTGTTGATGTGATGGAAGTTTACAGAAGAAGGACCGGTTCACGTCATGTGCGCATGCGTGCATACTTTGTCGTTACGGAAGCTTTTTCAGTGCGCATGCGTGTATGTACAGTAACCAAAGAAGCTTTGATGGTGCGCATGCGTAAATATGGCTTTGTGGGTGTGTATATGAGGATATAGGGAAAAAAAAGAGGTAGTGACGTATTTTGAAAGTTTATTGCAGTACTATTTATTTATAGAATGAGAAACCATGCACATAATCGGAACTAGAAAAGTAGACCTTTGTATCGATACCATCTGTTAGGGATGAGAGCGTACATTAGCTTATCAACTATAGCTTACAAAATGTTGATTTTTCACCAAAACATCAAAATTTTGCTAATATATATACATCTAAAATACAAAATTGATGTATAAAACGTATTTTTTTTAGTATTCTGATAGGGAATTCGTATTCTAGACATTTTAAACTATTAAAATCAATTAATTTTAAAATATCGATATTTTTGACCTAAATCTATGTTTTCTCACTGTGCATCCCCCTTAAAGTAATTATGTTGGTAATTGTTTTTTAATTATATAATCTTAGGATGCACAAAAATAAATGTGTTTTTTTTTAGCTTGGATACATTTTTACAATTCTGTCTGTCTGTCTGGTAAAAACTTTGTACATGTTATTTCTACCACACCCAATCTCGTATCAGGTTGAAATTATGAACAATTATTCATTGACAGAGACAAAATATGAATAAATAAATATAATTAAACAGTCAATTAATTACTGGTAATTAATTATTTAGTATGATACCAACGTGGGTCATTATTCCTTAAGTATTCACAGATACGGCTTTCGTCCCCTTAGACAAAAAACACGTTATTTCTTCCACACCCAATGCCGGATCAGGTTAAAACATTAATCAATTATTTACTGTACCCAACAAAATATGAATCAATTAAAAAATGAACCAATCAGTCAATTAATTTTTTAGTAAATATTTTGTTGGAGCTCTAATAAGGGAAATAACTTAGATTTTTTTTAGCTATTATAGTTGTCAGTGCGGATTTCTTCCCCTTAGATAAGCTTCTTTTAAAAAAAACAACAAAAAAAACGGATTTTTTAATATTTCGCTTGTTGTTTTCTATGCTTGTATTGTGTGTTTTGTATTTTTTAAACACTTAAACATAATATTGATTAGAGTTATTACATGGATTTAAGTTTTTCGTTTTAATGTTAATTTTATGTTTATCGAGTTGCTAGACTCCAGTTTTCCCTCTTCACTGCTGGCTTGTCAGCCACATTCATGAACTAAATGGCAAACAACTGAAATGTCTAGAAATAAGTTCTGGCTACGTGTAACCTTTCGAAGAGAAAGGCGGGAGTGAGAGAGCGTGAGAGGAAGACACACAAAGACACAGAGACAGAGGCAGACTGACCGAGTCAGAAGCAGACAGAGACAGACAGAGAAAAAGAAGGGGAAAGAGAAGTCAATAATAGAAATTTAAAACACAAATATGTCAGTCTCATGGCAAATAGTTTAATAATTTGGCTTCAGACAATCAAAGCAATAAAAGTTTTATGCCACATTCTGTTCACCGTGGAAACTGGGAAGAGACCTAGAATCAAAGCGCCAGATATATAAAAAAGTATATGTCCCTTCAAACTTCGTGACCAGTGTTACAGTCCATCCAGATCTAAGTCGATTCGGCCCTAGGTATGATGCAATGACAACAGCAAAAGAGGCTATGGTATGATATCTCTATTTGCTTTTTATAGGGAGCAAAACAAAATTTAAAAAAGAAAAACTACTACTCTTTCTTACTTCCCTTGGTATATGTCTTTTGAGTGAGATTCTTCATACATTTCAATCTTTTGTATCAGAGTGGATACACAAATAACGTGAGTGAAACATGATGGGATAGAATGTAGGTCGTACAGAATGATACAATGATGTAAACATTTCTTCTCCATACACCTGACAAATATATACATATATAATAAAAAGGTTTCACAGAGTAATATATGGAAATTTTGTTTGACGGATCGCTAACCCTTACTCACATAGAACACACACACGCGCACACACACACTAAAACATCGAGATACAATTTATGTAACATTCTTTTAAATTCTATATTTCGTAAAAATATAATTATACTACTGCCGATCAATTTCAGACTTCAAAGTCTCATTATAAAAGTTAGTTGGATAGTTATAATTCTAACAGTTCCAAATGACACTTTCTCCGGTACAATAGAAAGGTGAAACATATTCCAAACAGGATCGTAACGGGTCAGAACGTAACAGAGAACGTACTTTGCACCCTCAGACACAAAAATATTTTCGCTTTATCCCTATTCCCTCACCAAGCCCTTTCCTGTACTATAGGCTTCCAAAATGTTTTCTCCTGGCGTGTCTAAAGCTTTATTTCTTCTAGTAAGAAATTACAGTTCATTTAAAGCTACATTCAGAAGTGCTGAGATACGGAAGTGGTGCACCAAAATGTTTTCTCCTGGCGTGTCTAAAGCTCTATTTCTATTACAGTTCATTTAAAGCTACATTCAGAAGTGCTGTGATACGGAAGTGGTGCACCAAAATGTTTTCTCCTGGCGTGTCTAAAGCTCTATTTCTATTACAGTTCATTTAAAGCTACATTCAGAAGTGCTGAGATACGGAAGTGTGAGAGACGTTCAAGGGAGTAGAGCAAGAACGTTAAGAGCTTCACGTAAGCTCATCCTTGTAAGAAGTCTTCTAGCAAGCCTGCTTTGCTCACACAAAAGCAGGGCCGGCCATAACTATTCCGAGTCCTATGCGAAACGAATTGCGCGAAGCCCAGTCTGAATAGGAATAAGGATAATAAGTTAAAAATTAAGATTTTGTATTAGAAATAAATTTGTCATTTGTTCTATACTGTTATTAAATGAAAGTTGGCAATTCCCTTTTTTTCACGCGTAGGATCGGCGTTTTAGATTTTGAATGACACCCCAAAATGACAAGTTTGTCTATTTTCCTGGAGAGTTTTATGAGATTTCAGGAGACTTTAATAATTTCTGGAAATTTCCATAACGTTTTTGTATATTTTGCAATTTCCGTAGATTTCAAGGAGCGCCATGAAAATCGCGAGAACCCTGTTAGAAGTTATAATAGTTTAATTTAATAATTAACACCTAGAATTAGTGCGGGGCCCACTGCGGCCGTATTGGTTGTAGTGCCCTAAGGCCGGCCCTGCACAAAAGGAAGGAAGACACAACATTCTGGAGATATTTGACCCGTTCCAACTTTAAAAAAAAAAGACTCTAGAATCGCATTTGGCAAATACGTATAGAAATGTCTTCTTCAACATTTTGAATCAATCGTATTGCAGACGACTTTCACGAAAACATTTACTTGGATTTTTGTCCTTAAAAAAAAAAGACTGCCTTCGTGTCTCCTAGTTTGCCGACTTCCTCCTATAAAGGTGCCCCCCCCCCCAAACAAAGTTTGATATTTGCATGTTTAGGAAAGTAAATGTAAATGTATGAAGTCTATTACAAATATAAGCACATCTCTCAGTACAACGAAAAAATTACATTATTAAACATTAAATTTGTTTGTGAATCCCGTTTTTAAAACTAAACATAGCAACCTGTTTAGAGTCATAAGTGCTATGGTAGATGGATTATACTAAGACCATAATTCACTCCGCATGGATAACGAAGGAATTCTACTTTAAACGATATTGCTCAATATTTTTTTTAAACGAATTGTTTTAAAACTTATATTCCTATATTTTTAAGAATCTACGTGAAGACTAGGATTTTTAATTTTGTGATTTTAAGGCCTCTCTAATGGGTACCTGAATTTAGTTGGGAAAGTAAAGGTGGTTGGTCGTTGTGCTGGCCACATGAAACCTTGCTAGTTAATCGTTGGCCACAGAAACAGATGACCTTAACATCTTTTGCATCAATGAATTGCAAGGTCTGAAAGGGGGCACTATAATGCCTTGTGTTAAAACACTTTACAAAGTATATCGAATTTCGATTTATATTTTCAATTTCTAAAATAGGTAATTTGTTATTGTATAGTGTTTAGTCAGCTAAGAACTCTCTGGAGACAATATTTTGGTATCCTGTTTTCATTGAAATGTATGGAAAGTTTTTCAATATAAATTTCATATAGAACTTAGTTATAAAAATCAACATAGAAAATCATATAATATACACAGAAGAAAACATCCCTTAAGAAGATATACTATTCATTTACAATTTTGTCCACATCAAACAAAAAAATACATTTTTTGCTTTTGGAAAAAGAAGGGAAATTTAAAAGGCCAAGGTCACTAATGACGCCTGCAGGTTATGACCGGAACTGGAGAATTGTGCACCACGTAATCACTGACGCTGCCCAAGAATGCGCGCTTCAGTTTGCTAAGCCCTCTAGTGCCGGTTACAATCATGGTGGCGCCTTCTTCATTGGCTGCTTTGACAATGGCCTCTCCAGGCTTGCCTTTTCCTTTTCTGATTTTACCCACAATCTGAAGAAAGAGAAATTTTAATTTTCCAGGTGAACTTATATAATTAAGATGTCAAATGTATTTTTTTTTGGGGGGGGGGGGGGAGATAACTGGTAATTTACACATTACTTTTTATACATTCAATATTTAAAATCAGCTGAATTTTAATTTACTCATTATTTTCCGAATGCACCTTTTAACGCTTTATTTGTAACCACCGAAAAAAAAGGTTAAATTTGTTTTAGAATAAAATGCGATTATTATTATTATTTTTTAAATAGAATTAGACAAGATGGTAAATATGGTTTATAATCAAATTAGAAGTAAAATTTATGGAAAATATTGCTTTGTTTTCAATCAAATGCAAATATGGATTAAAATCAAAATAGAAATAGAAGGTAAATTTGAATGGAAATGGACGATTGGACTGTAAATTGGGACGTAGATCAAATTAGACGGTGAATCTGGTCTAGAATTAAATTAGACTATGGATTTAGTTTTGAAGTAAGCCAGATGGTAAGTCATTGGTGGGTCTGAGCCTCTTTATCACAATTCTAGTTAGAGGCCAAATGTGACTATAAAAAACTGATCAAGTTCACCCGCTTTTACTTCCAATGAGTTAGTAGTGACCTCGCCAAGTGATGACCATCTGAGAGGTTAGGTCATATCTCGCAACTGTTTTATTTCATCAAGCAATCACAGATTTACAACGACCGATTACTTTGAGGAGCACGCCCTTCAGTGGCATCAACCATTAGTTCAGGCAGAGTTATCTCACTTAGTGTGTCCTGGCCATAAAGCCGACTTCTATCTCAGTAAGTGCTGGAGGAAGCAAACAGAGAGATAAATTCAAGCATTGCAAAGAATAAAAAAAAACACACTTACTCCATTAATTTCCATCAAATGTCCGAACTTCTCTTCAATTCGTTTCATCCTCTCTGACATCTCTTTGATGATCTTTGCAGTTCTCCCTGGACCTGAAACACAAGGGAAACAATTTAGTTTTTTTTAAATCGTCTATTGAGCTCTGCAGTTGTTGCTGCTACGTGTGGATTTACTTTACATTCCCATTGTCGAAATAATATGTATATGTATTTACATCAATTTTGCGGTCTCATAGTTAGAATTGTTAATATTAAAACTGATTATAAAAAAATGTTAATAAAAAAGCTTTTGCCTACTCCTCTTCCTGAAAGTTAAAATCTTAGTTTCTAGATGTCATTAAGATCAAAATATTAATTAATGTTGCCGGCATAAAAAAAATTAAATCTATTGAACTGAGAAAAAAGTGAAAAAAAAAAAAAGAAAATAGTGTGCTGTTAAGACACAGTTCAGTTATCAACAAGCCCCAGACGTTAGTGTGTTACATCGTTACAAAGGGTTAGCTCATCGTCTGCTTATGTAGAGATCCTCTAAGCCTCTAATACGATTGAAGGGGGAGTGAAGAGTGACTTCCGGAGTGATAGAACCAGGGAGTCGAGGCTTAGAAATTAGTTCCAAGTAATTATAATATCGCGTAGAAATAGGGTGAAGCGTGGAGCGGAAATGTAAAGTTTCTGTAATGGAAATCAAATGTTGAACATGTTTCGATAAGGTTTAAAGTTTACTCCTAAAGACGTAACAGTTTTTCTAGTGATTGTCTGGCTAATTTATTCTGACCCTAAAACTGGGTCACAGAAAAAGAGATGTAATTCATACAAAGAGAAAAAATGCTAGCAGATTTTCTTCTTAACGATGAAACACGGGAGATAAGCATGGCGAACAGTAAGCTATCTGGTGGATCGAAGGATTTGATAAGCCAGAAATCTTTATAACATTCTTTTTCCAGTGTAGAATCAAATGTCTTCATTCCTTCATTGCAACAGAGACTAATAGTGTGTATTTTGACTGATAGTTCAAAAGAGCGTCATTGAGGTTATTCTTTGTACGTAGGCGTTCGAAGGGAAATAAGTACATCACAATAGACTCATAGATTTCAAGGGAGTTAATTCCTATATTTTATTTTTTGCAAAACTCAATTAGTTCAGTCTTGTCATCGTTAACTTTCAAATCAACTTTAAGATTTCAATCGTCATTCACATGACTTAGAATTCACGCACTAGCGTCGCAATATTATATCATTATATATTGCAACCTTTTTTTTTTCACGTTGTTATACGATATTGCTCAATGTTAAAGCGAATATTATGTCATTTATAAGCTAGAAGGAAAAAATGTAGATTTCTGTACAGTCTCTTGACTTTTGGTTATAAATGTAGTCCCGTATAGCACTTAGAAGAGAAGATTATCAGGCCTTCGCCATAGTCCTAAGCTCCGGCTGTTGGATTTGAAGGCGGGAGCATCGTTATTATAGTCCAAAGTAACAACCATTCAAGTTAATACATTTGTGTTCAATTAACAAAAAATGTTATTGAGACAAGGTTACGAAAAGGTAAAAATGTCACGTGCTAAGGTTGAAGGTTGAGTTACATTGCATAAGAAATAAAGAAATTTGAAAATAATGTATAAGAAATAGTCATTCAACAGTTCACGGTATATAAGTAACATATCTTTTGTGGGTATACCTTTTTTTTAAAACAAAACCGCTGGGATGATGCTTGCAACATGCTGCCAGTGACACGATGCCAGTGGCACGATGCCAGTGACACGATGCCAGTAACAAAAAAAAAAAAAAACACCCCAAAGAAAAATGGAAATAAAATCTTGATCTTGACACATCAGAGTCTGCTCTCAGCTACACTCCTTTCTCCCCACCCCAGCAAAAATAAAAGTCTAAAGAGCTGAAGTACAAGTATTTCTCATTATCACCTTGGGGCGATGTGCTCAAAAGACTTGCAGTCTCTTGGTCTTCAAGGAGAGATGATGAGAGACTTGCGCAAGTCAGTAAGCAATGAAATAAGATTGATGCTTACAGCAATGAACAGCGACAAACTAAACAACCAGATTTACTTTGAAAAATAACTCCTAAAAGTTTGAGTTTGAATCCCGACTCGAGTGTCTTAATGAGCCCAACTCTCAGATAGCCCACGTCCCCACATATCCACAAATGAGATTGGACCACAGCGCCCTAGCTATGCTATAGTATAGATATGATATACGAGAGTAATTTAAAACAGAGAGTCAGGATAAGATTTAAAATGATGTCATGAAATAACATTAAAGAAAATGGTCCATAAAAAAAGAAAAACAAACTCAATAGGAGTAAAAAATTAATTTAAGTGCATAAAAAGAATCAATGACATTAATATAGAATAAAAATACCAAGAAGATCCTGACAGACCAACAGGCGAAAGCTAGATGTCAACAATTAGGTCATCGTTAGTGTTTTATTATCGAGGGAATAGCGCATGCGCGTGAAAGAAGAACACGGAAAGAGAGGTTAGTGACGTCACATTTAACTGACCCTGACTTCCGTTTGACTCTCTTCGGGTGCTGGAGCCTGAAACGGGAGATTAGTGTGACCTTTAAGTCACGGAAAGGAAGTGACGACAACAACAAAAAAATAATGGATCACGGGATTTTAACAGTAAAAAAAAAGGAAATAAAAAGATGAAAGGGAAAAAAAGTAGTGAAACAAAATTGTTCAAAGAATTTTCTTCGTCAAGAAATCTCAGGTGAACGGAATGAAATTAAATTGGTCTCTGGTGAAAGGTTTTCTTGGAGCTGATTGAGTAATTAAAGGTCTAAAGAGGGAACATTGCTTTTAAGCTCTTTTCATGTGTAAAATTGAGCTCCATTATTAAAATGCCTCACGTATCGATGAATGCCTGGGAAGAGCTACTCTAATTTGTTTTAAATTGTGACTGAGGTAACTGCAGCTAATTAAATAATGACGATAAAAATGTTAAGTTTGAGAACTGACATTGGAGAGAGAATCACGAGAAGCAACTAATGGTATAGCTGATGAGGTAAATATTGTTTAGATTTTTCAACTTTCTGAATTTGATTAGTTTCTTATGACTTGTTTCCAGTTAACAATTGAACTGTTTATATTAATGATGTGGAAATGATATCTTAAAATGCATGAAAGCATTTTGTTAAGAAGGTCTCTCTTACTAATAACCCCCTTCTATCTCTGTTCTTATCTTCCTCACCCTCTCCCATTCTCTCGCTATCTCCTTTTTCCAAAGTTGAGGAGTTCACTTCGTAGGCAGTACTCCACAGTCGAAGGATACAATAGAAAGATGAGTTTAGCTGATTTCCCGTGTATTTCTCTATTTCCGAGACGCAATCATTTATTTGTATCTAGTGACTTTTCGGTGACTAGATGTGTCTGTGGCTACCAAGAAAGAGAACTCAAGGGAACAATGTGTAATAATAATACATACCATTTTTTTAGGCCAGTGCCAAGGGAAACTTTCCAAATAAACTTGGTATTTCAAAAAATGGTTGTTGATGCAGCAATCATGACTGGATTTGGGTATGATAAGGACCTAAGCTTTTTGAAATATGGGGCCCCTTGTACTCAACATTACTTTTCCTTTTCTTTTTTTTTCAAAATGATTGAGAATTCCAGTGAAATTATTTTTCGGGGTCTCAAAGCAAAACGAAGGAGGCATTAGATGAGCTAATGTATGGCTTATGTTGCCGCCGATAGGTGCATCTTTGTTTATAGCTACCAATAGCTACTAATTGTTGTTATGTGTACCCAGATACCTTTCATTGAAACCTTTTTAAAGCTTCAACATTCTATAGTGTATTGGATAAATGCACCACCAAAGATCTCTAAGAACTTGTAATTGTTTTTCTTAGTAAAGCTTTTAGAAGCAAAACATTAAAAAGACAGTAGCCTACTTGTTATTACGCTGCTGAGTGGTTAATTACTAAGTTAATTACAGTTATTCAATACTATGTTGTGTATTTTTTCTAGTTCTTAAGCATTTTAAAGCAACGAAAAAGTTATTGTGTTAACATAAATAATAATATGCAGTACATTTAAATCAACAATTAAAATATATTGACAAATAATCAAGGAACTTAATCCAATCCACATTTGTTCTGAGGCAGTCTGTAACCAAAGACACATTGTAGTACAGACACACACAGAATAAAATGTTTGTTTTTTTAAAAACAAAGCTTGTTTAAGTGGAAACACTCCGCACTTACAATTGTATCTATCAATAATGTAGGTACCCCGTCAAAATAGCGCGGATAAAATAGCGCCGACAAAATAGCTCGAGCAAAATAGCGCCGACAAAATAGCGCAGAAAAGAGTATATTTTATTTTTAGTCATTTTGAAAGAAATACTTTAGATATCTTAAAACATAAATAAGCAGAAATCATAATAAGGTAAAATGAATAATTTCAAAATACAGCATTTATTTACATTATAAAAGTGTACTTCGAAAACACGCAACGATACTTGTCAAATTTACACACAAACACACACGCACAAACTTTCACAAAGTTAAATTATAGGAAATGTCACATAGAAATTCCATCACTGGCTTGTTTCTGTACATTAGCAATATAGCTTCAAGATGTTTGTTAAATTGGAGGCACTTTGTCTTGCTTGCAGCTTTACTTCGTTCTCCAGCATTGTACCTCAGAATCTTGTTCTCAGTGAAAAAGTGGAATGATATAAAATGTAAAGTACTCTCCTTCTCTGCAAATATGGCATCTATTAATATTGAAAAATAGACATCAAAAAATGATGCCCAGGACATTAAATTACTAATAATCCGGTACTTTTATACACATCATATATAAGTCCGCGCTATTTTGTCTAGCGCTGTTTTGTCGGGAAATTTCGCCCTATTTTGTCGGCGCTATTATGTCCGCGCTATTTTGTCGGCGCTATTATGTCCGCGCTATTTTGACGGGTCACCATAATGTCGTTGTTATTTCACTTATTCGATATCAAACAAAATAATTCGTTGCCAATAATTCATTAACCTAATTTTTCAAAGTTCATTTATGTTTTGTTAAGAACACTAAAATAATTGTTGAAAGTTGCAACTTGATACGAGAATGGTTGAGGCTGAGATAACGTGTACACTTATCTTAGGGGAGCCAACCCAAGATATTTGACCATTTCTCTGGTTACTGAAGGTTTAATTTCCCTTGTTGGTATCAAACAAAATAATTTATTACTAGTAATTAATTGACTGGTTGATTATTATTTTTTAATTGATTAAATTGTTGTCTGTACTAATATAAGATTTTGTGAAATAAACAACAACACAACAAGAAGTTTTACACAGTCCGCGTTACGTGCACATCAGGTTTGTGACAATTTGATAAGCAAGTTACTTGGGAATATATTTAGATTTCTTTAAGTGAGATTTAGTTGGGTATGATTTGCATTGACCGCATCAAGTTTTGTTTATGTTCTTATTGTGGCGGTCAGAGTTGAAAGGAGTTTCTGCTTTTGAAATGTGATTTGATTTAACAGACATAAATACAAAACCAAATTATTTACCTCCACCCCACCTCTCCCCAGCCCTCTCTCGTCTATCATTCTTTTTTTTTTTCTTAGCTATTTATGTTCCATCTTTCCGTTTGCTGCCCCCCACGATACACGCATTTCTAAAAAAAAAAAGGTACTCTGAAGATCAAGGAAAAAGAACCCGAAAATCGATAGCTCCAAGACGTAGGGAGCGACTCGAGCAAGGTCAAGGACGTTCACCGCCACCTGCAACTGAAAAAGAAAGTCATTTTCTAATGGATTTGTCAATACTCACATCAACTAGCTATGGGCAATGTTTTATAGGTAGATTATGTGAAGGTGTAAACCTGACTCAATGTACAGAACGAGAGAAAGAGAGAGAAAGAGAGTGAAAGAGAATAGACAAAGAGATCGAAAAGATATACAGAGAGAGGGAGAAAAGAGGGAGTGAGAGATAGACAGAGAGAGAAAGAGAGAGAAACCAATACGCATAGAGATACAGACTGAGACAGATAAACAGAAAATGAGAGAGATACAGAGAGTGAGAGAGAGAGGGAAAGAGAGAGAAAGATGTACAATGTCAGAGAGAGATTGATATAGAAAAAGAGAAAAAAAAGAGATACAGAGAGAGACAGAGACAAAGAGAAAGATAGAGAAAGATAGAGAGACGAACAGAGAAATAGAGAAAAAGAAAGAGAAGAAGAAACAAAAGAGAGAAAGAGATAGACAGAGACATAGAGAGAGAAAGACACATTATCTTATAAAATAAAGACGTTACTTCAAAAAAAAAGATGATTTCAAAGACAGAGAGAGAGAAAGAGAGGAGAGACAAAATTAGAAAAAAAAATAGATACAGAGAGAGAGAGACAGCAAACTGAGACAGATAAACAGAGAATGAGAAAGAGAAAGAGATCCACAGAGAGAGACAGAGAGAGAGAGAAAGTGACAGAGATAGTCAGTGACATTAAGAGAGAGAGAAGGATAGTGACAGAGATAGTCAGACACATTGAGAGAGAGAAAGAAGGACAGTGACAGAGATAGTCAGACACATTGAGAGAGAGAAAGAAGGACAGTGACAGTGATAGTCAGACACATTGACAGAGAGAGAGAAAGAAGGACAGTGACAGAGATAGTCAGACACATTGAAAGAGAGAAAAAAGGATAGTGACAGAGATAGTCAGACACATTGAGAGAGAGAGAAAGAAAGACAGTGACAGAGATAGTCAGACACATTGAGAGAGAGAAAGAAGGACAGTGACAGAGATAGTCAGACACATTGAGAGAGAGAAAGAAGGATAGTTACAGAGATAGTCAGACACATTGAGAGAGAGAAAGAAGGATAGTGACAGAGATAGTCAGACACATTGAGAGAGAGAAAGAAGGACAGTGACAGATAGAAAATGAGGCACGTGTAAGTGTAATATATTGTTACAAATGAACAGTGATAGGTAGAGGTCAACGTATGACCCCGGCGAGATGACACAGCAGCGAGTGTTCTCTGGAATCTACATGTACAAACAAAGACAGGATGTGACTTGTCCTCACATGTTGTTCCAGGGGACGAACAGATCTAAGTAGGGGGGCAGTTACTAATGAACAGTGACAGATAGAGGTCACTACGTGTGACCCCGACTTGATGACACTGCAGCGAGTGTTCTCTGGAATCTACATGTATAAATAAAGACAGGATGTGACGTTTCCTCACGTGTTATTCCAGAAGATACAAGCAGTGTTTGTGCAACTTTGGAGAAGCGATTAGGGACTCTATATAAGCCAGAGAGTTAATGTGAAAGTCAGTCGTATGGAGTCGTGAGTGAGTCGTCGGTACTGTTGTCTACTGTGCGAGACAGTAGAAGAGAGATGTGTACGACTCGATGCAAGTTAACTAGGGTAGAGTTAACTGGAGTGGACTACTGTCGTTGAAGTCTATACAGCGAACTACAGTGGACTTGAGCCGTTACAGTCGATACAGTCGATGTAAGACGTGTGCGGCTCTGATTCGGTAGACTTGAGTACGACTTGGTTCAGCTTTGGGAGACCTGGAGCGACACTGGGAAGTGTGTCGGTCTGTTCTGCGGAATACGGTTCGATGCAAGTTGAGAAGAGATGAATTGCAACGAAGTGAATAGATGAATTGCAACGAAGTATAGCTAACTGTAAACTGACAGATATTGTACAGTCTTCTACGCTACATGTTACAGTAACGAATTGTTAGAGTTAATAGTCATTAAAGTTATATGAAACTGAAAGTTTAGTCGTCAAGTTCTTTGCTGTGTTTTTATTTGTGTGCCAACTAATACATCTAGCCAGAAAATTCAGAAATACGTAACAATATATTACTTTTTTTTTCTGATGTTTGTGTGTGTGTGTTTGTGTGTAGGCCTATATATATATATATATATATATATATATATATATATATATATATATATATATATATATATATATATATATATATATGTTCGTGTGTACCTGTAAGAGTTCTTATACTTTTTAATGTCTGGTAAGGTGCCCATCCAGTTTCCTACAATTTATTTCCTAAATTTATCTGCATAAAAACAGAACAAGCGTTGTTTGCATAAACACATAAAAACCCACAAACTTGATCTAAATATAAGTCTAAAATAAGTGTCACAGGGAAATGTAATACATAATTCAATAACAGCAAATGCTTCATCCCGCAGAGTTAAAAACTCTTGCCATATTTTATGAAACAATGTTTTGACTTGAAAATGAAATGTGTCTACTGACGTCAGTTTAAAAAAAAAAACATAACTAAAAAAAACAAAAAAAACATAGTTCACCTGTTTAGCATCCGCTCGTGGAAATTAAATTGAAAGTTAATCAACTAAATTCAATAAATACAGCTACGGCTAAACTCTAGTTTGATCTTGACATGTATTATTCAAACGAAATTTTTAATCAATAAATTTCTCTGATTAGATTTTAAAGATTTTTTTTTTTACAATTTCCCTCCTCAGCTTGCAACCTCTTAATGGAGAAAGAAACCTGGGGGCGAGGGGGGGGGGAACCTGGTTGGACACGGTTCTGGAAAACGGCTCTAACGATTTTCCTAAAAATTAGATAGTTGATGTATAGCTTTGTGGAAAAATATACTAGCTAATTAGCTATACTGGGAAAAGTGTAGTTTGACCGTTATTTATGTTCGAAAACCTATCTTCTCAAATGAAATTTCATCTAGACTATTCTAGACCATCTTTCTCTTGACGTCAATGTGTACTTCCCGCGTGTTCATTTAAGAGTTTTAAAAATAAATAGAAAATCAGGAACAATTTGCGCCCCGCCTTATAAGTCTAAATCTACATTCGCTTAACCAGGATTTGTTTTCTTTCATGGGGATGGGGGAATATTGGGGCGAAGTAGATCAACTTCGAGTTTATTTAAATCTATCATTCATAAGTTATAATAATATGTAGTATAATCGATCTCACAAAAAAGTCATCAGATTATTAAAAGACATTGTCCTTTAAAAATCTGTCTTAATTATTACATGTTGCTTTTTTTATACGTAATTTTATTTTGGACTTAATTTTGCATTGCGACCAAAAACAACTAAGATATTTATGGAACTGATGGTAGTATCAGATCTGATCAAATTGAATGAGTACAAACAAATTGTCAATGAAAAAAAAAATTGGCTAGTGTGGGGCTCGAACCAGGACTTTCATTCTATTAGCGATACGCTCTACCAACTTCACTGATTTCGAGATATTCCCTTTTGACGCACCCAACCAAACTTGAAACCTATTTCCATGAACAGTGTATAAGTTAGAATTAGGAATTGACATACATGAAGACTAGACATATTTGAAAATAGATTCTTTATAAAAGACATTGTATATAAATTAGTAGTCAGAGATATCTCTCTGCCCAGCTTGAGGAACTCACATATCAAGGCGTGACTGAAGCAATTAAACATAAACGAGTGAGATGACTGGGTCAGGTTCTCGGAAAACAGCCAGGTATATTAAAAGAGACATGCGCGTCGAAACACAAGAAAAAAAGGGGGCAGAAAAGGGGGGGGGAATGAAATGATTGCTTGGAATATTATGAGATTATAGCGAATTGTGGGTGATTGCTAGCTGTAGAAAGCCAGAGAAGAAAACAGTCTGAGGTGAATAACCAAAGATTAAAATACAGAGGTTGGTAGACAGAGGTTGAGAGATAGTTGATAGACAGAGGTTGATAGAGGTTGATAGACAGAGGTTGATAGACAGAGGTTGATAGACAGAGGTTGATAGAGGTTGATAGACAGAGGTTGATAGAGGTTGATAGACAGAGGTTGGTAGACAGAGGTTGATAGACAGAGGTTGATAGAGGTTGATAGACAGAGGTTGATAGAGGTTGATAGACAGAGGTTGGTAGACAGAGGTTGATAGACAGAGGTTGATAGAGGTTGATAGACAGAGGTTGGTAGACAGAGGTTGATAGAGGTTGATAGACAGAGGTTGATAGAGGTTGATAGACAGAGGTTGATAGACAGAGGTTGATAAAGGTTGAGAGACAGAGGTTGATAGAGGTTGATAGACAGAGGTTGAGAGACAGTTGATAGACAGAGGCTGATAGACAGAGGTTGATAGACAGAGGTTGATAGACAGAGGTTGATAGACAGAGGTTGATAGACAGAGGTTGATAGACAGAGGTTGATAGAGGTTGATAGACAGAGGTTGATAGACAGAGGTTGATAGACAGAGGTTGGTAGACAGAGGTTGGTAGACAGAGGTTGATAGACAGAGGTTGATAGACAGAGGTTGAGAGACAGAGGTTGATAGACAGAGGTTGATAGACAGAGGTTGGTAGGCAGAGGTTGATAGACAGAGGTTGATAGACAGAGGTTGGTAGACAGAGGTTGAGAGACAGTTGATAGACAGAGTAGATAGCCAGATACCAGAAAGTAAATAGGCAGGGGATAATAACCTTCAAAAAAGTCGTAGTGACCAGACGCCCCACATGAAGGTTTTCTCTCAACAGAAAGGCGTGGACCTCTTCATCCTAGAACCGGGGTCGGCAAACAGCGGATCGCGAGCCACATGCGGATCTTTGGAGCTGCGGCTCTTTAGTTCCATACACAATATTAATTATTTTATCGAAACATTTAAAAAATAGTTCGGAATCGTCTAACGAGGATAAGGCACCGATTCTATCTCTCAGACACTTGTACTCGCTTTTCACCACACCACTTCCCCATTACACGCGTCGTCACTGTTGTCAGTCCGTCGGAGGCTCTCAGCCGTCGTCTGACGTTTCTAGATAGGTTTTAAATCGCTTTCGACGCAAGACTAATTGACATCTTCACCACTCGCTTTGGCCGCGACGTTTAGTTTGTTGTTTCTTCTAAAGAACTGTTTCGTGGTTTCAAAAACAAACCAGAAATCTTGGGGGAAAAAATCAAAGATTTGCCACTATCCGCTCAAACAGTACAAGATAGAATAGCTAAAATTTCCTCAAATGTAACGTATTTGCAGGTGGAAGATATTCAACTTTCTTCTGTCTTATCATCTTATAGATGAGTCTTGGGACTCAAGTCGCCCATTTTGTCAGGTGTGTGTTTTCCCAAGGATTAAAAGAAGAACTTCTAGGATTGCGACCGCTCTCGTGACTAACTAGAGGAGAAAATAGAGAGAACGCCATGCAAAAATATTTGAAGACAATAAGATCGATTTAAATAAAATCGTTTAAATAGCAACTGATGGAGCCAGAATTATGACAGGAAAAATAAAGCAGCAACCTCAATTCGTTAGAGCAAAATAAAGCGAAATTCACTGAATAATACACCAAGAAGTTCTTTGTGCCCAAAACATTTCTGGCCGAAATATAGTTGAGGTAATGAATTTGGTAATCAAGGCTTTTAACAGCGAAATATTACTTTATGGTGGATATAACAGAGAAACTAAATGAGATGAATCTAAAACTGCAAGAAAAGGAAAACCCAGCCTATGTTTTGGTAGAAGAATCGGTTGGTTTTGAAGAAAAAAATTAATCTTTTTGCAGAATATATTCAGAGCAGTAAGTTACTTCATTTTCAATGTCTAAAGAAGTATCATGATAAAGTCAGTGCAACTTTTGATACGAATTACTCAGCACAATTATAAAAAAAATCAAAGGTGAATTTCTTGATAGATTTGTTAGATAAAACCAACTAGAATCATAATCTTTAGAGGGCTTACACAGCAACGGGCACATGACGTTGAAAGAAATGGATCGCACTAAGCGGAGTTCAAATGTAGAAATACAAAAGGAGTTTTAGTGAAGCCTCCGACCTCACGAGTGGGGGGGGGGGGGACTAGGCAATAGATGAAAGTGCCGTGACCATTCAAAAACGTATGCGACTTGATGGCTATCTAGTACATAGAGAAACTTCGGACAGAGTGATTGTTAAAAGAGCTAATCTCTCTGTATCTGTATCCTTGCCGCTGGTATAATTATTTTCCTTTGCTCTATAGTGCATTTTGTATCACTCTTTATTAGACTGTTTAAAAGAAATGTCGGACTATTATTCGTAGGTATCAAGTACCCAGAAACATCCAAAAACATTTAGCAATGACCAAGAAATTGATTGACAAGCTTAACTATAGATCGGATGGTAGACCTAGCGAATCTAGCAGTACACCACTGAATCATAAAGATAAATATTTACAATCTGAAAAAGACTTTATACAGCCAATCGAGACTATGTATTCACAAATGTATCGGCCTTAGTACATTATATTTCAAGTCGGTGTAACCATGTCATAATGTTGATACGGTATGCCATTAAACAACGTTTGACCACAGGGTAATAACTTAAATGACCAGTCAACACCATCAATAGAAAAGATTGTAGGGTGGGGGCTAGATGCTAAATTGAATTGCAAACCTGACCCATGAGCGGTGTCGCTGAGTCAAAGATCCTTGGTTCCTGTATCAAGCTATTTTATCCTTATCGTTCAACAGTTTCCGCTGTCACAGGAACGGCTGATTGAGAGACTTTCTGGTTCTGAGGTATGCGCTTCAGATTGTCCTAACAATGGTCCCGAGTTCCAACCCTACAATACTGTCCGGTGTTCTGGACTACTGTCTCGGTGGTCCCGGGTTCGAAACCTGCCCGCAGATATCTCTCGCCGTCATGCGGAAGTTTCGGGCTAGGATGTAAAAATCTTCAGTTCTTATGAAACATGCAAACCAATAAAGTTATCTTCAATTCCGAAGGAATGTACGAAACTTACACAGAAATAAAACACAGTGGCGCATACACTTATACTCTTGCACATGTAACTGTAATCTTACAGACATTCAAGGCAAAGTGTATTGAAACACCAGCATCTGGTGAAAATCTGATATGACTTTAACCTGGAGCAAAAATAAACGTTTGTTCTCATTAAGTTAATGAAAACATCTACGGCATGATGTTGGAAACATCAGTAGGGCCAAATGTTGGGTACTCAAAGCTTTCCTGTAATTTGATTGTTGATTTAATGGGGATACATATTGCCTCGTTTAGAAATCTACCTGTGACCTAGTTCTTTTTGCTTCTTTGCACTTCATTTTTGGTGCGAATTTTTTTTTTTAATGCAGAAATGTATCGACCCAAAAATAATAAAATATGAAATGAAAAATTAAAATAAAGTATTTAGTTTAATATTACCTACTGCCCGGTAAAGTATCCTGTTAGCGATTTTTAAATTCTCGCAAGAGCTAGCAAAGAAGTATCGTGTGAGCTAAGAATGAAGCATCGTAAACTTGTATTATAAACCTGAGAACTCAGCATTGAACTACATGATAGCCCCCCCCCCCAACACAGGCACACAAGTCTCAACAAAGCGAATGTAGATATTACATAATAATAGGTTCCTATTTCTATAACGCTCATTACTCATACTCAAACACTCAAAATTCACACAAGGAATTGCATCATCATGAAGGAATGGCCTATATGCAGCGGGAAGTAATGAAAACTGTATTACTCTATAGAGGAGCCAGTATGGCGGCCATTTTAAGGAGATTTTGTTATTCTTAAGGCATATATACAAAGAATAAAATTTGTGTTTATGCTCTCTTTATTGTTGATATATATGTATATATATATATATATATATATATATATATATATATATATATATATATATATATATATATATATATATATATATATATATATATGCAACCGTTGCTCAGCGTCCAAGTGTCACAGATGCCATTATAGATTTATTTGTATATTTCACATTTAAAAGCTTGAGTGTAAATAGAAATATAAACCCTTGACTGAGCCTCAGGAATTACCCCACAAATTTAGATCCTTGACAGCGCCTCAGGTTTTACCCGAGACGTAATTATGATGTTGCAAATCTATTGGTTGATTTGAAAATAAATAAAGACATTTTTTTAAAAGAGTTAGCGCCAGAGAATTGACGAGAGAGAAAGAACGCCAGTCGATGAAAGAATTCCCTAGTAGACAGTCACGTTTTCTAAGAGCTCTGATTTAAAGCCTTTGTAATATTACTTGTGCTTGTTGATCTGTACTTGTACATAAGCTGTACTTACGTTTTATATTTAAATAAATTTCCAGAGTTGTGTTTTAACAAAGAATCTTTTATTGTGAATCCTAGATCGTCATTTATTCAACTATTTTAATTCAAGTAAAATCCCCGGCACCACAACACACGTTGTGACACCAAGCATTACTTAAAAAATAACACAAATGTCTCAATGACCCAATGCTTTTAATCCTATTGTAGGTTAAACTTACTTGCATCTCTAATCTCCTGGTCATTCTGGTCTGTACAGTGGAGCAGTACTGTGTAGTATTCTGGCTTGTGTATAAAATCTCTGTACCCTGGGGATTGAAACATACGTATTATATCACTGTGGAACGATCTGAGGATGCACATTTAAACACAAGAATCACATTATATGTTTCAAACGTTTAAGATTCAATAACAAAGTACCACGATTGTGTTTGAAGAGAGAGCGGTGTTGTATTTTCTCCAGAATTATTTGACATGCAGATTCGGAGCTGTCGTTAATATCTTCTTCTTCGTTCTCATTTTTATGTTGAAGCGACTAGACCAATATATGAGATGAACTGCGCAGTGGTTTCCAAATCAGGGAGCGCTTCATATTGTTTTCTTTCTATTGGGGTGTCTTGTACGGGCCTAATGGTAAAGAGAACTGTTTTGATTTACTTTTGAAGGCCATGGTAAGCCTTCTCTGGTGACATGCCACATGGGTAGATTTCACTGGTTTCAATTTTGAGCTTCCGGTACATATGTTGTCTCATTCTGTTGTGTCCGGTCCTGAGTCGAAAGACGTTGATCTTGTCAGGATAGCTTATGATAGGTATCATCTTTCTTGTGATTCGGATGAGAGCTAGTCCATTTCTCATTTATTTTATTTACTATTAGTTTCTTCATTTCTTCTGGATAAAGTGCAATGAATGGGAAGTGGGAGACATGACATGTACAAAATTTGTACAAGACAGACAGACAGACAGACAGACGGAGATAGTCGATAAGCTTTGTAAAAATAATAGTTAGTAAAATAAAATAACAACACTCAAGCAAATTAACAAAAAAGAAACACTCAAAATAAAAGCCTTAGGAATGAGGTCAATATTGATCTGATAGATAAATAGCTCCTTATTGAGAAAGCCCAGCTATTAACCTCGCCTAGGGTCATTAAATTATCTCAAGTATTAGCTCTACCCGTCCATACTTCCATTTTCGAACGGAAGATTGTTCCATTTTACCCATTTAAAACACAGATATTTACAAGATAAAAGGCTTTCGGTAAGTTTAAAATATACTTTATAAATCACTGACTATTTACAAAGCAATCACTCTGTCCATCTGTCTGTCTGTCTGGTAAAACATTTGTACGCGTTATTTCTCTCACACAGAATCTCGGATTAAGCTGAAATTTTGACAACACAAGAATCAATTTAAAAAAATTACTTTGTTTGGTATCTTGACCAAGGAAAACGTACTTGACAGATGTGATGGTATAAATTGAATTAGTCCCCTTAAGAAATCTAGAGCCACCGAGTGAATTTTTGTAATGCAATTAAAAAAAACAAACGATCACGTAAACATTCACCAGGCTTCCCCCTTCCTTCCTTCCCCTTTCACAACAGGCCCAGAGATAGGATCATAGCGCATCGAGAAATCTAAAAGTTGAAAATAATTGGTAAAAATATTCCACTCAAGATTTCGTCTTTGGAGAACATCTTTCAATTTTAGGCACCAATGAATATGCAAGGCTGTCTAAAATCTCTTTGAGAACCATAAAAAAAATTAAATATGAATCTCTGATAACTCCGTTTAGTCAATGTTCACATGTAAAGCAAGAGGGATGCAAAATTTGGTAATCTGAGTTGCAGTGTCAAAAACATCATATATGATTTACTAAGCTGCCATTGTAAAATGGACATCACTTACATAATGTAGATCTCAGATTCTATTTTATAGGGATTTGTACAAACAAAGAGAAATTAATAATTTGAAGAAAAAAAACTTTTAAGAAATTAATAATATAATTTAGGAAATTTAAGTCTTCTGGCGTTGGGCAATAACAATAATAAATCTGGGCTATTAAAAAAAATATTTTTACCAATTGTTTTTGTTTAGCGCTATTTCATACTTTTAGCTTTCTCAATATTCTATGATCCTTTCACTAGTCTGGAGTCAGTCTGGACCAGTTGAAAGGGACGGGGGAATAAAAAGGGGGGGGGAGCGATACTTTGGGTGATTGTTTACGTGATCGTTTTTTTTAAATGTATTAATACAAAAAAAAAACGTTGAAGACCTGAATGGGAACGCGAGACCTCAGTCATTCTAAAGCCTCCTTAAGTCAACACATTAACCACTGCGACAGCGAATCGCTAATGAAAATAGGTTTTATATTTATTCTTTTTTTAGTTTTTAATTTTAAAGCGGTCACCCACAACGTATAAAGGGGGGCTAACTCAACTTACACCATCATATTTTCTAAGTACTATACATATTTACCAATACGCGTAGGACGTTATCATCTTCTTTATTGAAGTACCGTCTGTCTTTCTTTCCAAATCTCTCTATAAAATCATATTAGAATTCTCGGTGTTCAAAACAATTCTATTATCGGAGGAATTTTTCTGTTGGCACATCATTCTATCAACGGATGAATTGTTCAGTCGGCATGACATCATCCTATCAACGGATGAATTGTTCTGGAATGGCTCTGTCAAGAAGATCTCACATCGTCCAGTGGGCTTTACTTCAAACTGACAAGTCCAACCCAAAGCGTTCCCCACATAAAACTCTCCGTCCTCTCTCTCACTCAACCTCTCCCGCACAGATTCACACATTCGCAAACACCCTCTCACATGTCCTCCACTTTATCACAAATTATAGGCTGATTGGAGTCTAAAGGGAAGTATCGATCTAGCGACACCTCCCCTTCCCCCCCCCCCGGCTCACTCGGGTCACATCTGGTAATAGAGGCAATAAACAAAATGGGAATGTCAGAGGGAGGAGCGTGAGGGAGAGAGGAGGTGTGAGAGGAGACAAAACCTCTTGACGAGTACAAAGTTCTGCTCATCCTACTACCAGAAAGTACTCGCCACTCTTCCAAGGGTTAATAGCTAAGGGCGAAGGAACATAAGTGGGGCTGCTTACTGGGCTTCAGCTGTCAGCGAGTCCATGTCCTTCCATCTACTGGCACCTTCTTACGCACACACACACACACAAACACACGCACACACACACAGCAAGTCCAGGTCCTTCCACCTACTGGCACCGCTACACACACACGGCAGGTAAAAAGTTGTTTTTTTTTTTTTAAATATTATTAAATTTATGACTCATAAAAATTTTCATTTACTTTGGTATATTCTTTTATCCACTTGGCTCTTCAAGGGAGAGCCAAGCATTAAGAGATGTCCGTATTGCTAAGAATTTTTTACTTAAGTAAACCCAAGATAGTACGTGCTTAAACATTGATACAATATGTACTCTATCAAAAAGTCGTACTCTGTGTATCTCAACTCTACACTTAATGAACTAAAATGTTTTTTTTCTGTAGTTGCAAGTTTCGTCTTTTTTTTTTTTTTTTTTGGCCACAAAATGTCAAAAGTCTGTAAGAATATTGTCTATCCGTCTAAGCATGAGTTTAAATATTAACCCTTTCCCTCTGGAGTTTAGCAGCCTTCTTGAGACAGCTTTTTCTGCAGAACATCTAGGTAAATATTGCTTATTCTTTGTAAAAAAACAAATTGCGTCTATTGTAGAATCAGCTTATAACCTCTTAGCTAGTTATCTGTCTTAGTCCGTTTGGCCATCATATATTCTTTTGTGGCAATAGATTTCTTCGAGACTTAGCTGTTCAGTTTCCAAAGGGTGAATGAGTTGTTTTTTTTTAAATTCAAAACGATAATTAAATATGCTATTGTTGCCAGGTCGTGCGGTATGCGTGCTGGACTGACGTTTGCTCATCACAATGTCCCCGGGTTCACATCCTACCAGTTGCATTCCCCCATTGTCCAGCTGGAGGTTTAAGCTAGGAAGAAGATTATCTTCAACTCTAAAGGAACATCCGAAAGATGTATAACATTTTGCAAAAACAACACATCCTTTTTTGTTATTACAAAGTTAATAATTTTGCAAATTGTCGCGGACAATACATGTATCAATAAAAAAAATTGAGCAATTAGTTAATCAATTAGTGTTGAATAATTAATGTATCTCTATACAAGAAAGGGGAGATAAACCTTGTAATATTAAGACATATGTCGCCGATTTAACGGTGCTCTACCCTTGATCCATAAAACAGCTTTTTTTTTTTTCAATCACTTTTTATATTGTGCTTTTTTTTGTATACTTACATAAGATGAGACAAAAGTCTATATAGTATTTACACCTGTTGTTTTATTAAATAACCATTTCTCACATCACGAACAAGTTTTATGTGGCGTTTAGCCATAATGACGACAATGATCACATTGTCTTACGTCATATTTCGCAAACTTATGTCACGTGATCCAGCAGACAGCCATATCGTGCCAAATTGAGCGTAAATGCAAGAGGGGCTATTGCTCAAAGCGTCGCAGACCTGACGTCATGCTAACACTGCCCCCCCCCCCCCATCTCCACCAGGTGGCGCCCAGGCCACAACCACTCGTCTAGCACCTCAATGACACGACTGCTCAAGATCCTTCTCACCTGTTTTTTTTTTTCGAGTGCGTAACTTTGGGTATTAAACACATGGTGAGAATGTCCACAGGTAACAGCAATTTTTTTGTTTAAATCTTGGCTGTTTAACCTCAGCGTAGAGCGTAAACAAAGGGAGAAAATACAATCTCTTCTAAACATTAAACAAGTCGCGTAGATAAAATAACAAATGCTGAAATACTAAAGAGTACAACGACCACCATTTTGGATTCACTAGGACCGAAAAACTTTCAAACTGAAAAAAAAAAAGGCCCGTGGAAAGTTTGAAAATACAAATATTTTGTTTCTAAATTATTTACTAATTTGGCAAATCAAACAAGAATAACATTAAAAACTACATTTTTTTTAAATATAAAAGACTATACCTCCATTACATTACATAGTGTACCATAAAATATTTACAAAGAAATTAGAAAATTGTGTTATTTAAATCTAGTACCGAGATATAGCTTGTTACTCCTGTAGAGTAGTGGCTTGATGTTCAGCCCCCTAATAAAGATTTACTACCAAGTAAACAAACTCAGTTCTCTCATAAGTTGTGACCTCTAGAGAGTGTCAATATGAGAACATTACGTCCATCGTATTTGACTTGCGGTCACCTGTCTATCAATGAATTCAAATTTGATGGACTTAACAAATAAAAAGTGGGTGGCGATTGTTCATCTTCACCTCTGGAGACATACTCGCACAGCTAGACAGACGTCTGGTCAGCGTGACGTAGTCAAAGAATATAACAACATGTTAACTAACCCACTCAAAGGTCAGGATACAATGAAAAAAATGTGTCAGCCATTGCTGCTCTGTATGTAAATCGCATTTATGATGTAAAGTTTCATTTCTATTTATATTAACACGCCTTTTCTTTGTAAAAAGAGATGTTTAGGGCAAATTCATAAAGGCCCTATTTTTAAACACATTATTATGTTTTAATATAAACGTTAATACATTCTATAACAGACATTAATGGAATGAGGTCCACTTTGTACATATCTCATATCCTGCAGTAATATTCGGCAAGACCGAATATGGCCGAAAAGTGAAAAAAGGCCGAATATTCGACAGAAGCCGGAGCTGGAGCTACTATCCAGTGCACCCCTAATATATATATATATCCACTAAAAAATACACGTCTTGATGTCTGTCGTCCCTTGAGTGTTCTCTCCTTTAAAACTATCATACCAATCTTTATTCTCTTGAACTACGACAGACCACCTCGTGGTTACATCAGAATCTATTCTGCCACGCCATGGTTACATCAGAAACTGCACATTCACTCAATAACAGTGATGTAGAAAGAGATGTTTCTCTTTTAAAGCCGTTCATTTCAAATTTAATTGCGAATTCGAAAGAATGAGTTTCAAGTCGCTGAAACAAAATAAAACCAATATTTAAAAAGAAAAGCTTCAGGTTGTTAAGACTCTTGCCTCAATCCAGTGCACCTTGCCAGCACAAACATTAAAAATAATCATTTTAAAAAGTTAAGTTAAAAAAATAGAAATGTCTTAATCATTGCAATCAATTCAGCTCCTTGAGCAGATCTAGTTCCCAGAGGACAGAATTCAGCTTAACAATTTTTTTGCAAGTTGCTTGTAAAAAGAAAGTTTAGAAGAGAAAAAAAATAGACTTAATGAACAATGGTTTGAATTTCCCTGGGGCCTGAGCTCTATTGCTTAGTCTGTCCAACGTGGCTTGTGTGAAATAACTAGCTGTTCGGGCCAGATGTCTCTGCATTCTAAAGCTACAAGTTGCAAAGTGATTTTGAATGTGGAAATTACTTATTCGTAGGTCAGATTTCGTTATTTGAAATTCTAGTAAAGATGTAACTCTATGGCACACTAAAGTAAAAGCAGAGAGAGAGACGTCAGTTATGTAAGTAAGTTATTAGAGCAGTAGTGCCCGATGTTTTTCCAATTGAGGTTTATATACAGTAGAGACGTGCTTTCACTGACCGCACCGTGGTCGTGATGGCATTAGTTTCGAGGGCCGGATAGAGCCAGAGGTGACCTGCAAGCATAACTTAGATAATTTCTATGCACTAAGTGACGTAACTAAAAGAGGTTGGGGATGAGAGTGTCGCAGAGTGTTATGGGTAAAGGCTCTCATCTTGGATGTGGGATGTGCGACCAAGTGTCGAAAACCTCTTGGCTATCTGTCAAGGGGGCTTGAATTCGAAACCCAAATTTGGCTCAATTGTGTGTGCTAGGCGGCTAAATACAGAATGGAGACCTTCTGCCTTCATATCAATGTCAACTAGAGAGATTAGACCATAGCACGCTGAGCGCAATAGAGTTGATTACAGTACGTATGCTTATTTAAAGAAACAACTTAACAACGGAAGCTACTCTATCTCAGTATCAGACCAATAATAATCCCAAAAATAAATAATAGTACGAAATATACAAGAAAAGTTAGCTGCATCTGTAAATGAGGATTTCCATATTTCAGATGCTCCTTTAAATTTGAAGATAAAGACATTCCAGTCCCAATCTTCTGCAGGACGACGGAGAGCGGTCATTTTCAGTCGTTGCGGTTGTTAACCAGACGACACCAAACTTACAGACTCAACGTTCAACCTACGTCACTATCTTCAAGTAACATTCAAGTTGTGTAGACGCAGACACATTCTAACATATTGAAGTTTTTTAAACGGGATTCTAATTTATGAACTCTCAGTTCCCAGTCAGATTGATGCTGTCTAGTTTATTGATTCGATATTTTGTTTCCATAATGTTTATAAAACATCGAAACAAAACACGAAAACAAACCCCCCAAAAAAGTGAGTAAATGTATCTTTGAGATTTTTAATTTAAAAAAAAAAAGAAACTAACGATTGATTATTTTTGTATAATCTATAATATGTATATATATGGCTCCTTTTGTCTCCAAAGGCAATAGATGCGCCCAGATGAGTCACTGGTTTTGGTTTAGTCTCAAGCTATAATGATAATAAAGAAAATGAAGTTTTATTATGCCATGTGCCATATGGCATATTTAAAAAAATATATTTGTAATTAAATATTAGTATTACAGCAATACTTCGTCTTTGAGAGAGAGAGAGAGAGAGAGATGAAGGGAGATAGAGAGGGAGAGAGAGACACAGTGAGAGAGCGAGATGGAGAGAGAGAGAGTGGGAGAGAGCATATGAGAGCAAAATAATGAGATGGAGGGAGGCTGGAAAATGAGATAGCACAAAGTAAATAATTACCCAGGGAGACAAGTCAAGAGAAAAACAAAATGTGTGCTCCTAGAAAATGTAAGAAATTAAAGACATTGAGATAAAAAGACAGAAAGAATGAACAACAAAATGCTACAAGTCATAAGATCAGTGCTATCACTCTTGGGGTCAGGCTTGGGGGTCAGGCTACGAAAGACATTTTTTTTTCCTTAAGGTTGCTCGCACTAAGAAAAACAGATGTTTATATATGGCGCAACAACATTAATGGGCCAGTGTTGAGTTGGGCTGGCACTGAATGACAGATTGGATTTTACATTCAAATCGATTGACTAGGTCAAATTAGCATTAACGAGTACACAATCATCTTATTATAAAAAAAAGTTTATTGAGTACACTTCCTAGTAATGAGGAAACCATTTTAATGGCAATCAAAAAAGTCCCATTCTTTAATAAAAAGTTTCTATGTACGCATGAAGTAATCAGAGGTAACACAGCAATACTTGACATGCTGACATTACAACGATATAACGCGCTTACATGCTGGAGTATTTGATCTGGTTAGTCTTTCAAAACAATCAAACATGATTGGGTTCCAACAGGATTTTCTCACGTTGACAGAGAAAAATGTAACAGCTAGTTCCCTAGAACTTTATTAAGATTTCTCTCTGCAAGTGAGTGCAGCCACATCTTATTGTCATCTGCTCTGATCTATCTTGTTTATAAAGCTTACATCAACTCACTCTGTCTGTCTGGTAACAAGTGTGTACACGTAGTTTCTCCAACACCCAATCTCAGGTCAAGCTGAAACTTCTCACACTTATTCATTGATATAGACAAGACATAAATCAATACAAAAAAGTAACCGATTTGACAATTACGTACAGGTAATTCATTATTTTTTTAATAGCATCAAGGGAAACTAATACTCCAGTATTCACAGATATGGCTAAATTTGTTGGGTTTAGTCTCCTTAAATAATTTTTAACGCAATTTCTCTCCCACGCATTTTCCGATCAAGCTGATACTTAAACCAGTTATTTATTGTAACTACCAAAAAATTAAGCAATAAACAAAAATACTCCATTGGTCAATTAATTATTGGTAATTAATTATATTGTTTGATTACGAATCAGAGATATAGCTTGTAAATTATTGGTAGATATATTTTTCAGGACGTAGTTCTTCCCCTTTGCTTTGTCTAATTGTTTAGTTTAGTTTTACAGTTCGCAGCCGTTCAGTCTAGGGGAAGGGGGGGGTGTGATCTACATTCTACCACATTTGCCTTCAGGACTTCATCTCCATATACTGCCAGGTTATTGAGATAAACTATGAAGCAGTCACGTGGCAAGATGAGCTCCACCTGCTCTTGCCTTACTTCCGAGGGGAGGGGTGGAAGAAAGGAGAGGGATAAACAGTTGTTTTTTTTACTGGGCGGGGGAGGGGGCACAAACAGGAAACAATAGGCACACCTGGCACTGCCGTGCAGGTAATTATTTAGCTAACCTATCATCATCCTGTATCGTTAACGAGGGACATGTGCCTCCCTCCCTCCATCCATCGTCTCTTTCAGGCTGACACTGAGTGAATGCGTAACCTTTGCGTAATCTCTTATACCGTCATGGCGGCTGGCTTGACAAGATGTTGCGTCACCCAACGTTTACCCAAACCAAGTGATTGTACAAGCTACTTACCAGATCAGGTTCAACCAGGAATGAAAGTCAAGGGAGTTCAGCTTAGACTTAAATGTCTAGATAACAAGAATCAAAGAAAAGGTAAATTGTAATGTTAAGAGCGGCTTCTTCCTGAACTTCGATGAGTTTCAGAGACTTAAGTATAAAACACTCGATGTATGAATGCGATAACTTTTCTGTTTATTACACAAATGTACTAGATGTTTGTGTTTCTGTAGTCTAGGCACTATTGAACTGTTGCCAAAAAAAAGTATAAAGTTGTCTGGCGCTACATGGAAACATAGCATCAATAAGTCAACTGTATACAGAATCAATTACACAGCAACCAATGAAAGTCTGGTTAAGATATCGAAGAATGACCAAGTCCATCTTTCAGAGTGGGCTTCAGTTTAATCGTACTCACCCCCCCCCCGAAAAAAAAACAACAACTAAATAGCCCCCTTCCCCAGGACATCCCATGCCCCTGAAAAATAAACATCTACAAAGAAATTCGTCTAAAACTAAACCAAACCATTGTTTCGTTTTGTTGTCAGATTAAAAGACTTTTATAGCACCTGCATATATGTAATCGGCGTAGCGCATTACATTAAGTGCATTGTTATTATTTTAATACATTTGTTCTTGTTCAATAATCCAATCAGGTTGTATTGAATTCGTCCTTGTCACGTGTAAGTGCAGTTTACATTTGAAGGCCTCGCTGATATCGTTGTTACTTGAATGTGAACTGGTTAGGTATGAGGATTGAGTAGACAGACCAATGGACGTAAAACAAATGTAACTTTTCATCGCTTTCCAATTAATAATCAAGCAGTGGTACACCAAGCGAGTTACCTTGTAAAGCTAAGGAAAATGGCCGCATATGTTCAGAGCATCTCAAAGTATAATATATTGATTACAAACTATTTACTTAAGAACAAGTATCTATTTATATAGACTTTAGAAGGATCTAGACATATATAAAACATTAATTAAAAAAAAATGTTACAATAATCCACTAATTGATATGATTGGTTAAGTCGATCTGCCTTGAATGTCTAGATCTGGTTCAACATCTAGATCATCATCTGATCATCTAGTTAAATCTAGTACGTTATTCTATTTGCCTCTACCTAGGTTATTCTAGTAGATTCAGGCTACACTTACATCTAGATTATTCTAGATGATCTAAACTAAATTTATCTATAACCTAATAACCCAGATTTTGTATATGCTAAACATTCTGGCATGCAGACACCAACAGCTAAGGAAAAATAGAGGAAGACAAGCCAATGTAATTAAAAATCAACAACCACGTGACTTAGGTTAAAGTAGATCAAGGTTACGGTACTACCAAATAGTGGCAAAGTTTGAGAAGCATTGTGATTGATAAAGAGCAGTGAAACCAAAACAACAGAACCGTTTTCTGCTCACCATTCTTTTTTAAACAAAGTTCATAAGAGTGTCACCATGAGAATTACAATAATACAATTTGTCACTTAGATGTGTGTGTTGTTGTTGTTTTTTAATACACGCCCCATCCAGGTAGTACACGCCTGCTAACTAGTCAGATCAAATTGTTTTGTATTTCACAATGTATATCCAAATGTTAATTCAGACTGTTTATTTGTTTGTGCATGTTCATTGAACCCTTAAATCCACTATGCAACATTCAATATGTATTAACTATCACATACATACTGACAAAGCTTATGTGAACTTTAGGTCTGTCTGTTTTTCTGCCTGGTTATTTCTCCCACACCCATTCGCGGATCGAGTTGAAAATTTGCATAATTATTCATTGGCATTGACAAGACATAAATCAATAAAAAAAAATTAACCAATCATTCAATTATTACTGGTAATAATTACAATGGGTTTAGGAGAAATAACGTGTACAATAAACCTTCACATATTTAGCCATATCTCTTAATACTGGCGGATTAAATTCACTTTTTGGTATCAAACAAAATAATTAATTACCTGTAATTAATTGACTAATTTAATTTTTTTTTTAAATTGATTCATGTTTTGCTAAGGAAAATAAACAATTGTGTAAAGTTTCAACTTGATCCGAGGAGTGTGGGATATATAACGTGTGCAGAAATTTACCAGACAAGAAGACAGAGTGAATTAATTTAAGTTTTGTAAAAATATTGTTAGTACCCTGCATTGCACACTTACATTTGGCACAAGATTGTACACCATGGTACACAAGAGAGAGAGAGACAATGGAGATATAGAGGAAGTCAAGGAAAAGGTCGAGGATTAGGATGTAAACAAGAAAGTAGTGATGTGTCTTACTTCTTGAGCTATTTGACTGCTTGTTAGTAAACTTGCTTTGTTATATAATTATTTATTTGATGTTATTTGGTTTAGCTGTGAATGGGTTGCCTGAGCTAGCCAATTAAAACCAGCAGAATTTAGATCATGACTAAATGCATGACGCGTAAGACGTAATCATCTTCTTTTTTTTTTTTTTTGAAGTAAAGTCTGTATTGTATAAGATAAGAAAGTAGACAATATATTATAGAAATAGCATTAGCATTAGCTCCATCTCTATATGTATAGCCGGTGGTTAGGATAATTAGTGTTGGGGGTGTTAATATCGTCTTTAAGAGTTATGTGTTTTTGTTATTCAGTCAAACTATAATATTTCTATGAACTCTGTAAAAAGGTAACAGTAATGATGTCAGACAAACAGGTGTGTATGTGTATGATATATGACCTTTGTGACCTGTGTTGGAGAGCATTCATGACTCATGACAGACTGCCTGGTTGAACTAATAGATGTATTGATAGCGTAGTCTGTTAAAAATGTCTGATTGTTCTCAGTTGAACGTGTAATATTTTAGCAATATATATTTACCTAATAATATTAATAATAGGGATTGTCTTCGAGTCTGAAGATTGATATGGAATACAATATTTCCCGTGGCTACGCAGCCCCATTTAATAAAACATGTTACTAGTAGTTGCTTGATAAGTTAGAATTTCTTCATTGGGTTGCGGTGTGGTTGGGGCGTGAAAGTGCAAAATAAAACCATAAAACATTTCTATTTCAACCTATGTTTAGGTGGGTAGAGAACATCTCTAATCTCCAAGGAGATTTCTGGTAACTCGAGAACTAAAAGCCACAATGGCATATTGATCTGATGGTGTCATGTTGGCCCAGAGGTGCGTTCAACTGCAGGTTATCTAACCTTAAACCAAATGCAGTCAGCTGTGTTTTGGAATGTTTTTTTTATAGCTTCCTGCATCAAAGGAGCCAACAGTTTTCACCTTATGATTGAGTTTTTACTTTTCTTTGACATCGTGATTTCTGAAGCCATTTTTGTTTTCGTTTGTCCAATGGAAATGAAATTACCTGATCTTGTCAGATTTAAAATAATATTATTGAGATTCTATGAAATTGTATCACAGAAGTAAATGCTACGGTCAAAGATCAGTCAAACATAAACTCAATTTGAACATTATATAAGAAGCTATTTTTTTAAAAAATGCAAACAAAATCAAATAGTAGATTATAGAACACAAGGCATTCACAAACGAAAAAAAAACATATTTTGTTTTCAAAAGTTGACCTATTTGTATGTATGTAAATTTGAGCAGAACGACGATAACCCGCGTTTGACCTCATTAACAGAAATAAGTGGACAAAGTTACCTTTTGAAATAAAAAAAAATAAAAAAATTGGAACAGAAAGTTTCTTTGTGGAGACTCTCCACCTCTAAGATCCAATCTTGTCTCTGTCAGCGAAGGTCAAGGTGAATCATGTATAATCACGAACAGAGAACCTTCTTATCGAAACAGCTTCCGCCGTAATGTCTCCATTGATGGATCTGGATAACTGGTTGAAAACTTCTCCTGGTTAATTTTAAAACTAGGCCGTGTTTGATTTAATATGAACAGCGCTTCACAAACTATGACCGCAGTATGTCTAGCATACCATGCTGAAAGTATTTATTTACAAGCGAAATATAAAAAAAAAATCCTTTAAATAAAAAAATAAAAGCTTATCTAAAGGGAAAGAACTCAGTCCATAAAACTATATCTATCAATAATGTACAAGTTATTTCATTTATTCAATATCAAACAAAATAATTAATTACCAATATTTAATTGACTAATTTAGTATTTGTGTTTATAAATTCATGTTTTGTTAGGTACAATAAATAATTGTTTAAAATATCAACTTAATCGGAGAATGCGTGAGGAGAACTATTGTTAACAATTATTTACTGGGACTAAACTCAACAAATTTAGCCAGGGCCTGTCCTAACAATTGCAGGGCCCTATGCGAAACTAATTGCGCGGGGCCTAGTCTGGGTGGGAAAAAGGATAAGTGAAAATTAAGATTTTGTATTAGAAAATAATTCAACTTTGAATTTTATTAATTCTTTACTAAGTACAAAATTACGATCACATTTACTTTACTTTACGAACCTTGCAACCTATGACATATTTATATGCCAGTGACTATAAAAGTAAATAAAGTATTGTAACTTCCGATTAAGGTGAAACTTCGCCCGATTAGTACATTCTATTACATGAAAGCTAGCAATGCCTTTTTTCTTTTATCGCTCGTAGGATTGTCGTTTTCCGCAATGAATGACAGTCACAAATGACAATTTTTCATGAGGTTTTTATGAGTTTTCAGGAGATTTTAATAAATTTAGAAATCCATGACTTTTTCGTATATAGCCTTTTTTTGCAATTACACCTAAAATTAGCGCGGGGCCTAAGAAAGTGCGGGGCCCACTGTGACCGCATATGTTGCAGTGGCCCAATACCGGCCCTGAATTTAGCCATATCTATGAATACTGAAGTATTAATTTCCCTTGTTTCTATTAAACAAAATAATCACTTACCAGTAATTATTTATCTAATTGGTTACTTTTGTATGTCTTGTCTATGTCAATGAATAATTGTGCGAGGTTTCAGCTTGATCCGAGTATGGGTGTAGGAAAAATAACGTGTACACATGTTTTACCAGTCAGACAGAAAGACAGACAGAATTGATATACGCTTTGTAAAAACGATACTATTCCTTCGGCGACTTCTGTATGACAGAAGTTAAAAAGTGACACAATATAAACATTCTGAAAAAAAAACTGAATCACTATAAAAACTATCATAAGCTTAATTTAATCTTTTAGGATCTAATGGGATCTAAAAGAATCTACTGGGACCTATTAGGTTATACTAGGATCTTTTGGGATCCATCAGTAACATCAACGTATGCAATTTAACAGAAAGACAATGTCTTTATCTAAAATACAATTTTAGTCTTGGTATCAAATAGAGAGTTACCGTCCTTGTATCAGAGTTATAGACCTTTGTGTGTACGAACGAAATTCGGAGAGAGTAATTGCATTCATTGGAAATGGTCGATATATACGCCCGACGTGTTGGTGCTGTAGATGTGTTATCTACAGGAGAAAGCATTCTGAGAAGGAAGATGTATTTGTTGAGATATTAGTACATAGCGTCATACTAGAAATTAAGCAATGTGGCAATAACCACTCCCAAAACAGTACAATAATTGGGTCTAATCCTTTACAGTCACGTAATCACAGCACCCAAATGTATGTCTCTTATGTATTCCTACACATACACGTATTGCACCATCTTAATTCCCTTGAACGCACTTACACGCTTGTTCTGTTTATGTCCCAAGCACTGACGACATAGTTATTTTTAGCTTAGAACACGCAACTTTCTCTCTCTTCACTTTTCACCTTTTGTCATGGGGTGAGTAAGGTTAAAGGTCACATTTACGCAATGTATTGTGTACCTGTGAGATATTTATAGTATACAAAGTTGACTTTGCAACATGTGGTCGATGACAAGAGGTCTGACCAAGACGATTAGATAACGTACTGGCAGCCTAAGTGAACACTGTGAGTAGTCTGAAGTTGCTAAATAGTCCTAGGAAAAAACAACAACAACAGCGGCTTATAAGGATCTAGAAATTGATCTACACAATCTATAGCTGATACTCTATTCTGTGGAGGCAAGGTGGCTGAGTGACAAAGCGCTTGGCATCTCAACAAGAGGCCCCTGGTTCAAATCCTGGTGAAGACTAGGATTTTGATTATTTGGGATCTATACATCGCCCCAGAGACCACTCAGCTCTAATGACTTTAGTTGAGAAAAAATCAAAGACGGTTATTCGTTGTGCTGGCCATACGACACCCTCGTTAACAGTGGGCCAACAGAGGAACTAATTTTTCTCTTATTTGTATTAAATAACATTTAACAGCACTGAAAAATTATGAATCTGAAAATTATGAATACTGAATAATTAATTTCCCTCGTCGGTATCAAACAAACTAATTAATTACTAGTAATTAATTGACTAATAGGTTATTTTTCTTATTGATTGTTTTTGCTAAGAACAACTCTCATGCCTATAAAACAGTTTGCTATGACCCAATCAGTTTTGTAGATCGTTTGGGGAGAAGGAAAGAGGGACATAGTATCTGTTAGAAGGTTTCAGTGCTGCCTTTTCAAAACCTATTTTTTTTAAAGTGACTAGAGTATACATTTAAACTGGAGCCTCCACGTTGGAAGGCCTACTCGTGTGCCACTAAGATATTCAAGTACTTAAAAAAACATAGTAGGTTTTAAGAATATCTTTTGTTACTTGAACAATTTTACCGAACGACCTGATTCTCTACACAACTTTTACCTCCCCTTATCTTAGTACATTTTCTATATTTAACAAAGTTCGATAATTCTGTACTTGTATTTAAACGTTGACATCAACAATAAGAAATTGTGCAAAGTTTCAACTTGATCCCAGACTGGGAAGTGGTGGAAATAATGTCTGCAAGATTCCACCCAGACAGACAGACAGAGTGAATTGATAAAAGCTTTACAAAAATTTAGGCGTGCTTAAGTTCCTGAAGCTCAAATTTCCAGTCTTAATCTGGATTCAAACTCAAGAACCCTCGATTCGGAGGCCACAAACGCCTGCTAGATAGATAGATAGATAGATAGATAGATAGATAGATAGATCGATAGATAGATAGATAGATAGATAGATAGATAGATAGATAGATAGATAGATAGATAGATAGATAGATAGATAGATAGATAAATAGATAGATAGATAGATAGAGATATATAAATTAATTGATTGATTGATAGATAGGTAAAGAGGAAGAGAGAGAGAGAGACTGTGACTTTCCTGACTTTCAATTGACTATACTAAAAAATGTTGGCCTTCTTACCTGCTCTAAAGGGGAATCACCCAGTAAAGGTGCAGTGTAGGTATTGTGAAATCGCTGACATTGGCTGATGTCTAAATGTGTTGCGTTTAATCACGTGATAAACACATCAAACACCAGACGCCATTGCAGACTCGTGATATTTATTTGTTCCTTTTTGTTGGCTCTGGTCTGTAATAGGCCTGAAAGCCTTTTTTTATCGCCCCTCCTTCTCTCTCTCTCTCTCTCTCTCTTTCTCTCTCTCTCTCTTTCTCTCTAGATACATATTCTTTCTTTCTTTTCAAATGGTATTTATAAATATGTCTTCATCTCTCCCTCTCTTTCTCTCTTTCTCTCTCTCTCTCTCTCTCTTTTTCTCGTTCTCTCTTGATATAACATTACTGCTATCTCCAACTAATTTCGTCCACTTATTTACCTACTTACTGAACTAGGTCAAATACCCGACACATTTAATTGTGTGAGGAATTGGTTTAGGGGACCAGCTCAGATGGCTGAATGAGCCTAACTCACGTGGTTTAATCAAATTTCAGGCTTAGTGGGGACACTAGGCCTAATATCTGTAATGACTTAGTCAACCTAAGACGGTTACAGCTCGATAGAGAAATACTTTTTAACTGATCAGAAAGGTGGCAGACACAAAAACCTAGATTGTGAAAAACGTCCCTCACAGTTTAGTGACATGTGAAAAACGTCCCTCACAGTTTAGTGACATGTGAAAAACGTCCCTCACAGTTTAGTGACATGTGAAAAACGTCCCTCACAGTTTAGTGACATGTGAAAAACGTCCCTCATAGTTTAGGGACACAAGATCTTTCAGAGAAAGCGTTTGTAAGAAAAATGCAGCCAATGTGGGGGGGGGGGGGGCGGCCACCTGAAGCTCCTCTTACAAGGTACTTTAGCAAAGACGTTTATCAACTAAAATTACTTCTGAATTAACTCTTTCAGTGTACAATTATTTTCCACTTTTCGATGGAAATATTCCTTATGCTCATTTGTGTTATGGTCTAACTTCAATAACTTTTTATATGTAATCAGAAAATGTTATATTAAGTATATAATTATAGAAGAATGCATGCTCTTTTTATATAACACAAATTAAAGTTTATAAAAACAAAAATTAATTTAATTTTAATGGGGTCAAATCAACGTTGGTATCGTCAGTTAGGAGAGAAAGAGTTACATTTTGACAATGCTAATAAGAATTCTTTGAAATCAAGGGCACATTGTGTTCTTTACTGCCTTCACTAGATCTAAGTCTCTTTTAAGCAGAGTTATAGTCCTTTAAGTGACAGCAGGCATTCGCTATGGCGGAACACGTGAGTCACGAACCGCTAAGGTTACGCCTCACGAGGATGGTCGGCCTAAAGTCCCAAATACTCACACTGCCTCCAGGATCTTTTGGTTGAATGGGAAAATAAACAATGGAAGAAGTTTATGATTTAAGGAAAAGAATTAGAAGTTTGAGAATTAAGCAATTAATGTGATAAACTGCAAGAACAGATTAAAACTTACTAAGGAAAATATCAAAAGTTTGAAGAAAATAACATTTCGGACAAACTCAGTTTATTAGATTGACTTGCGCTACAACATACACAACAAATTGAGTAAGATCTATATGTATCTTTACAAAGCTCAACTCTGTCTGTCTGTCTGGTAAATGATTTCTTGTACCTGACAAAATATGAATCAATATAAACAAAAATAACCAATTAGCTTATCAACTATTGACAATTAATTATAGTTGTTTGGAGTTGGTATAACTTGAATTAGTCCCTTTGAGAATGCTTGAGCCCTATAAGAACAAATTTTTTAAAAGATCATTTAATAAGCGATCACAGTAACATTCACTCAGATACCCTCTTCTCTCCCCCGCCCTTTTTTTTACCAAACTGGCCCAGACAAGTGATAAGATCATAGCGCATTATGAAAGCTAAAAACCTAATATTGCTATAAAGACGCAATTGTAAAAATCACACATCTATTATTGTTAGTCTAGACTCTAGAGGTATTACAAATTTAATCACATGAGTGATCCGAACTAATGGATACTTAATATAAGCTCTGTATTTTATAGTTAAACAAAAGATTTATTAGATTTGGAAGGTTACTGAGCGGCGATGCACTGCGAAACATCAACAGTGTCTGAGGCCAGAGGCAGAGCCAATGTATACACACGCCTGAGAAGTTGCCCACACATTTATTTATTTCTTGTTCGGTTTGTTCACAGCTGCGAGATTTGTATTTAGATACCAGAAAACCGTTACCTAAAGGTATTTCCTTTATCTCTATCTATCTATCTATCTATCTAACTTTCTATCTATCTATGACATCCTCTAGTTACGAAATGACTATAAATCATCTTATTGGAAAGAGATAAATACCTGGACAGTAGCTTGGTTCAGAACGATGTCTCCGACACAGTAGCCCTCCCCCCTCCCCATCTCCAAGAAGCTGATGTATCCAATGAATATATCTAATATTTAAAGTAGAAAGTAAGGCGTATGTATGTATGTATGTATGTATGTATGTATGTATGTATGTATGTATGTATGTATGTATGTATGTATGTATGTATGTATGTATGTATGTATGTATGTATGTATGTTTGTTTGTATGTATGTATGTATGTATGTATGTATGTATGTATGTATGTATGTATGTATGTATGTATGTATGTATGTATGTATGTATGTATGTATTATGTATGTATGTATGTCCTGCATAGCAATAAAAAAACGTTTGACTAATCTTGATAATACAATGCATAAATGTTCATTAGATCATTTCGGAGACCGTAGTGTATGTTTAATGTCCCACCCACAACCGGAGGGCCTAACAAATGAAAAAAAAATCTAAAAAGATCTCTATTAGTTTTTTATACTTCGGCTAAACAGGTGAACCCATTTTCGTGTCAAAATACCCAAAATTTGGCCCGTAGGCCGTGAGTCATATCCGGTTTTTATTATATATAATGTGATAGCTAAATTTGAAAACCACTGCTTTGTAAAGTTTTGGTATTTCTGTTAGGTACTAGTCACATGATAGCAATACCATTACCCGCCTTCACATTTCTCATCATTTGAATCGTTTCAATCTTAAACCTTCTTTATTTTCTTTATTTGCACACTTAGACACACACACACACTCACACAACCTCACACAAAAGAAACACACTAATCTGGGAGGAGGCATTAAGGTGTTCTTTGCCTGTACAACTTGAAACTGCCTTCTCTGATCAAATTTCTTAGTTAACATTGTAGAAAACCCAAGGGCTAAGCTTCTACATCTTTGATCTGTTTTCACTTTGTTTATGTTAGGCTTGGCCTTGAAACACAGTTTATTATCAAATTCTCTTCCTTTTAACTATATTAACTCCGCGACGTTGAAACAAAAATGTGATGTTTAAATAAACACTTCCTTATCCGAAAATAAAATAAAAAGAGGCTGGCAGAATTTATTTAAGCCCAAAGTCTTCCAAGGAAAGTCTAGCTTAAATAAACACATGAAGAAGCGTTCTCCAGACTAAGAAAGACTGCGTGACGGGTATGAAGACGCCTCTGACGAAATGACAAGATAAACATTGAACATACCATTATAAATAGACAATACTTTCTTTATAAAACTTATAGAGTGAACATTTTTCTCTTAATAACAAATGAATTTTAGATTACAAAAAAAAAACAACAACAATGGAACATTTTTTTATCCCTCTCCATTCCCCACCTAACCTCCTGAGAAATAGCCCTGGTTAGGTGAATGTATAGGTCTACTACACTTTATAATACTCCAATGATAGGCTTTAGATCTGGACTTAAAAAGCAATGCGCACAATTTTCCTGACCATTAAATGATTAAAACTCTTCAAGGAATGCGGAAATACCCAAAGACGTCATGTCCGTTATAGATAAATCTTTTCTCCTTCACGAGCCAAATTTTAATTTCTTTTTTTTTTTACTTTAAAAAATTATATCGGTCAAAATTGAGTTTTCCCAGTGTGACAAATAATTCTTTTCTCAGCTAGAAACACGAAGAGTTAATTTTCTATGAAAATCTTAACAGCCGTTATTGAGATCTGTATTCAACCGCCCAGGTTTTTGAAGTTGGCACTAAGTTTAGAATTGAATAGAGGTATTTTAAAAAGAATCGAAGTCAAAGATGCGTTTGTAATTTGGAAACAAAGGAGCAGGGAATGCTGAGCTAGTGCATACAACAACATTAGGACGACACAGTTTGAATGACAACAGATGATGTGCTATCTCTTCTTTGCCCAGTAAGCTTATTGGCCAACTAAAAAAAAAAAAAGTTCAAGATTGATGACGTTATTTCAAGCGAAAAGCTGACAAGACATGCGAACATAGGATACACGAAATAAATGAACGAATGACGTCATTACAAAGAAACACTAAATCACAAGCTAACATCGTGTACTTACAGTTGAAAGCAAACTCCGCAGGCTCGCTGTCGTCCACCGCTATCAGTACGATGGCCCTGAACTTGGACATATCCGCTCTGGAATCTACGGCCATCATTTTGGGGTGGTCACAGCTAAGAAGGCCAGAATTCAAGTCCGAGGTTTTGTTTCTGCCTTTCTTAAGAAAGTCGTAGTTCCTTCCTTCTAGCGCCTTCTGCTTCACTTCGTCCCTGGAAACTTAACTCGGTCGGTCACGAGGCTTACTGACATACATCGGGCACTACACGAATCATTGGCTGTCAACTGTAGAAAGAACTGTTTCCAGAGGAAAACTCTTTCGTACTTTGCTAGTTGCCCATGAGTCACTAGCGAAGGGATTTATCTGTATTTCACTTTAAGCTGTTACTATAAACAAGACAAAATTAATACACATAATTCACCGTTAAGTAAATGAAAGGTAATTATCAGCGAAGGGTCAAACAATAGTTAGTAGACTATCACAGTTTTTTTTTCAAAACTACTATTTACTCATTCCGTCTGTCTCTCTGTCTGAGTGTCTGTCTATCTGTCTGTCTGTCTGTCTGTCTGTCTGTGAGGATGCTTTAACACGTTTTCTCTTCCATCTCACATTCTCGAATCAAGTTTAGCCTAATCATACAAATTCGACGACAATGCACGAATCTATAGAAAATTAACCAATTGGTTTATCGATTACTGATAAGCATTTTTGTTTTGTTTAGAAAAATGGGGATTTAAAACTTGCAGTATTGACATCCATTGTCATCAATTGGGCATTCATTGTCTTCCGAGACAGAAGGAGCCATATATTGACACAGCATTTAGAGATATAGCATTGATTGTAAGGACTTTTTAAAAAAAAATATCTTTAATATTTTATTTATTATTTTTGCCTTTAATTTTTCCCCGTCACTCTTCTACATTTCCATCCTAGAGATTTATTTATCAGATGCAAAGAGAAAGCAAGGGGAGACGATCTGAAGGAAGAGCTGTCACCGACACCTAATTTGGCATCGAACAGTGTGCTGTAGACACAGGATCTGATCGATAGTTGTCAATTCTGTGCTTGGCCGGAACTTACATCATTCGTGCGTGCGTGTGTGTATGGAGCGTGGAGGCATGACATGTGGACGAGACCCAAGTGTGGAAATGCTGGTACAAAAGGTTATGGTTCAAATCATGATCGACTGGGCTAACTTACTTAGATTTAATCATGAATTCGATGACCTCTAAGCGTAATATTTGGAGATTGACTGTTAGCCTGTGTGAAATTGTGTGACATTAACCATCACTTATTTCTTTCGAAATCAAGCTTGTCTAAGAAAAAAAAAGCATTTGATATCACAGACACAACTACCGTAACTTTGCGAGATAACTAACATCACTTTTGTGACACAACTACCATCACTAGAAGACACAACTTCCTTCACTAGAAGACACAACTTCCTTCACTAAAAGACACAACTACCCTCACTAGAAGACAAGACTAACCTCACTAGAAGACACTACTACCCTCACTAGAAGACACAACTAACCTCACTAGAAGACACAACTATCCTCACTAGAAGACACAACTACCCTAACTAGAAGACACAACTACCTTCACTAAAAGACACAACTACCCTAACTAGAAGACACAACTACCTTCACTAAAAGACACAACTAACATCACTAGAAGACACAACTAACCTCACTAGAAGACACAACTATCCTCACTAGAAGACACAACTACCCTAACTAGAAGACACAACTACCTTCACTAAAAGACACAACTATCCTCACTAGAAGACACAACTATCCTCACTAGAAGACACAACTAACCTCACTAGAAGACAGTTAGAATTTTTTTTCGTTCTCTAGTCAAATTTTTTTTTTTTAATACTTTGAAAAACATTCAAACTAGAATATTCCCAATGTGGTCAATGAGGTAGAAATTTATTTCTCAACGATATACTGTTAAATTTCTAGGAAAATCATTACAGCCATTTTTGAGATCATTGTCCCTCCATTTTCCACACACATACACACACACCCACCCAGAAGTTATCAGGAAGTTACGAGTTATATAGAAGTCTTGTACAAAAGATTGACATTTAGAGTAAAGACCGATAAAAAAAACGTTGAGCGTCAAAAAGCTTAAATTAGTAATAGACTAAGACATATTCTAAGGCATTGCATTCCTGAACGGTAGTACCGTAACACCAATCCGGCCTTTACAACATATAGAAATCATCAAACTTTATTTGGAATATATACTTTTTAACATTTGCCTCAATCTAATTTACTAAAGTAGGCTTACTTCTTGAATCTTACATTTACAAGTACAACACTGCATCAACCCAACTTACAGAAGTACAACACTGCATCAACCCAACATACAGAAGTACAACACTACATCAACCTAACATACAGAAGTACAACTCTACATCAAGCTAACATACAGAAGTACAAAACTACATTAACCCAACATAGAGAAATACACTAGATCAACCCAACATACAGAAGTACAACGCTGCATCAACCCAACATATAAAATAACAACATTGCGTCAACCCAACAAACAGAAATACAACACTGCATCAATCGTATATTCTTTCATTTACAAGTTGGACTCTGCCTTTGTTCTAATTTCTTAATATTCCTCAGTCTCAATGCTACTTATAAACTGAAGACCACTTAGGTGCGTGACACCCAAACAAGAAGCGAGTTGCTGGCACTAGTGATATAAAACAGCATCTTATCGTCCTGGAAATGTATAATGAACATGAACAGGTTCAAAATATCCAACATAAAACTTGGATAGCGCCAACAAATCTTTGTCTAGTATTGCGCAGAACGTAAAGCTAGCAGAGTAAAGAAATGTAAAATAAACAAAATCTAACCTATGACAAGATTGTCAAGATTTTATTTTAGGCTACACAACTTGTTGTCAACATTAAATCTGTTAATTAGAAAAGGGCCGAGCAAAAGATAACCATTGACATTTGACATTTGGGCAGGAGCGAGACAGCGGGATGGCACTAATTTAATTTATTAATAGAAATTTGAATTGTTGCTCTAATTGTGAGGGCCCCGACGGGACTTATGCCAATTAGCGTCAGTTGTCTGTGTGTGTGTTTTTCAATTAAAGGGCTCATTATAATATAATAATAATAATAATTATTGGAATGTTTACATAAAAAAAAACATTAAAGGGGGTGTTTAAAAGCCCACGGATACGACAATGTATTGTATGTAATCTTCTGAACTTTTTCTAGGACTTTAAACATGAGGTCTGAGAGTATACTTGTAATGGTGTATGTGACAGTTCGGATTGACTGAATAGATTCTTATATTACAACGAGTGAGACCATCGCACAGAATAGTTGATAATAAGGAAACAAATATATATGCTTATCTAAGGAAGAAACTGCAAAATCACTGCCATATATCTCAATAATGCAGGATTAAGCTTTGTTTTTTTTTTCTTTATAAAAAAAAAACAATTATCACTAATTGGTAATTTTTTTTTATGAACGATTATTCGAAATTTCAAATTGATCCGAGATTGTAAAATTTATTTAAAAAAAAAAGGATGCGGAACGTTAAAAGGGGAATAACTCCACATATACAGTTATATCTCTCAATAAGTAGCATTTATTTCTCTTTCTCTAAACCAAATAAAATAGTTAGTTACCAATAAGTATTTAACTAATTGTTGTTGTTTTTTTTTATTAATGTTTTCATAGGTACAACAAACAGTTATGTAAAGTTTCAAATTTATCCGAGAATGGGAAATAGAAGAAATAATATGTACAAATATTGTAGCAGACAGACAAACAGAGTGAGTTGATATAAGCTTTGTAAAAAGGGAGGAACTGATGATTGAAGCGAAAGTAGGAATTGAGTTCGGAGACTGATTTTTTTTATATTTGTATTTGAATTTGTATTCGTAGCGCTGTAGTTGTAGTAAAGCTGAGTGAGACAGTTGTAGTTAACCTGAATGTTCAATTAGTTTGTACCAACAAAATTATCTTAACTATATAACTAATAAACAAATTCTTTTATTTTCAACTATTGATAGACGTGGGCTTGTCCATAAATCCTATGTCAGGAGTTCAGAATAGGAGTTCTAAAATAGAAAGATGGGAACTAGCCTCTAGCTCAGTGGTTCTCAAACTTTTTTGTCTGGTAGACCCCTTGCCATGTTTTCTGGTTTTCGGTAGCCCCCCTACTTAACTTGTATTGGATTTTTGCAAATACATCAAAAAAAATTTAAAGCAACTTTCTAACTGTAGTGAGTTAAAGAGTGAAAAACTAATTTAAAGCTACACATGAAGTTATAGAGATCTATTTTTTTTTTTATAAAATTCAAATTTAAACTAATTAAAATAACAATTTATATTTTTACTGGAATCACCAAACACACTGGAAATGTTTGTTTTTTTTGCACATCTATTATCCGTTGCTACGTATAAATGTTTCATATAGGATTTTGTTGTTCTATGAAGTAGTCCTTCAAACATTAACAATTATTCAATCAATTAATTAATTTGTCTTATGTACAGTGGCGTAGCAACCATGGCGCGAAGAGGTTCAATGAATCCGAGCCCATAAGCAATAGGGGCCCACAGATGTGGCGTAGCAACCATGGCGCGAAGGAGCTCATTACGTTTGGGCCCATACCTCAAGGCCAGTTGGGGCCCACATTAGAACTTAGGAAGAACATTTGTTTGTTCATTTGAAACACTTTTAAGTCGTTTAACTCTGTTAAGAAGTTGTAAAAACATTGACTTTTAAGACACTATTACTTATATGCAGTCCTAGCTGAATCAAACGTTATGACATAATAACTTTTTTTAAGAAAAAGGTTTGATCTTTACATTGGAATGTCTTTACATTTAGTTTACTCATTTTTGTCACACACTATGATGTTCTTGAACCCGGAGTACTAGTGTGATATTTACTTGTGTAGCAGGCAGTGGTTACGTCCTATAGTCCTCGCAGTACTAGTGCGATATTTACTTGTGTAGCAGGCAGTGGTTACGTCCTATAGTCCTCGCAGTACTGGTGTGATATTTACTTGTGTAGCAGGCACTGGTTACGTCCTAAAGTTCTCGCAGTACTGGTGTGATATTTACTTATGTAGCAGGCAGTGGTTACGTCCTATAGTCCTCGCAGTACTGGTGTGATATTTACTTGTGTAGCAGGCACTGGTTACGTCCTAAAGTTCTCGCAGTACTGGTGTGATATTTACTTGTGTAGCAGGCAGTGGTTACGTCCTATAGTCCTCGCAGTACTGGTGTGATATTTACTTATGTAGCAGGCAGTGGTTACGTCCTATAGTCCTCGCAGTACTGGTGTGATATTTACTTGTGTAGCAGGCACTGGTTACGTCCTAAAGTTCTCGCAGTACTGGTGTGATATTTACTTGTGTAGCAGGCAGTGGTTACGTCCTATAGTCCTCGCAGTACTGGTGTGATATTTACTTATGTAGCAGGCAGTGGTTACGTCCTATAGTCCTCGCAGTACTGGTGTGATATTTACTTGTGTAGCAGGCACTGGTTACGTCCTAAAGTTCTCGCAGTACTGGTGTGATATTTACTTGTGTAGCAGGCAGTGGTTATGTCGTATGCATCTACAGTCTCTGGCCATCACCTAAATTAAAATTTAACTTAACAAAACTACATGCTTACATATTACTTCCTAATGTGTCTTAAAACGAATAGATATTAATTAATAATATCGTTTTATCCCGTGCTTTTAAGAATGTGCGCTTATAATACTGTCTCTAATTCAGTCACAAGAAGCACTGGCACTTGATTTCCAACATCAATTCGGTCCAACACCAAGTCGTGTTTATGCCAACTCCCATTTAGCTCGAGCCTGTCACACAAGTCCTGGGTTGGATCCCCATACTAAATGAAATATAGATGTTAAATGTTTTCTTGGAGGTTCAGCGAGTGCCTATTATAATTATTCCGATAGCGGATTCCAGCGTTGGTTGATTTTGAAACCAATACGATGCCAATGCCCATACATTCTCATCGTATGACCTCAAAACCCTCCATTCGAAGTTTGTTTGTTTGTTTGTTTCTTTGTTTTCTTGCGGTGGTTGATTTTGAAACCAATACGATGCAATGCCCACTCATTCACATCGTATGACCTTAAAACCATCCATTCGAATAACTTATTTTTTTAAAAAAAGGTACGATCTTTACATTGGAATGTCTTTGCATTTCGATTACTCATTTTTGTCACACCTTAAATTTGTCTTATTGTCTGGAGGGGAGTCCACCAAGATGTTCTTGAACCCGGGCCCACAGGTACCTTGCTACGCCACTGCTTATGTATCATTGTAAAAGTTTTCGCTAAGAGCAGTTTCTCGTGTATTTCTTAATCATTAGTTACATGTAGAAAAAATTAAGCTAGTAAAATAAGTATTGAAATTAAATATAACAATTTTTCGTTTGAATAGCAGGATAAATGTTTAAAGGTTTAACTCGGGTAAAAATCAACAAACCATATATTAGTTTATAAAAGAATTAAATTAATTTGATGTTAACTTAAAGTCACAACCGGTCCAAAAGAAATTTATTATCGTAGACCCCCATGGACATCTCAAAGACCCCCAATTTATGTTTTCCCTTTCGCAGACCCCTGGACATCTGCGTGGACCACTTTGGGAATTACTGCTCTAGCTGTCCAGCACAAGAGACAAGCAACGAATATCAATGTGGGAATTACTATTAGGTATGCGAAGTTGTATTTTTTAAAATTAAAAATAACTAAATTAGTTAAAATGTTTACCAAAGCCACAAACTTAACATGAGGGACCCCAACAGGTGTTTTAACAGAATCCACAAATTTCACGCAAAGCTCCTTCAAGCAATGGTGGGAATCAGCAAGTTTTTTTTTTTTAGATAGAATTTTTTTCCCCTTATAACCTAATATAAAAAAGGAGGTCTGGTGTAGATTATCAATGAACCATTAAGCGAAGATAACTCCAGCAGAGAAAAGGTAATTTTCTGGGGTAAATACAAGGGGTAGCCCAGTGCAGAGTTTCGGTTCTTGGTTAAACTAAAGCATCAACATATTGTTATAACCTATGGTACTGTTATCACTCTTACAACCCAACTTACTGTGGTATGTAGTACGTAGATGTCTTTAGTTTGTACAGGAAATATACTTCCAACTTTTTAAGTAACTCAACAATGTATTACATTGAGTTTATTGGGATACCTTTATATGATTGGTGACAATAAGTGTATACAAAGCTCATAAGATCTTTTGTTATAATGCTAATATTATACTTACAAGCTACATTTGACAGCCTAGTTAACCGTGTGCCAAAAAATCAGATGTCCTTTACATCATCTGATCGCAAGGTCTGAAAGGTGCACTTTAAATTAGGTACTTTGTTTACAGATGTTTTGTTCAAAGCCTAAGGTTTCTTATAATGTAGATTGCATTGTTAATACTATTTGATGTCCGCTGTTTTACTGTCAAAGATTGAGTTAGTTAGACTAAGTTGTTTACACAGCTACGTAATGGAAACAATTTTCTAATGAAATCAATAGTCTTCCTTGGGCTTAGCCAGAATCAAAAATCGTTAAAGGGAAACAAATTTCATTGTTAAACCAGTGTCCACCGAGATTATATTTCTTATTATACAATAGAATCATGCAATGAAGTTTATTTTTCTAGATAAGTAGATAGATAGATAAATAGATAGGGCAGAGAGATAAGACCTAAGTAAAGAGAGGCAAAAAAAAAATAAAAAATAAAATCAATACGTGACAACAAATAAAATAATATAATAAAAAAATAAAAGCAGATTTGATTTAAAATTGGAAAGTGCTTTCATGCTAAAGGTTTATCAAAATTATATCGCCAAATGGCAGCAGACCACTGAGGTTCAATCCTACACCCCAATCACTGACTAGGTAACATATTTAGTTACACCTAAAACTATTTACTTCGGAAGACTAAAATTACAGTCTGCACAATTTTTGATAATGTACACAACAAGAGACGTAGATCCGGATTTTAATAGCACCTTTAGTTTTAGGGTTAAGACATGACATATAGACACCACGAAACAAATATTTTTCTGCACAAGAGTAGCTCAAGAAGTTACAGATTAGGAAGACCTGAACAATATTTAGTATCCAAATAATAAAGAATTAAGATCGTATCGAAATCGGTTTCCAGGCCTACTCTTGAAAGTAACAATAAAACAATTAGATCAGACAATATCATTACTAAGGAAGCTTCTTATTAGACTACTTAACGTGTCGATGCATCGATTAAGAAGTAATATCATAATCTAGACAAAAACGAAGCCTATAGGAACAAGAAAATTCAAAAATTTATTTTACATTTTTTTCCCACAGGATATTAAAATTTCAATAGTTATGCAAAATAATGATAGCAAGAACAGAAGAAGTCTTCTGGATAAGTTTTCTTAAAATTTGTTTTATTTCTACATTCCACTATTGGTAACTGTGAAGTATTAAAAAGTAACAAAAAAAATTAAATAAATATCACTTTCTAGTTATTTGTAATCCAGCAATGCGCGGAACATTAAAGAACGCCTAGGTGTTATAACAAATTGATGGAATATTGATGGAGTTATCATACAAAAAATATAACCAAGCATTAGGGTTTATTAAAAGGAATTTATTTAAGCAAATTAGAACATAAGACTCAAATGTTATTTAAACTTGGTTAGGCCATTATAGAATATGTATCCTATGCTTGGGACCCCTCAAGTTAATAAAACAGTAAGAAACTAACCCAAACACAAAATAGAATAGTGAGAATTATAAAAATCGAATATTCACATTTGACTACAATAACTCATTCAGTAAACATAACTAAATTTAAAAACCCTTAAGGATAGAAGACTTAAAAGTAAAGTAGCAATCATACATAAAACACTGAACCATAATCTTCTAATACAAAAACAAAACGTAATTAAATACTCAGTAGATCTATAAAGGCACATTCCTTGTTCCATATGCTGGGACAAATTTGTACAAATACTCCGTTTTCTCTAGTGCTAATATGGCATGGAATGGGTTGCCCGAGTCATCCATGAAAACCGATGACATGGCAGAAGTTAAGTCATTAATTAACATGCAAGACAAGATTGACCTAGGAATGCGTGTATGACGTAAACATCTTTTTTTAAATAAACATCTGTATTATATAAGATAAGATAACTTGATTACATAAAAACAAAGTGCACTATCTGTTGATTGACACGAACTGGAACAGTTTTAAGATGACTGCATGAAAATTGCCATATGTCCAATTGCAAAAGAAGACAATCTCAGGTGGCCCATAGAACAAAATATGTATCCAGGCACCCCGTTTAATAGAGAGGGTTAATGAGTACGACACTGCGATACGCTAAGAGGTCACGTTGGGCCCGAGTTTAAATCTTGCCAGACGCCATCCCCAGCGTACTATCGGACGTTTAGGCAAGAATGTGACAATCTTTATGCCTGAATGTCAAAAACTAAAAAAAAGAACTGTCTAATGACACTTTAAGTTCACATTTCACTGAGTCCTAATGCTGTGATGTTCACATTATTGTGTTCAAGGTGAAAATATAAGGAAGAGTGCAGATTGAATCCCAACAAAGTACACCCAACTGTCACCTCCAGCGTTTGGGTATTGCTCCGATGTCTGGGTATTTCTCCTACGTCTGGGTATTGCTCCGACGTCTGGGTATTGCTCCGACGTCTGGGCATTGCTCCGACGTTTGGGTATGGCTCTGACGTTTGTAACATTTCACCTTCAGCTCTTTTGGAATCCTTTATTTTTTTTACAAATAGCTTGTCTTGAAGTACGTATGTTAGAGAAGAGAGTATTATTTTATGTTGACACGCTGACCCAGCATTGACCTACATATTTTGCTTTTAGCCGACATGAACATAACGAAGCATTAAAGCTTCAAACACTTTTACAGAATTTAGTATCGGAGCTTTTCACATATGGCGAAAGTATTGCTAGCTTTTAGGTGCATCCAGTGTACGAAATAAAGGAAATGTTACAGAAAGTATTTTTGAAAATAATTGTGTGCACTTGATAGCACTGCTGAATCTGTAACAGCTTTTCTGTTTGTAGCACAAAGTAATTTTAGTTTGGAGAGCACATTCGACTTTCGCTCCGTGACTTAAAAGTTATTTAAAAACCAAAATCGGCAACTAACTAGCGGTAATGGAAGAGATTTGATAAGAAGATCTTGTGATATGCATTGAGATATCAAAAGAAATATTACTTAATTCTTTTTGTTTGATCGAGTTGGCAACAGTTACGTTCTTGACCTTGGTAAGTGTAGTGTGGAAATCTTACATTTTCAAAGTCAACAATTATGTATTTCAAGTTCTTTTTTAAGTTTACTTGCAGAAGTAAAACGTTAAAACTTGAATTGATTTCATCTTCCAGATTAGCAACGAAACAAAAAAAAAAGAAGCTTTTTAAATATTGATCATGACTGTAAAGTAAAAGTTTCAAATTCATTTGAAAGAACTCCTGATACTTTTGGGATGACTCTTCAATGACTAGTTTTACGAGTACATTAAGAACTCTAGTGCTACTATTAAGTTTATCATTAATCCAGAAGTAAGTATATCTGACACTGTTTCACGCAGCAAACTCTGTCTTTAATAAGAACGTAGAGATCTGAGCCGTCAGCATTCCTGCTGAGTAGCATTAGTGCATAGTCTCGTAACGTCTCTGATAAATCCTTCTCCCATCAGGGAATCTAAATGTTGGGAAGATATTTGCAAGCCATTATGACAGTGATTCTCAAAGTTTTATTTTAATTTAAAACACATATGTTTTTATGAATCGATTCACACTTTTATTTAATACATTTCCAAATCTTTCCTCGGTTCAACTTGGAAACAGATACCGGGAAGAAAAAGGGCGGCTTAACCGAGAAACAAACATGAGCTTCCTTAGGATGTTACATACATATATTAAACATAAATGAATAACAGCACCAGAGACCAAGTTTTTAAGAGAGAAAGTAGTGAATTAAAATGCTACGAAAATAAGGGCATGCGCCGACCTAGGCTCGAACCTGTGACACTGGATTCGACACCACCGCCTAGCGATAACGCACCAAGCGAAACTAGCCTCTAGACCATCGGAATGTCCAAAAAAACATTCTTCTGATCCAGAGTCATTTCGCCCGTATGCAAATTACCACCCCAGTGGTCAAAGGTCACAAGCTCCAGCTAGCCCCTCCCCCACCCTCGCAGCATCCGTTCACTAACAACTTCGATAGAGCCGACACAGACAGCCGTTAGGCATGTATTAGACAAACGATGGCTCTATCTAATTGTTTATCTCTCACAAAGACAAGTGGACAACATAAACACATAACATATAGAAGCTTCAGTGGGTACGAGCAATAATGCTGTAAACGTAAATGTAAACATAGAGTTGAAGCTAGGTGCTGAAACAAATGATACATACATATATTAAACATAAATGAATAACAGCACCAGGGACCAAGTTTTTAAGAGAGAAAGTAGTGAATTAAAATGCTACGAAAATAAGGGCATGCGCCGACCGAGGCGCATCCTTAGGATGTTGCATGAAGCCTTAATCACTGCATTCGGCAGCTAAGAGTCTTTCCAAAGGCAAAACTTCCGAAGAAATAGTAGATTATATTAGATGGAATGAGCCCCTCTTGTGCGTTTTGCCTCTACCTCTCTTGGAGTTCCGATTCATGTAATAACATTTCAAGAAACTATAGATTCTTTTTGACATAGCTCTCATCCAAAATTTGATCTTTCCATTTGTTAAGAATCTCGAAGGGACTACGATTCTTCATAAATATTAGTAGATGAATTGATTATTTTTAAAACGGAAAATAATTAGGACATTAAAATTTAAAATAGATTTGATAGCTTGAGAGGTCAAAGAAAAACGAGTCTGAACACTGCTATTCTACTACGTACTATGACGTTTTCTTACAGGTTTGACATCAGCTATCCTAAAATAAATACATTAATAATCAAGTTCTAAATTAGTGAATTTCAAGTCAATGTGAACAAACTCAAATGAATAATAAAGACTTGGGAGGAGGTCCTTGTTTTGGTGATGGAGTGGGAAGTACCACATCCATCCTCTAGAATCACAAAGAGAAATATGATCATGGCACTTGCTCCTAACGATACACTCTTCAGTTGAGACAAATTAATCTCCAAATGTTTTATTTAATTATTCCCTATTTCAAATAAAATATCAAAGATATAGTCACTGTTACATTAAGTTGGGTATAAACATTCATTGTTCAACAGGATTCCCATTTCCCCAGTGCACGATATACTTGCTGATCTTAACATTTAGTTTACACGGAACGGTAAAAAACAAAGAAAGAATTTGGCATAATGGCACTTACCTATACAAGTGTAAACATGCACGCAGGACCAAATGTCATACCATCTTTTATATGTTATAAGTTACTTTTCACATGAAGCATTTTATATCTATATTATAATACGTTGAATATAATTTCAAATTCTCATTTTGTGCTTTGAATATTCATTTACTTTCAGAAAGTATAGAATGATGTGTGGGTATGGTAAATACAAGTAGACTGCTGCTTTAACTACTTGAACTCTACAACAACGTGAAGTGGTTTTATTACGATTTGAATTAGGTAACAGCTGTACATATTCTTCATTTACATTTAATACGTGGTGTCTGAGTAACGAATTGAGGGGCGTAAAGACTTTTTAATTATTTTAATTATTATTATTACTTTATTTTTTTTTGAGAATTTACAAAATTTCCTTAATTATCACCCTTTAATTATTTTCAAGGATTAAAATTATTTTTTTTTTATTCAGGCCGGGGGGGGGGAGGCGATGGTGTCATCACACAGTTGTTGTAGATATGGCAAAGAAAAGAAATAGATCATTTGAAATAAACTTTACCAAGATATGCAAATAACGCACTTCTGATTATTTTAAAAAAATCATATAATAGTTTAATCTTCTAATCTAAATACTACACTACATCAAGCCATATACATTTGCGTTTTCAATACATGTATTACTAATATAATGTACTATATTTTTTGCATACTATAACTTATGATATAGAGGCATAACTACTTTTTTTTTTTCAAATCAAAAGAATCGCAGTGATAAACAATTTGAATGTAAACAAGTTAGGTTGACAAGGTTGTCGAAATAAACAGGGTGGCAGAGATAAACAGAGTGCAAGATATAGGCAGAATTCCATAGCTAGACATACTGGCAGAGATAGAGAGAGTGTCAGAGATAAACAGAGTGGCAGATATAAATAGCGTTGCGAAGCTAGACAGACTGACTGAGATAAAATAAGTGGCAGAGATAAACAGGGTGGCAGAGATAAAGAGGGTTGTCGAGATAAACATACTGGCAGAGACAAACAGATTTAGCAGTGATAATTACATAGATATTTAATGATATAAGAAAAACATTACAATATATGGGATAAAAAAATTGGTCTAATGTTAAGACATTTGATGATTAGAAGTCTCTTGTGGGAATGTGAATTTGTTTTGTACTTAAGATATGTGCACATTGGAATTTAAATATAACGAGCAAAAATGAACACAAGAAACCAAATGCCTATTATAGATAATATTCGAATATTATATGACACCCTGTATCTGAAGGAACCTTTAAGGAATATTGCAAAGGTCTGGCAAAATTTAGTGTTTTGATTGTTTAGGTTTATATTGTGTACACTTGTAATGAGGTAACGAATGATGTTACAGTTTGGTAGCTTAAGACGTATTTTTTTAAACAATTTCCCCAATACCAATATAGATTGATCAATATCGATTAAAGATGCTAACCATTACTACCAATTCAACAAGTGTTTTGATACATATCAGAGCCTGACAAACTCTGATGCTTTCTATATAAAATAACATAAGACAGCGATTGTAAATCTCAAAGACAACAACATGGAAATCGTTTTTCAATGGATCCCAGCACACATTAAATAGAAGGCAATGAAAACGCAGACATACTGGCCATATACCGTAGAATGCACAGACCATTGAACATTCCTCACTACCAGAAAGAAATAAAGAAAGTGATAGAGAGTGGAATAAATAAGACATAGACCATCTGTAATTCAAAATGTCTTGAAAAGTGATAACTATTACAAGCTGTCCTGATAAGACCAACATAGAATGTTTCGTCCCAGGACTTTACACAACAGAATGAAATCCCACATATGTTCCGGAAGCAAAACATTTGGACTAGTGAAACTTGCCCTTGAGGAGTGTCAGCAGAGAATGCCGACCATTTCCTTTACAGATGCAATTTTAATTCCAGAGGCCCCAAAATCCTGTTTAAGAATTAAAACTATACGGTGAACTGCTTGATTTGGAAACAAAATGAAATAAATAGAAAAAAACCAAACCTAATGAAATACTCAGCAAGACACAAAGATAGAGACACATTTATTATACAATTCGCTATAACTAATTCGTACAAGTGCTCCTTCTTCCTTAGTGCCATTTTAAAATGAAATGGGTTGCCTGAATCAGCCAAGAAAACCAACGAATTACTTAGCAGAGTACATCATTGATTAACATGCATGCCTAGAGTGACACATGAAATGCGTAGGACGTAATATCTTCTTATTTGAGGTAGCGTCTGTAATATATAAGATAAGATAAGAGCTTCGCGGTTCATCTAAGATACAGGACTACTCGTCTGAACCACCCAACATAAGAATGAGAACGAAGAAGAAGAAGAGTCCATCCTTAATTATATTGGAACTTGACCATTTCTTTGGACCCAACAGCTGCGTGGAGTGCAGGGAACTGCTGTGTGGGCGACAACTTTCCGATCCTAGCCAGGCTCTCCTCTAGTTGAAGTCCACGAGATTTGACACAGTCGTTTCACCGGTGAAGAAAAGAAATTGCTGTTCCCCAATGATTTAAGAAATCAGCAAACATGAAATAAAAAATTGGCTGCGTATAATTAAGGGGAAGTAAGAATTTATTATGGTAGTGACATAGTTATTATTCTTTTGTGTGTTTTGTTTTACCTTCAATTTTTTTGGAAATATATACATTTTTAAGATTTATGTTTTATTTTTACAGAAAATCCAAGTTATCTGATGGATATCAAGAGACTTAAATTGTATTGTTAAATATATAGAGTAATGTTTGTTTGTCTCTTGGTTAGATGTGTATGAATATGCCAAACGTTTACAATGTATAGTAGTGTTTCCCATTTACTGGGGATTTTATAAAATACCCATTTATTATGTTAATAAATTAAAGTGTGGTTGGGGGGGGGGGGTCAAAAATTATAAAAGGGGTACACGTAGGTCAAAAGTTCTGGAACATAACGCCAGATTCACTTCACTTCCCACTACATGACTACAAAGTGCACTAAGAAACAAATTAATTCCACTTATCTTATTCATGGCAAACCGGTAACACAGACTAAAATCGCAAAATACCTAGGTGTTATAATAAATGAAAAACTATCATGGAATCCACATATTGATGAAACTATAAAAAAATCAAACAAAGCATTAGGATTTATTAAAAGAAATTTCTATAAATCAAATAAGAACATAAAACTAAAATGTTATTTAACCTTGGTTAGGCCAATAATAGAATATGCATCCTCCGTTTGGGACCCCTCAACTCAAGAAAACATTAAGAAACTGTAACAGACACAAAATAGAACAGTGAGATTCATAACAAACGAATATTCACATTTGACTAGAGTAACACCTTTAGTAAAATCACTAAATTTAGAAAGCCTTCAGGACAGAAGACTCAAAAGTAAAGTAACAATTATACATAAAACACTGAACCATAATCTTCAAATACAAAAACAAAATTTAATAAAATACTCTGAAAGACACAAAGATAAAGACACATTCCTCATCCCATGTGCTAGGACAAATTTGTACAAATACTCCTTCTTCCCTAGTGCTATTAGAGCATGGAATGGGTTGCCTGAGCTAGCCAGGAAAACCAGTGACTTGGCAGAATTTAAGTCATTGGTTAATATGCATGACTAAATGCATGACGCGTAGGACGTAATCATCTTCTTTTTTGAAGTAACGTCTGTATTATATAAGAAGAAAGATAAGATAAGAAACTACAAGTAAATCTATTGACTAAGTATCACAGTTTCCTAGAGTTCTTAAGGCTAGACTGTCTCGATGGCTGGAGATACACAAGAAAGCAGTTAGTGATGTGGAACTAATCAAGTCAATATGTCGAATGGGATGGGCAGGAAAAAAAACGCTTTAAAAACTAATTATAGGCTGATGACTACAGCAAACGAACATAAGACACATGAAATACGTAGGACGTAATTATCTTCCTTTTTAAAGTAACGCCTGTAATTAGAATGGATAAGATAAGATAAGATAAGATATAAGGAAATGACTGAAAATGATCGTGGCTTGTGAGAAGGCTACATCGAGAATGTTTGGAAGTTAGACTGACATGATGATGTGGTTAGGTTTTGGTAAATCCCCAAAGTGAACTGGGAGGCGCGAACACTTAATAACAACTTAGGAATTAGAAATACAATACTCCCAAGAAATCTTGACATGACAGTGACACCGCCAAGGCAGAAATGAGGCAGAGTTTTTTTACGTAACAGCAAGAGGGGAAACAACTCTTCACGTTTTGTCATGAGCGGTTATTCAACACGATGAATGCTAACATTCTGCCCGCTAATAATGGATAGATTGGTCATATCTTGAGATAAGTGAGATTTCTATCAACTGATGTACTATGCCTTTCGGTTGTTTCTAACAACGAATATGAAACACTTGGCAAGAGAAGTGAGTTGGAGATTTTTTTTACGATAAAGTCAACGCTCAATTGTTGGTCACTGTTGCCAACTAAATTGAAATGAATTGAGCTATAAATTGAACAAGATTTAAATAAGTGTCAGTGGATCGTGCATCAAATTTTCTTTATTACCGCTAGTTAGTAGCCCGTTTGTTTTTAAATAGTAATTAAGTCATTAATTGAAAATTTAATGCTTCTTCCATATAAAACTGTTGTGTGTGTGTGTGCTATACACAGAAGCGCTGGGAGAATTTAATTCTGCCGAGTTAAAATATGCACAAAATTATCCTATACCTTTAAAAAAACAACAACCTCACTTCTCAACACGTCCTTCATTCTACACATAGGACACACCAACAAAGAGAGCTATTAATATTTTTTCGCTGTGTACTATGAAAAGCTCCAGTAGTGACAGATGCTTTGATTAAGTCAAAAGTCCAGCACAGATGCGTTAATTTTTTTATTTTTTTTTACCTTCTACTAGATCTGGAATATGCAGTAATTAGCACCTGTGCCTGGGAAGAGATTTTAATGGCATCTTTCACCAGCCTTTAGCCAATAATACTTCCATGCAATAATTAAATGATGGTAAAATCATAGGCCACTGGGGTAACTAGGGAGGTGCGTTAAGGCATTTTGTATTTAGTTTTAAGACTCTAAAACTCTAAACTCTTATTATTAGTAGTACTAGGTGACCGACTCTCGCTCGGTTGAATGATTTGTTTCACCAGTTCAGCAATGTTTGTGTGTGTCTATTTATATAAACGAGAGCGGAAATCCATTTTCAGATATTTTTTTTCTCATTTATATACATAGGCCTACATACACAATTTTAAAGAAAATCGTTAGAGCCGTTTTCAGAATAAAATGTATATATATATATAAATAAATAAATAAATATACAGATATATATACACATACATACATATATATACACATACATATATATATATATATATATATATATATATATATATACAAGAACTGCTCGCTTTAGACTATAGGATTAAAATTTTACGAATTTACGTCTTTAGTAAACAAACATTTCTACTTATATTGTCACGTGACATTCCATTTTATTTTTTTTTTATTTTTTTTTTTGCATTGCGTATCTTTCATGCAATTAACAGTGCCGGATTTAGACTGGAGGGATAGTGGAAGGCAGTTTTTCCTTTGCAACTTCTTCAGAATTATCGAAAATATACTTGTTACCTTTTGTGTGTATGTGGACCCCAAGAAAGCTATAGCATACATTGACAATGGTGAATTCAGCACTGGTGGTATTACAGGCTCAGTGCCATATGGTTAAAGCTCATTTGTGGAAACTTGGGGAAGGGGAGGGAGTATCAAGGCAAGGTTTTTGTGCTCAGTAAACACATCTCAACTCGAGTCGGGATTCGAGCTCAAGCCCCCTTTAATAGGTAGTCAAAAGATTCCTCCCTTCAGCCACATATCTCCTTTACCATGGAATGATAAGTCTTAAGTACAGCAAATATTTTATACGCCAAGCTACTGTGAGGGCTGAACATAGAACTAAATGACTTCTACCTGACACAAACGTACGTGTCTAGTACTAGTACAATAGCAATGATACTGCCAAGTACAATAGCAATGATACTGCCAAGTATTCGTTAGCTCGATTTGTCAAAAGGGCAACATTCAAACTCAGGTGAACTGAGACTTCCGCTTTATGTTTCAGGAAATGTATGAATGGCGGGCATAGCTTTAATTGGGTGCCTTGGAATCTACTGAACGGGAAAGTTGTGGGAGTTTGTGTAAGTCACAAAACTCCACAATGTAAACCGTTGAGCATTGAAGAATAGATTGTCTATCTTATAGAGCTAATGAACTTTACTTCTCTGTATAATAGGACACAGAGAACGGTATATTTATAATAGTGTTAATACTGCTTTAGTCTATCTGTCTTTTGTGCTCGGTTCTGATACAATGTTATCAGTAGACACACGAGGGGGGAGAGTATCTGGGAGGTTTCCCTGCGCCCTTTCGAGCTCAACAATAAAAATTCAACTCAATTTAAAACTCATATTTTAAATATTCTTAGTCTACATAGAGATTCAAACTCTTCTTCAAGTTTGGGCCACCTAACAACACATCCCACACCGTATAGATATAGATCTGTATCTTATGTTCCCCTTTCAGACCTTGCGATCTATAGGGCAAATGGTGTAAAGGTCATCTGTTCACGGTTAACATGGGTGTCGTGTGGTCAGCAATACGACCAAGCGCCTTTACTTTCTCCAACTAATGTCAGGTACCCATTAGAGCAAGGTGGACTCAGAGGCGCCCAAAGATCTCGAAATTTAACACGATTCGAACCTGGGACCCCAGTTCGAAAGCCAAGCGCCTTACCGCTCAGCCAACACGCCCCCAGATCTATATGTAGATTAGTCTTATTTTCCATATTTTTTAAAGTATAAAACAAGAATGATGTATAATAAACAAGTAAGTAATGAATAGATAACTCATAATGGTAACAATATGTCTTACAGACCATAACATATCTAGATTTCAATTTGATTTTTAGCTCCCTTGTCACGGCCACATTCTATATGCTTGCCATTCTTGGACACTGACTGCCGATCCCGAGAAAAGCATCAATATAATGGAACAGAATGATTCTAGGCATCATTCGCAAAGATATTAGAAACATGATTAATACAGCAATGATGACCTGTTAACCACTCTAATACAACGCAAACTGAAGCTCTATGGCCACATCAGAAGGTTCTCAGAGCTCACAAACATAACATAAAAGAATGGACAAGACTGTCATTGGATGCAATTCTTTCCATGGCACAGAGCAATGAGAAATGAAGAAAGAGAGTCAACAGATCTTGTGTAATGCCCCAACGGTATGAAAGACTAAGGGATGGGTGAAGGTGAATCTAGATATTTGCCTCATTGGTTGTAGAGCTAAATCTAGTATGTTTTAATGTCTACTTGGTGTGTAGACAATATCGATGCTCAACGCATTAAAACTTACCACAGTAAATATCTAGACTTTCTGATATAGGAACGCAGAACTTTAGCAATAAATAATAACACTTCACTGAAATGAATTAATCCGCCTAAAATGTTGAGTCCGAAATTCTGCGTCTCTGTTAAAATCTACTTAACACAAGAAATGTCAGAGACTATTTCAACTGTGTGAAACAGGAATTGATGGTTGATCAGAAAAATCCACCGACACAGAGGTAGCACCCCGTCACAGGTATATTAAAAAGTCCTGAGTCTTGTTTTCCTTTTTGTTTTTTTTATTTCCAAGAGCGTGTGCAGGTATTCGGAGAAACGATGCGTTACGTGGGTGTGTGTGTGTGCGCGCGAGCAACAGTGTGAACGCGTGTTTGTACGCTCTGGGCGCTGTGCCGCCTCGATGATAGTCCGCGACACGAGAACCAGCACGACTCGTAGCTAGTGGAACGTGCGTCTGGCGCGTGCTGGTCTCTCTGTCAGAAGCTCAGAGAGTGAGGTTGTGTGTGTGTGTGTGTGTCTGTGAGAGAGAGTGAGGTTATATGTGTCTATGAGAGAGAGTGAGGTTATATGTGTGTGTGAGAGAGTGTGAGAGTGAGGAAGAGAACTAAAGATGAAACAAGAAAAGTGCAAGACACTGAAGAACATGAAAGAGAACGAAGTCACATGCATTGATTTATTGGCTAATTGAATGATCTATGGGGGGGGGGGGGGCAGTATAGATGAGGGGTGTGGGTTCGAGTGAAAGGGGGATTTTTGTTATAATGAGATGGGAAAAGCTAAAAATAAAATCTTCTTAAGACATAGATATTGGATATTGAGCAAGAGGACTCAACAACAACAAAAAAAAGTGCAGAGATCAAAGAAAAAATGACAGAGAGACCGATGGAAAGACAGAAAGACAGTGTTATAGACAAAGGCAGAAAGCAGAAAGTGCAAGCCAGAGTCAGAAGCGGGCTGACAGAAAGACGAAGAGAGAGAGAGAGAGAGAGAGAGAGAATAAAAAAAGAAAGAAAGATGGAGAAAGAAAAAAAATATTGAGAGGAAGAGATGGGAGGAGAAAGAGGGGGAAAAGAAGAGCTAGAGTGAAAAGAGGGAAGTAGAGAGAAAAGAGTGAAAGAGAGAGAAAAGAGGAAAGGAGAGAGAAAAGAGTGAAAGAGAGAGAAAAGAGGAAAGCAGAGAGAAAAGAGTGAAAGAGAGAGAAAAGAGTGAAAGAGAGAGAAAAGAGGAAAGGAGAGAGAAAAGAGTGAAAGAGAGAGAAAAGAGGAAAGGAGAGAGAAAAGAGTGAAAGAGAGAGAAAAGAGGAAAGGAGAGAGAAAAGAGGAGAGCAGAGAGAAAAGAGTGAAAGAGAGAGAAAAGAGTGAAAGAAAGAGAAAAGAGTGAAAGAGAGAGAAAAGAGGAAAGGAGAGAGAAAAGAGTGAAAGAGAGAGAAAATAGGAAAGCAGAGAGAAAAGAGTGAAAGAGAGAGAAAAGAGGAAAGGAGAGAGAAAAGAGTGAAAGAGAGAGAAAAGAGGAAAGGAGAGAAAAAAGAGGGAAGGTGAGAGAAAAGAGGAAAGCAGAGAGAAAAGAGTGAAAGAATGAAAAAAGAGTGAAAGAGAGAGAAAAGAGTGAAAGAGAGAGAAAAGAGGAAAGGAGAGAGAAAAGAGGAAAGGAGAGAGAAAAGAGTGAAAGAGAGAGAAAAGAGGAAAGGAGAGAGAAAAGAGGGAAGGTGAGAGAAAAGAGGAAAGGAGAGAGAAAAGAGTGAAAGAGAGAGAAAAGAGTGAAAGAGAGAGAGAGAAGAGGGAAGGTGAGAGAAAAGAGAGAAGGAGAGAGGAGGTGAGTGCAGAATAGAGAGAAAAGAGAGGTACAAAGAGAGAGAAACAGAGAGAGAGAGAGAGAAATAGATTTTAAAGATTATGTAAATTGAAGGATTTTTATTTCCCTGCAGGTAGGCCAACCACTTTCCTCGTTATAAAAGGGAAATAATTCTCTCTACATGCTAAATAAACATTAGAAGTCAATTATAAAAACAACTGTTTTAGCGACAATTACCTGAATGTCTTCAAATTACATTTTAACCGCCTTTTCTATTTATTTACAGACGATAACTTTTGAAATGTGACTTGCCGACGACAGGCAAGTGAAACGATCAAACAGTACAACTCTACGTAACATTCTGAATGGAGAACGCAGTGCAAAGGCAGCGACAGACAGAGCCTGGAGCAGACGATGTTAAAGACTAGAAGCTATGCAATAGAGTGAAAATTTGAAAGGCGTGTATTCAGTTCCACCAAGGGACGTCAGCACACCATGTCTTTCTACAAGCTGATTTTGAAGCGGTATTCTTGACTTTTGTTTACTGGTTAGAAATAAGGGCATTATTTCGGACTTGTTAAGACCCATCAAGAGGTCATTAAGGTAGGTCGAAAAAAAAAACATTTTAAAAATAAAATAAACTGCCGACGCTGTGATGGAAGTTAGGGACTCCACTTACCTTTCGTTGTAACTCGTGTCCAGTCTAAGCAAAGTAAATATGGTGGTAGAGAGGCTAAGTACGCTTGAACTTGGCTTGGCTTGGCTATGAAGTGGGCTCGAGGCTCGACCCCCGACTCGAGCAGAGTTGGGTTTACTGAGCGCCTAAAGGCAGCATGGAAAACCTTCTCCCAAATACCCCCTCCCCCCACTGGTCCACAAATGAGATTGGACCATTGCGCTCTGACCATGCTATGAGCATGAAAGCAGCGCTATATATATATATATATATATATAAGCTATAAATATATATATGCAAACATATTTTTTTCGTTTTTCTTTTCTCATGGTGATACAACAAGTGGCGCAGTGTTCTGGGAAATGCCAACACTGAGGAGAAAGGAGATAGAAAACGAAGTGGATTTTAAAAATTCTAAAATGGAAGATTTCTTTCTGTCTTTTCAGAATCAAACTTTATAAAAAAAAAAAAAAAGAGCATAGTATTATTACATCTGAGACTTTGTTCCAACACCCACGTAGCCTATGTAGTAGTAAACATTCAGCTCATAAGTTACAATAGCCCAAAGCGTTTCTTTCCTCTGTCTAGTTTTTATTTTGCATTCAGATCTGCGTCAACTTGAATCTCTAAAGATGTTATGCCCGCCTTCTGCTCTGATCCTGACTTGAAAGTAGATCCTGTTATTACTGGGAGAGATGGAATCATTGCGCCGGTAAACACAACATTGATGGGGCTGAGCGCAATGTTTAATGGCACGCTTTAAAAGTCCCCTGGAAACTGTCTCTCAGATCCCCCTTGCTGTATAAACATCTTCCGCGCATTCATCTCTATCTTATGTGACGTCATGGTTCTGACGTGACAGCTAGCATTACGTAATCGGTGATGGTCTTGATAGGCAAGAGGGGGGTTAGACACGGGGGTCAACGTTCTGATCAGCATGACAAACAGCGAAGGTTCTCAATTCTTACATAAATTTTACATATTTTTTACAATTCATCTTATCAGCTTGCAAACTCTTAAAGGGTGGAATCTTGAACCAACCTGGGTGGACACGGATTTCGAAAATGGCTCTAACAATTTTTTCTAGGAACGGTCGAAGATAAGAAGAAGAGATTAATATCATTAATCTTCGTCCGCGTATTCATTTTTATCTATATGACGTCATGACGACGTCATATAACGTCATATGACGACTCATTTATATGTAGATGCTATCATGGAACACGGGATGTCTGGCTAGTATTTTTATCGGGAAAATCTTGAGTAAAAGAGTAAGAAGTGATAGAGACTGGGTTAGTGCAGTGAAAGTTTCCCAGGGCAAGGAAAGAGACGCTAATTTTGGTATCGTGTTTCTGAATGAGTAGATTTGAAATTAGCTAGCTGTTATATAATCTCAGGGAGTGTGAGGGGGTGAATTGTGAGGTGGGAGTGTGGTTGTTGGGTGTGATTGTGTGGTGTGAGCCTTGAGCTAGTCATATTAGGCATTGGACTTACCTCTCAATGCGATGGTAAGGAAATTAAGAAATGAGATACGACTTCTTGAATGGGGCAAGGAGGATTGGGGTTTTTGTAAGTGGAGAGTGGATGTATGTGTGTGTGGGGGGTGGTGGTGCTGGGTAGCGGGAGGTGGGAGGCTCACCTGCTCGAGATGTGGGTGGGGTGAAGGTGGGATGAGATAGATAAGATAAGCGGCTACAGGTGAATGAAAGCCGCGCGTGGCGTCTCCTGCAGGAATGTACACGAGTCATTGTGCAATACAAGCATGGGGTCATACTGTGCTTAGTCACCTACTACTTACATACTGTACTTAGTCACCTACTACTTACATACTGTACTTAGTCACCTACTACTTACATACTGTACTTAGTCACCTACTACTTACATACTGTACTTAGTCACCTACTACTTACATACTGTACTTAGTCACCTACTACTTACATACTGTACTTAGTCACCTACTACTTACATACTGTGCTTAGTCACCTACTACTTACATACTGTGCTTAGTCACCTACTACTTACATACTGTGCTTAGTCACCTACTACTTACATACTGTGCTTAGTCACCTACTACTTACATACTGTGCTTAGTCACCTACTACTTACATACTGTGCTTAGTCACCTACTACTTACATACTGTACTTAGTCACCTACTACTTACATACTGTGCTTAGTCACGTACTACTTACATACTGTACTTAGTCACGTACTACTTACATAGATGATATGCGGCCCAGGTAAGAGGAAAGGAGTGACAGCAAGGGCCCTAGGGATGCAATGCTCCTAAAACATTGCTGCATTTAAACACTCAGAAGTATTACTAAATATAACTCACCCGCAATCTATGAAATGTCAACGGTTAGAGGAAAAGAAGCATGTGCAATAAGCAAAAAAAAAAACAAACAACAAAACAGCGGGGAAAAAAAGGTTTGGTTTCTGGTAAATGTATTGACAAACGTATAGGTAACCAGGCAGCGATGGGGTTGGGGGGGGTGTTTTAAAAAGGAAGTACTGCTTTATTCATTTAATGGCAAAACTTAAAAAAAAAAGATGTCTATGACTTTTAAACATTTAAAACTATGCAAGAATGTAATGCATTTGTTATTAAATTCTAAATAACTAGTAGCATGAGAAATTCTTCATTTAACTTATGTCGTGAATTATAATATTCACTTTAACATATCCTTTAATCTGATATACCGATGGGGCACCACACAAGATCTCTTAACGTCTTTGTTCATTCCTCTTTGTCTACTGCTGTGGATATAATCTTTTACAAAGACAGGCCCGTCCATTCTTTTGAGTTGGGTTCCTATCGCTTGCTCTGTTCGCCTCTCCTTCTTTTTCCTGGTACTGTTTCCTGAAGAAAGGTCTTTGCGAGCCCTGAGGATCTTGTGATATAGCCACAGAGTTTTTAGTTTTCGTGTTTTGACAGTAGTTAGCAGATCATCATAGTGTCCAATCGCTGTATATAATTAGACAACCTTTAATGTTTATAAAGTGTGGACTTGTCAAAAAGTACAAGCAGTCTTTCTAAACATTCAAAACATTTTAGATAGTTCTAACATTTTCCTTGTTCAATTCATTCCAATTGTTAGAACAAAATAATAAGTTTGTTTTGTCACCAACAAAACACATTAATGTAAGGTTCGTATGAACGTTGCTGGTTATTACAAAGGATGCTATTTAATGATAATCAGTTGATGCGGAATCTCCGGACTGAGGGATCGGTGAAGAGCCATCTCTCACTCTTGGCCTCTGGGTAAAATTCTTCCCGTAAGGCATAGGTTCAAACTGGACACTCGCTGAGGTGATTAATGAAACGACTTTCTCAAAGTTGGTTCACTAGATCATCTGTCTACGTTGACCTTATCGTCAACGTTCAAATATAAAAGAGTTTTGACCAATAAATACATTGCGAATATAAACTAAAAAAGATGACATCTTCTCCAAATGTTTGTAAATAAAAGAAAAAAGGAAGTCGTCGCTAAGTAAAAAAAAAATGTTTTGTACTTTTTAATTCTGATAGATTGAGCTTTTTGGTGCTGCTCTTTGATTTGTTGCATTAACTATAGAGTCTGAGGCGGCTTCATTCTCGTCATGTAAGTGCGAGCCCTAAAATCATTATTTATTTTTTTTTTATTATTAAATGTGAAATGGAAATACAGTTTGAGTGATTCTCACGAAGTCAAGATGATGGTGAATGTTTATGAAACATTTCTGATAATATAGCCACGCCACAAAAGAATCAGATATTGTAAAGAGTTTTAAAAAGATAGTGTCACATGACCATTGGGAAAGTTTTTCTACCAGGCTTAAAGATTATTAGGACCTCCAAAGATTTTCTAACAGATTTTCGTTTTTTTTTTTTTTAAAGAAACTCCTTTTAGAATAATTAAGCGTTTAAGAAAAAAAAATAAAAAGAGAAATGATACATTAAAAAAACAAATAAAACAAGATTACAAAGAGAGTTTGACTTATCACACAAACTCAGAGGTGGCCTCCGTCGGATCCCTGTCGAATCCGCCTATTCGCAAGGAATATCCAAGACGTGATTTTGTTTTGATTGTCAAAAAACAGGTATCGAGCTTCGGAAACGTCTGCTCGATGTCCCAGCACACTACCAACTGAGCTATTGGCATTTTCATTTAAAAGGAACTAGAATGAGGATGAAGATCTACCTAAGCTAAACTTCTGATTTAGCACTCTTAAGATCTATATCTACTAGATCTAAAATATAAATTTGGAATAATTTAGATGTAATTTAGATAAGATTTATGTAAAAAAAAGTCTATATAATCTATCAATAGACTGATTGCAACATTAAATCTAAAAATAGTACATTATTTTAAGTATTTTATAACATTGCAATATTGATTTAGACATTTGGAAATGAAAATCTACACTTTAAGTCTAGAAGTTGGAATTATAGATGTTGATCTAGTCTATATCATTATAAACTAGACCTAGAAATTCTAAATCTAGAATATATAATGATTTTACTTAGAATATCTAGATCAAGTGTAAAAAATCTAAAATAGATGTAGTGTAAAAAGGGTAGATCAAATGTTTAAAAAAAATCTAGATCTAATTTAAAAAATCTAGTTTAGATCTAAATTTAGCTAGTATGTCTTTTTTTAATACGATAAAGTTAACAAGGTTTAATAAATATTAATGCACCAAGTTCTTTTAGGGAAAAAAATCCACTACGCACACAGCCTAGTTAGACTAAAAAATGTCTTTATAAATACCAACAAGCTTACGAGGGTTCATAGACATCGGTGCACTGAGTTCCTTAAGCATTCATTTAAAGAATTAATTTAATATGACATCAAAGGAAAAAAAGTCCATTACCTCAGAATGTGCTAGCTAAAAGCTTTTCATTTGAAGATATATATATATATATATATATATATATATATATATATATATATATATATATATATATAAATCTTCATATATATATATATATATATATATATATATATATATATATATATATATATATTGTTACAAATGACCAGTGACAGGGAGAGGTTAACGTGTGACCCCGACGAGATAACACAGCAGCGGGTGTTCCCTGGAATGTACATGTATAAACAGAGACAGGATGTGACGTGTCCTCACGTGTTGTTCCAGGGGACGAACAGATCTAAGTAGGAGGACAGTTACTAATGAACAATGACAGATAAAGGTCACTACGTGTGACCCCGACTTGATGACACCGCAGCGAGTGTTTTCTGGAATCTACATGTATAAATAAAGACAGGATGTGACGTTTCCTGACATGTTATTCCAGAGGATACTAGGAGTGTTTGTGAAACTTTAGAGAAGCGATTAGGGACTCTATATAAGCCTGAAAGTTAATGTGAAAGTCAGTCGTATGGAGTCGTGAATGAGTCGTCGGGACTGTTGTCTACTGTGCGAGACAGTAGAAGAGAGATGTGTACGACTCGATGCAAGTTAACTAGGGTAGAGTTAACTGGAGTGGACTATTGTCGTTAAGTCTATACAGCGAACTACAGTGGACTTGAGCTGTTACAGTCGATACAGTCGATGTAAGACGTGTGCGGCTCTGATTCGGTAGACTTGAGTACGACTTGGTTCAGCTTTGGGAGACCTGGAGCGACACTGGGAAGTGTGTCGTTGGTCTGTTCTGTGGAATACGGCTCGATGCAAATTGAGAAGAGAGGAATTGCAACGAAGTGAAGAGATGCAGTGCAACGAAGTATAGCTAACTGTAAACTGACAGATATTGTACAGTCTTCTACCCTACATGTTACAGTAATGTTAGAGTTAATAGTCAATAAAGTTAGATGAAGCTGAAAGTTGAGTTGTCAAGTTCTTTGCAGTGTTTTTATTTGTGTGCCTACTAATACATTTAGCCAGAAGATTCAGAAATACGTAACAATATATATATATATTTCTTTTTCAAAACAAAATCGTAACATTCTTTACCGACAAAAATCTTTGGTTCGGTTTTAGCAAGAACATTTTATGTAAAATAAGTCTAAAAAGAGATTTTCAATAATATTTTCTAGTAAATTACTTTCTTGTTCTAAAATCCTGAACAACATATTGTCGATATTTTTTAAATTAAAAAAATTCATTCCACATAAATTTGTTTTAAGTTAATACGGAAGAATTCGATATAGATAATTAAAATATAGTAACGTATTGTCCTAGAATATAAGTGTAATATATGTCAGTTATGTGATTTCAAACACTCATTTGACAAAATTTATTTTTTAAATAGCCATTTCCGGAACAACTTTATAGTTAATGAAATATAAGTCAGTATAGAAATTTTCATTTTGCAGTTATATACTATTTACTTTAAAAAACCGGAACAACAAGTTATTGATTATGTAATTTTGCAACGTTTAAGCAAGAAATTAAAGGCAATACAAGTTAGAAAAGCAAACAATCATTCGTTGGCATTATTTGTTTTTCGCAAAAAAATATCCGGAACAATCTTTTATAGAAACTTAAAAAGTATTGCGATGTTTCGGAAGGAACATAAAATGTTATATCAGATTTTCAGATAGCTTTTAGTTTTATTGTTTTTTATCTAAACAGGAAGGACAGACCGAACAACAGACAAAAATTCACAAAAATGAGCGGCTTTTATCCTGATGGGGGTACTAAACAAAAACTAAATAAAATCTGATTTTTTTTTAATTTTGAGGAACTAGTTTAGTACCATGTTTTACCGCGGCCGTTACACAACTGTACGAAATTCGCTGCATTTAAAAAAAAATGTGCGTGATATTTACATACAAAGTGCATTCTTAGCCTTTATAAACAAACAGAAATATTTTCATTTAATTTTAGCAGCTAGTCGACCAGGACAGCTGCAGTGAACTAATATTTATATTTGCTGTTAACATTTCTTGTACATTTTATAAATATAAAAATAGTTTGCATAATTAATTTTATAAACTAAACGGTTTGTTTTTAGAAACAAAAGTTGCCGTTGCACCTAAACTTTGCAAGCTGCATGCTGCATCGCATGATGAAATAATATTTTTAAAAATTACTCTTCTAGTTTTTGAGACGGACAGACGGACATTTTGCACAAACCTAATAGCGGCTTTTTCCCTTACTGGGGCCGCTAAAAAAGACTTCTTGACGAGTTTTTAAAGCTAGTGTAGAGCTAGTGTAAAGAGAAAGTAAACAACAAAATACTTGTGTGTGTGTGTGTGTCTGTCTGTCTGTTTTGTCGCCACTTTGGTGTGTCACCCTAGGCAGAGACGGCGTTATGAGATGAATCCAAACTCATTTTTTTTTGTTCAAGCTAAACTGTTTGACATGTTGCATGTTTTACTTTCCCTATGGACAGATAGTGAGTGTTTGTACAGAGAAAGACATTGAGTGCTTCCTAAAGATTGTACACAGACTGTCAGCCAGGTGCTGGAACACAAATGTGGAGCAAACTGACCTAAAGAGAGAGTCAATAGTTTTATTTTTTATATCCGGCACCAGTTACTTCCCTTTGTGGGTTTATTACAAAAAGAAAAGAGAATAGAGGACTTGGCCGTGTGAGAGAAATGGAGAGTGGGTTCAAAGATAGGAGGAGAGAAGAAAAACAAAACAAAACAAATACTTTCCAAACAGAACAAAGCTTATAAGAAGTGTAGTTGTATCAATTAGTTTTGGATCAGTCATGAAAACAATAATAAATCTGTGCGATTAGAAATATTGTTACCCTTTGAACTTGTTTATCGCTATTTCATGCTTTGAGCTTTCTTAATTCGCTTTGATCCTATCAATTATCTGGACCAGTTGGTAAACCAAGGGCCGAGGGAGAAAGGGATATCTGGGTTGATTTTGCTGTAATCGTTTTTTTAAAAGCATTAATAAAAAAATAAAAAAACGGAAAACCATCTGAATTCGAACTATGAACGTAAGTCTCCTCCAGCCGACAGTCTAACAATCTCTAACCACTCTGTTTGTGAGGCGCGTATGAAAACAGAAGATGGTATAATTATCTATTGTTTGTTTCAAATTTACTTCAAAGCGGCGTCAATTGAAGGAAAATATTTAAGCTTATACCACAACATTAGTCTTGTACAATTTCTTTCCCTTGTTCGAGATACCAAACAAATTAATTTATTCTTAGAATGTCAATATCTCGACTATTGACGCCAAAAGCTAAAAAGCTGAAGGTATCCTAAAAAGCTGAAGGTATCCTAAAAAGCTGAAGGTATCCTAAAAAGCTGAAGGTATCCTAAAAAGCTGAAGGTATCCTAAAAAGCTGAAGGTATCCTAAAAAGCTGAAGGTATCCTAAAAAGCTGAAGGTATCCTAAAAAGCTGAAGGTATCCTAAAAAGCTGAAGGTATCCTAAAAAGCTGAAGGTATCCTAAAAAATCCTAAAAAGCTGAAGGTATCCTAAAAAGCTGAAGGTATCCTAAAAAGCTGAAGGTATCCTAAAAAGCTGAAGGTATCCTAAAAAGCTGATGGTATCCTAAAAAGAAAAAAAAAAAAGAGAACAAGAAAAGTTTTACTTTTTTGATATTTCAGACAGGGGGTAATACTCGTGACAGTTTGGAAGGCATTGTAACGTTGGTATTTATCATCAAACTTTTTCAGTAATAACTACATAGAGTACATACATGAAGAAATAAAGACTACTGTATTTGAAAAAAATAATCAGATGACCTATTTAGAAACGCATAGCTTATTAATGTCACAGAATTAAAAAAATGAAAACAATCGCTACCATTATAAATACAGCAATTCGGAAGGCAATGTGTACATTATATGTTGATTTTCGAAATTCACGAAATATTTAGAGCCCAAGGAAACATAACATGTACCTGACTTTAGTTGGGATAAAGGCGGTTGGTTGTTGTGTGCTCGTCAACCATTGACCAAAGAAACATGACCATAACATCATCCGCCTTATAGATCGACAGGTCTGATAGGGGAATTTTACTTTGCTTACTGGTTTCTCAATAACTTGGAAACCTAGCTTGACTGTCTGCATCTTAGAACTGGCTATACACACATTAGAACATCAAGTCCACTTGCTTGAAGGTAATATAATATCCTTACATTCAGTAAAACTTATAATGTGAAGATCATTTCATATTATAGCAAAGCGTCTTATGGCGTTGAGCCTGTTTATTCATAAGTGCTGTCATCTTAACGTTGGTGACTTTGTAGTGCTTTTAAGAAAAATTTAATAATTTTACTACACTATTTTACACAATACTCTAGCAATAGTTACCTTTTTTATCTTAGTTATCCCCTGCTATATTTTTTCCGATTCTTTTGCATTTTGATTCCAATCAACACGTTTCTACACAAGATAATAATTTGTGATTTGTGAAGGACTGTGATCATGCGACACCTCCATCAAACCAATAAGAACCTGCATGTGACTGGATATGTCATCTAAGGGACATAAAACGTTGTTTTTTTTTATAGATTCATTCGAATATATTTATACTAACGTCGATCTCTATTCGAAATAAAGGACTTATTTTTTTATTGCTTATCGTTTAGTGTGTATTTGGAATTGACGTCTACAAGAAGCACTATATACGGATGTATGGTATTTACCCACTATGTTTTAGATTAGTATTAGACTTTAAAGTCTAAAAGATTTTTTATAAATCTTGACGCTTTTATAGGGAATATTATAAAAATTAAAATTAAATTAAAATTAAAATATAAATTAAAACATTCTACTGGCATAAATACGGCCTTTGCAGTGGCCAGTCCGCCTATTGAGCCAAATATATAATAATGAAATGGAGAAGGTATTCTTTCTATATGTATACCTAGTGTTATTTGTACAGTGAGAAGTTTTAATTGTTTAGTAGAAATTTCGCATTTTTTGTCTATTGTTTTTAACCTTTTCTGAGATTTGTTTCCTTTGATATTTGAAACATTTTAAAATCTTCAAATTTCGACCCTAACAATATTAGGTAGTTGAATGGTGAATATTTGAATTCTGAAACGAGTGGTCTGGAGATAAAATAAAACACAAAATTGCGCAGTGAGATTCTTAATAAACGAATATTTCCATTTGACTATAGTAAAACCTTTAATAAAAATCATTAAATTTAGAAAGCCTTTAGGAGAGATGACTCAAAAGTAAAGTAGCAATTAAACATAGAACACTGAACCATAATCTTCAAATACGAAATCAAAATCTAGTAAAATACTCTGAAAGACACAAAGATAAAGGCACATTCCTCGTCCCATATGCTAGGACAAATTTGTACAAATGCTCCTTCTCCCTTAGTGCTATTAGAGCATTGAATGGATTGCCTGAGCCAACCTATGAAAACCAGTGAATTGTCAGAATTGTTGGTTAGCATGCATGACTAGATGCATGGCGCTAAGGACGTAATCATCTTTTTTTTTTAAAGTAATGTCCAAAGTATATAAGATAAGATAAAATAAAATCGCGGTGAAGATTGGTTGATACTAAACTTCGGGATGTCATGAATGCCCCTTTCTTCTACCCAACACTAAATGTTATCTGACATAAGTTTGTAAAGTTAAAGCTGTTGGTCTTTATGTTGGCCACATGACACCGTTTTAAATCTTCGGCCTATCAACATCTGCCACCAAAGATAAAACGGGATAGTTTTGTAGGCCTATAACCCTTTACTTCATTCCTATCCCAGACTTTGGGATGGCGGGAGATGGCGGCGGCTGGTTCACCTGGACCACAATATAAAGTGCATACAATACGGCGGGGGGAGCCCAGGTGTATTTTATTTACTTTTTTGCTTTTTAGATTTCCAAATGCTTTACCAATCATCAGCATGCTACAGGACAAAGCAAGAGGACATATAGGACAGACTTTCGATAAAGAAAATGTAAAAAATGAATTAATCTTTTTTTTGTTTCTGTACACAGATAATACATTGGAACATAGATGGATACATATTTCAACACTTGGGATTACAATAACGGACAAATCAGTCCCAAAGATTGATAATAACGCTTACGCTGAGATAATTTCGCAACACTGACAGGTGAAGGTGACCCGCTGCTAGGAACACCTGAGCCCTGTGACTTTGTTACATCCGGCACGAATGATGCTTCACCTGTTGGCTCTGTCTGATTTCACAATGTTTTGCGACCTTTAGAACTCTTTGACTTTCCTGATGGTACAGGTGGTACAGGTGATACTACATTGTCGGTGGTGGGAGCTGTCAGAATACACGTCCGACTTTATTTTTCTTAACTGTATATTTGCATTATGTCAGCAATATCTTGTTTTATATTTTACAGCCACTTCAGCAATAGAGACTAGGGTAAACCAATCTATATTAAAATGGTCAAGGTAATTATATGTTTGATTAGGTCTTTTCATGTAAACTATCAGTGATGAATAAATTATACCAATTATCAGGGCCCATTTTGTAAGCTATTAGGGCTCATTATGCCAACTCTTAGAGCCTATTACTATTATGTAAAATATCAGAACCCATGTAAACTATCACAGCACACTTTATAGAATATCAGGGCCCATTAAAGTGTTAGGGCCCATTACATATTTAATTCGGGCCTATTATGTAAAGAGCCAGGGCTCAATAAGTAAGTGTCAGAGTACATTCTCTAGCCTGCTGAAAGCTGAATGATGCCTTTAGGTACACTAGCAAGGTCCATCGTTTCGAATATATGTACTTATTAATGAAGTTATACGCACAAGAAAATATAGACTCTCTGATACTTCTGTCTAATGCAATCCACGAACAGAGGATGTGAAAGATGATCTTCAAAAACTATCTGTCCAACACATCCTCGAGATAACGTTTGATTGGGTTAGATGTAGATGTGTACAGCTGCAAGTCTCCCACAATCTTAAATCAAGGCATTTTTTAACTTCATAGGCAAATAATTGTGAATCAATTCTTAGAACATAAAACGGTTCTTTGTTGAAGCTAGTAATACTTATTAGATAAGTCATATACATTACTTCACTCTCTAGACAATTTTGAAACTTATGTTAATTGGGTCAAGAGATTTAAAATATAAGAATGAATTATTTGTTGACAATAATGATTATTATTTTTTAGTTACATTTTTTTTCTCGAGAGACACATAATAAACAGTAATATTACGCTGTAAGGGGAAGAATTCTGTACGATTAACTAATCTTAATATAAGTACAGTTTTCGCCCTTGAAATTCTTACTTTTTTTTGGTTATTATTATTACCAATAATCTTATTACTATTATTATTGGTTTGTTTAATTTCCATGTACACAAATAGAATCGGTACGATAGGAAATATCTAGCAGTGAATGCATATGTGACTGCATTCCTCTAAAAAGTACAGTTCGTGAATCGATTTTGGAAATCAATTGGATCAGTGAGTGTCAAACAGCATGGGGCAATAGACCTAATGGTTGAACCGTCAAAGTTTAAACTGACCAGCTGGACATCGTGACACATGCATTCCTAGATGGTCATGTGTAGAGAGCATGTTACGTCAGTTACTTGTATTGTTATTCTTGATGACATCCAAGCAAAGTGCACTTTGTGATTCTCTTATCCGATTGTCTGCTTCTAGTCTTGTAATGAACATTCGCATTTTTTTTTTTTTGATGATGATGCGCTCTAAAACAGTGATTCCCAAACTGTGGTCTGCGACTTGGTACAATTCAAAAGAACTTCTTTACTAAAAGCCATTATACGACGATGTCATTGTTGACGCAGCTTGGCCAAACAAAGTAAGAGAGTTAAAGATGAAATGCTTTATTATGAAATTGAAATTAAAAACAAGAAAAAAAAAACTTTAAAGACAATACCTCCTTTAAACAAATTATTAGAGCGATTGTTTTTCTCTAATTAATTAATTAATGCTAGTTTTCAAAAAACGGAAAAAAATCTTTTGAATGAATGAGGATATTCCCGAAGACATAGAGTCTTTTCTACTTCTCTTGCCAAATTAAAATGCATTAATTTTATAATTTGATAAATAATGACAGTCAAACTCTTCGCGTGTTCTTCAAGTGGCCAACCAGCTCGTCATTATTTCCCTAACGATACACATCAACTGTCAAATTTTTAGCAAATCTTTGGAGCCGTTTTCGAGATGTTTGTCCAGGTTTTTCAGACCACACCCCCAGAAGGTTTCAGATTCCAGGAAGGTAAGAGTTAAAGAGAGGTACTGTACACATAATAAATTAAAATGTTAGGCTTACTTTTCTACAGCAATATACGCAAGTCCTCCATCTACTCCACTTGCTCAGTCCACAACTAAAACTACCTTCCAGAGTGCAGACATTTAAAAGTCAATGAAATCGTGATTAAAGTTCGAGTTCTCTTGATAATGAATGTCAATAATATCGAATTTACAAAAAAAAATATTTCTTCATAATCTTACTCGCTGTTTGTCAAGGCAACAAAAAACCTGTCGTGTACACATCAGCAGTTAGGAAGTAACGATCATTAATGTACGCAATCAGTCGATAGCTCTTTAACGTTGCTACCACTGGCAGATGTAGTCAATGCAATCAGTAGCGAAGGCGTTAAAGATTTAAATAAGTATTTAGTTTGTTGTAGAAGATGGGCTTCGATCTCTTCCCTTGTAGAGTGAACGAGATATTAAACTTCTAGAGGCGACCATCTCTGCGTCTAAAAATTCAATACTAAAATCAGAAATTTCTTTACTTAGGGTGGTCATAAGACTTGGGGTGGGTGGTCAAAAGACTTGGGGTGGGTGGTCATAAGACTTGGGGTGAGTGGTCAAAAGACTTGGGGTGGGTGGTCAAAAGACTTAGGGTGGGTGGTCATAAGACTTGGGGTGAGGTGGTCAAAAGTCTTGACTGATACAATATGCAGAGATTTTTTTTTTACTTATTTTTTCATGTTCTTGTTTTATTTATTTAAATATTTTGTTCAAATGTCACACACCGTTTTCACTGTTCAACAATAATTCTAATTTCAGGTCTTTAAAAAATAATTAATAAATGTATAGTTCTCTCATCTTATGCAATAAGCAAATGGAGTTAATCAATGAAATGTTTCTCTTCATTAGTTTGTCTTTGAAGTTTTGAAAAAAAAAGGCATAATCGACTAAATGTGTCATTAATGTCATTAAAAAAATGGCTTTAACTTCAAAACCAGATATAGGAGATTTGAAATGGGGGGGAAGGGAGAGGAAGACAAGGGCTTAGCTAACAACATCATGTTGTTACGTATATATATATATATATATATATATATATATATATATATATATATATATATATATATATATATATATATATATACCACATTAATACATATATATGTTCGTATGTCTATAATGTGATACAGAAAACAAGGCACATGTTTGCATGTATGTCCCTCATAGAAATCGAAAACATTTTTGATCAATCGTTATAAAACTTGGTATAAATGTTCCTTGGATACTAACTGGGACAGTAACGTATATAAAGTAGCCCTAAAACAAACTTAAGACCCTAAAAAAAAAGTTGCCCAACTCTTTAAATCATTACTTTTTCATAGATCCAGATCATATAGCCATGTTTACACGAAACAAAATCGAAAGGATCTAGATCTAATTTTAAGAACTACATTTTGCAAAGATATTTTTTACTTTCACAAATGAAAATATAAAATATAGCCCAATGATTTCATTATTTAATAAAATTAACTTTAAATTTATGTTTCAAAAACATTTTCACATAAATTAGTTCCTTATATGTGCGAATTTAGACCTCCTTTATAATTCCATTAATCTAACACGCAATAGAGTCAAAACTTTGGTAATGAAATTGTTCAGTTCATTTAACTTACTTATTTTTGTATAATTCTATAAGCATTATAGTTTGGACATTTTTTATCAGCTTAAATGATAGTGCGTATGATTCCCCCGTCCCCCAATAAAAAAAATAAATAAACACTTAAAATCAATTCAGATACATTAATGCACTTCCTGGCATAAATAATAGTAAAAAACCTGGCAGAAAATGGCTTCCAAAAGAGACATCAGGAGAACTCTTGCAAAAGCCTAGAAACACATTAGAGACCCAAAGAAATGCTACGACCGAGGCTCTGTGAAGACCGCGAAAAGAGAATGATTGACCCGCCACAGGCAATGGTTTATGTACGCCTTAGATTTGACATGAAGATGTAGGTCCCGCCTGGGTCTGATAGTCCTTTGTAATGCTGCATTCTCTCTTAAGTTCATCTTCAGAAGGTAGTATACACTAAAGTGTTCACAAACATGATCTCTAAATAATAAAAGAAACAAGAAAAGTATGTAAATAACTGCTAGGGAAAGTTAGCGTCCTGTGATTATACATTGACACACTTCTCTACAATCACTCTCGAGAGAAACCAAAGTCTGTGAGTTTTTAAGAATAAGAGTTTTATGGAGTATATCGAGTATGTGTGTGTGTGTTTATACGGTGACGGTGAGAAGAAGTTAGCGATTGGTTGATGGCTATGCCGTGTGAATGATGCAAGATCAGCGGCACTGTCGTAAGTTGACTTGTGTAGGTCAGATGACTCCAGGATGCTAGAGTGTAAAGACCTGTTTTGTTAGAGAGTTAGATGTTTTTAAAATTTAAATTTTATTTCATTCCATCTGAAGTTGACTTTGTCTCTATTGTAATAAAAGTTAGGGTTAGTTTTGTTTACAGAGAATTTATACAAATTATTTCTCTTATCTTATATATTACAGACGTTACTTCAAAATAGAAGATGATTACGTCCTACGCGTCATGCATTTATTCATGCATATTAACCAATGACCTAAATTCTGCCAAGTCACTGGTTTTCCTGTGGCAATCCATTCCATGCTCTAATAGCACTAGGGACGAATGAGTATTTATACAAATTTGTCCTAGCTTATGGCATGAGAAATGTGTCTTTATCTTTGTGTCTTTCTGAGTATTTTATAACATTTTATACTACGCCTACAGCGGTTTAGTTGTCTACTAGCAGTTTGGTGCTACAAGTCAACGGCCGTCAACAACGAAGAGGAAAAAGAAATGCCTTTTATTTTCAATCTTCGATTTTTCTATCACTACGTAAAAAAAGAAAAATGGTCGCTTCTCTAATGTCATGGCGTAATGCAAGATTTATTCGTCGGTTGGTCAAGTTCGCCATACATTGTGTGGAACAAGAGGAGCGTAGCTTTTTTTAACTTCCGCACTTCGACATGCCTCAACAATGTGAAATCAGGGACACACTGGCACCACTGGCGGATCCAGAACTTTTGAGTGGGGGGGGGGCGATTTTTTTCCAAACCCTAACCCTAATGCCCAGTAAACCCTAACCCTATGCATAAACGTGCATATATATATATATATATATATATATATATATATATATATATATATATATATATGAGAATTTTTAAAAAGCAGCATTTCTAACCCTTTGGTGAAAAACAAAACAACTGGGGCATCGCAATGAGGTTTTCAAGTGGGGTTCGGGGCGAAGCCCCGACGACCAAAGCGTTTTCTTGCTTTTTTCACTGCAGAAAAGTATTCTCCTGACATTTACAGCTCATTATCCATCAGTGGAGTTCGGGGCGAAGCCCCGCCGCCAAAAGCGTTTTCTTGCATTCTTCACTGTAGAAACGCATTCTGCTGACATGTACAACTCATTATTTATCAATGGAGTTCGGGGCGAAGCCCCGACGCCAAAAGTGTTTTCTTGCATTAGTCATTGCAGTAACGCATTCTCCTGACATCTACAACTCATTATTCATCAATGGAGTTCGGGGCGAAGCCCCCACGACAAAAGCGTTTTCTTGCTTTCTTCACTGTAAAAACGCATTCTCCTGACATCTACAACTCATTATTCATCCAATGAGTTCGGGGCGAAGCCCCGCCGCCAAAAGAGTTTTCTTGCATACTTCACAGAAGAAAGGTATTCTCCTGACCTAAAACACCATTCATACTATTAAAAAAGGACCTGTTGTACTTATAATATTCTAATATGAATTTATAGGCCCTTAATACATTGCAAAAAATCCGATTTGTTCCTTGAAAAGATAAGATACCCCACATATTTAGATTTTGGCTTTGAGGATCTCCGCCGAAAAAAAATTATTCGATAAATAATATTCAATAAAATCAAAGTATAAATTGTGAATTATAGTCCCAAATTTATTTAACTAGAAAAATATCAGATTGAGTAAAGGTTAGAAAAAGGCGACTATGAAAAAAATATGTAGTTTATATTATATAGATATTCAACTAATTTTGTTCACAATCTATGATTCTCCACAAAAATAGGACCGCCCCCCCCCCACTCAGAGGGCTAGAGTGGGGAGGGCAGTACATGCAATTTCCCCCTCCCCCAACCTCACCGAAACGGCCAAGATACAAGAAGGCGAGCGACATAATATAAATCTATATATTAATTCAACTAATTTTGTTCACAAACTATGATTTCTCCATTAAAGTAGGACCGCCCCCCCCCCTCAAAAGGTTTAGGTGGGAAGGGCAGTAGAGATAAATTGGCAAACAGGGAACGACATAATACAAAGATCGGTTAAAATATCAATAACAAGTTTTAATCACATAGATATGTAATTGATTCTGTTAGCAAGCTGTGATTTCTACAAAGAAATTGGACCACTCAAAAGTTTATGGGGGGGGGGGCGGGATTGATACCATCGCCCCCTCCCGACCCCACCAAATCGGCCAACATACTAGAGGGGGGGGCGAAATAATCTAAAAATAGGTTGAAATATAAATAATTAGTATATATTATTAACATAAGTAATGAATTCTTATACAAATTGTGTGAATTCTATACTAAAATTCGTCCGCCCCCCCCCCACCTTCGGCCGATCGCCCCTACCGCCCCCCCTGGATCCGCCAGTGACTGGCACTAGGTTCGTAAAGGTGAACATTGTAAATACAAGTACGATTAGATCATGCTTCAAAAGTACTTGTACAATATAGAAGAAAGATTACTTTCGAACTTACGCCTTCAAACCTACACTTCAGAGTGCTGTTGTTTATTACACGATGACTTTGATTAACCAGTCCAGATCATTGTACGTTGTGGGTCATATGGTGGACCAACTTTTTTGTTGTGGTCGAGGGCGGAGGAAGGGATAAGTCAAACTGCTACTAAAATGAACGGACCCTAAATATGAGAGTGTGTATGTGTCTGGGACGCAATATGAAGCTGGTCTTTCCAAATCAAATCAAAAGTCAATGACTCACTTATCACTTATTTCCCTCTTGAGTTGAAAATGAATACAATTTTTTAAACTTTATAATCACTTACCGTATATTTTAAACAGCTATCTATCTTTCACTGTCTGTCAGGATTGTAAACTCGCGATTGTAGACACTTTATATATGTAGAAATATCGCTCTTGATATTTTCCGTACAAACTGAGAAATCATTTCTCGCGTTTATTCAATGATTAGTTATTCTAATGTGAATTAGATTGCTATAAGGTTAGATCTAAATCTTAGGAAAAAGTGTGTGTGGGGGGAGGGGGGGGGGGGGAGAGGATGGAAGTAGTATACAAGTTTACGCTTTAAGTATGTGTTGGGAGCGTTATAACGTAGTGGGCTGCTTCAGTAAAGAGAAAAAAAAAACAAAAAAAAACAAGCAAAATATTTTAAAAAAAATTACTTTAAAAAAAAAATTACTTAAAAAAAAAATCAAAGCTTATCTAAGGGGAAGCAATCCACATTTACAGCCATATATTTATATATATATAATACAGTAAGATTTATTTCCCTGTTTCTATCTCAAACGAAACACTAATTAATTTGATAATTGAACAATAATTTTTAGCGGCCCCCGAAAGGGGAAAAGACGCTATTAGTTTTGTGTGAAATGTCTGTCCGTCTGTCCGTCCGTCCCGTTTAGATCTCGTAAACTAGAAAAGATAGTGAAAATCTGACATCACAATATCTTAGACCATTGAAAGTTCTGAAGCAACGGCTACTTTTTTTTTCTGAAAGCGAAAAATCTAATTTTTAAAATCACTTATGCAAGAAGTTATTTAAAGAGAAAAAGCTATTTAGTATGCATTATAAGTCAGACCTAATTTAAAACGAATAGTAATCTTGTAAACTTCAATTTCTTAAACACATTACATAGTTGAAATGCAATGGTATCGACGATTCGAGTTAGAGATTGAGCCTTTTCAAAACAATTACATCAATTCTAACACTTCAATTACGCCAGGGGAGGCTCGGTAGCGGAGCGGCAAAGCGCTTGGCTTTCGAACCGGGAATCCCAGGTTCGAATCCTGGTGAAGACTGGAATTTTCAACTTCGGAATCCTTGGGCGCCTCTGAGTCCACCCAGCTCTAATGGGTACCTGACAGTAGTTTGGGAAAAGTAAAAGGCGGTTGGTCGTTGTACTGGCCACACCCTCATTAACCGTAGGCCACAAAAAACAGATGAACTTTACATTATCTTCCCTATAGACCACAAGGTCCGAAAGGGGAACTAGTTAGGCCAGGTTCACATCAAACTTTGCATTCACTTGCAATTCACCTTGATCTGCTGGACCGTAGGGGCACTACACAAGATCTGTCAACCTTCTTTCTCCATTCTTATCTCTCATTTGTCTTTGATATAATTTCATTAGGATGTTCTTTCTGAAAATATTGAAGCCTGCCTGGGTGTACCACTTCGGGGGCCGATTTTAAGTTTGTGTTTCCACACAAAATGTCTTTGTAACCTTGTTTTTGATTGATTCCTATTTCGTTAATAACAATGTGTAATTGTTCAAAGTTTTACCTAGAACCGAGAAAGGGAAGTAGGGAGGAAATAGCATTCAGAATTTGTATCAGACAAACAGGCGGAGTGAGATGATATCAGATTTATACAAAGATAAGCCTGCCGACCATAATAAATAAAAACATACAGCCTATTGACTTTTGTAACGTGGAGAAACCCCAGTCTCAGATATTATAATAAAAAATTATTTTGATTTAGAACACATTTTCAGCAAATTCAGCATAGGTATGGAAATATTTTATTCTGGGTTTTTTCATATGTACATACTTCATCATTGGTTTAGTAGTAAATACTTTGCCGTCATGATTAAGTTTGAATTTTAAAGTAATTATTGATTTATTAACAACGGAATGTCGATGCTCATGCCAAGGCCATGGAAACATTTCAAGGTCACGGAGTCGTGAACGTAACCATGCAGAGGCGGACTGTGTATCAAAATCAGCCTTGACATTACCTACAACACGCGTGGCTTATGATACTGAGGGACATCTATTTGTACCTGTTGTACAAGGCATCCTAATTTTAACTCATGCATGTCTGGGTTTACGTATTGTATTGTATTTGTACATGTAGGCAGACTGTTATCTCATTGCGTACAAGAACATTCTTTATTAGTTTGAATTGCTTTACTATCATTCGTTTTTTTTCACGCGAGATTTTACCAGATAGAAACCTGATGTTCTTAATTCGTGGCTTAGTATGTACAACAGATAAAAGCTCAAAAGAATCACGACTTTAAGATATATTCTGCTTTTAGATCATTACGGATAATGTGTTAATATCGTGTACGTGTATTAGACTGTAAAGTCTGTAAAAGATCTTTTATAATTTCTTTTATAAATGATAATGCGAGGGCCAATCGCGACGGCTTGTGGACCTATTCTATTTTAGCATTTTAAGGCCGTTAATGCGATTCCACGCCTCCCTTTAGACATTTTTGGAGTGCTCACATACACTTTCCGCCCCTGGAACCACATTTTAACATTTTAATTTGAGCCAACGTGTTTGTGCGTGTGCGTGTTGGAGAGGGAGAATATAGGTAAAACTAAAGGGAAAGAGTGGGGTGTCTAACAGGTCCACGCTAGTCACGTGTGGAAAACGTGGCTGATGGGATCGGCCGTCTCGCTTGAAAGCTTCTCGCCATACTGAAACAAATAATGTCATGCTGCTGGAGTAGTCATGACATGTAGAAACAATATTGTCAAAGGTTTTCTTTCACATTTGAATTCTGCCTAGCAAATTATTCAATCAGCAGATTGAAATTCTGTAACAACCAAATTTAGCTCTAATTTTATCAACAATTCCATAGGAGAACTATTTAATAAATATAACAATTATCTTGACAGTCTTAAGTTTGTGTTATGGGTTATGAATATGATTTGTATCTTGACAGTCTTAAGTTTGTGTTATGGGTTAGGAATGTGATTTGTATCTTGACAGTCTCAAGTTTGTGTTATGGGTTAGGAATGTGATTTGTATCTTGACAGTCTTAAGTTTGTGTTATGGGTTAGGAATGTGATTTGTATTTTGACAATCTTAAGTTTGTGTTATGGGTTAGGAATGTGATTTCTATCTTGACAGTCTTAAGTTTGTGTTATGGGTTATGAATGTGATTTGTATCTTGACAGTCTTTAGTTTGTGTTATGGTTAGAAATGTGATTTCTATCTTGACTTTAGATTCTGATTCTTTTACGTTTAGTATTTAGGTCTTGGGTTTAGGTTTGAAGATAAAAAAAAACACCAAAAAAAAAAAAACACAAGTTTATCAGAGTAATCTGCTCATTGATTTTAAAGCATCCGTTTAAATTTTCTGAGACAAACAAAGACTAAGCAATATGTAGAAATGTCGAGGAAATATAATAGACGCCGAAAAAAAAACGCAAGAAAATGAAGAAAGGACAGACTTAGGGTTAGACAAACTCAACAATGTACAAGACGTCATCACTAGTGCCAAGTCATTAATGACTTTGAGCTACAAACGAAAGAGCTCTATAATGGTCGCTATTGCGAGGACGCGTTTCATTTTTTGATGACAACTAGAATGAGCCGGAAGTACCTTTTTCCTTATATATCTTTTTGCATTTTTCAGTTCTCTTTTCCAATTAAACTGACATTATTAAGCTGTGTATTTAAGTGTAACTGATAGAGACAAAAAATATGGGAGTCGGGGTCAAACCTGATACACGCTATAAAAAGAAAAGACCTGAAACAAGCGTGTGAAACTACATATTTACAGTATTTTATTTGACGAGTCTTTTACCCAAGATCGGTGTATTTTTTAGGACTAGGTTATTTCAAGTACTTGGGCTATTCGCGTCTAACACATATATAATTTTTACTTGCAACAACATAGCCCATTTAATTGAACAGTGCTGAAAAGTGTACACATAAAAATTAGGTGTTTTTTTTTCTTTGAGTAGCAAGCAGCAGATAGTTTGTCAATCAGGGTCTGAAGTTGAGTAGCAGAGTAGCATATCCATTGTAAAGACACAATAACAAGACGCGTAGAAGTTGGGTTTAATTGGATATTTCCTTAGTGACGCGACAGGACATTTAAAAGTTAGAACGGAAATAGACTAGAAACGAAGAACGGACGGACGACGACGGAGGAGACCGACTTCTTGTATAGACACGACGTAGACTGCCCTTATTCTGCAATAAACTTTTTGTTTTACTAAAGAACTGGACATTTTCATTACTTACTAGATTTATTTGTATTCTGTTGGAGGTTGTTTTAGCGAGCTCGCTGATAACACATAACCAGAGCAATCAACATTATCCACACCCAACTAGATCTAACTTCCCTCAACTATCGTGCGGTTTGCGCGCTGGACTGTCGCTCGGATTTATCGACGGTTGAGGGTTCAAACCCTGCCCGCTCCCATCCCTCGTCGTCCTGCGGAAGGTTTGGACTAGGAAGTAAACTAGCTTCAACTCTGAAGGAACATCCGAAACATGTAAAACATTTTACAAACAACCATCAACACAACACTGCCGTACTCTTTACGACAGATACATCAAAAAGGTTGCTGTTAAATGAATTCGCCTAATGCTATAGAAGGCAATATATTTTGGACAAGTTCTACAAATCGAAAATTTGTTCGCAACCTAGGGGTGGTTTTGTACGTTGTTCTGGACATTTTGAATACAATAACATGACAATGGATTAAGTCCCCTTTCAAAAGAAAAAGTGACGCTAGGTCCTCAGGGATGTACTGCTTTACATTCAATCAGGGAGAAACTAACAAGGGCACACAATCGTTGTTGGCTAAAAGCACGCCAAGGTTGGTCTTCATTAAAAAGGAAAAAAAGTATAAAAAAAAAAGAGGGGGGGGGGGAGTTTGTTGTTATTTTTGACTTGAACATAGTGCAGAAACTTTATTTTAAACACTGTCCCTATCAAATCGCCGCAAGCGTAGCCTCTCTGTGCGTGTTTGTGGGCGCGATTCTTATAAGCAGACGATTATCGAACCACTGCCCAGTCCGTGAAAATTTCCACTAACTGGCCAGGGAATATGTTCAAAAGAAATTTCGCTATGCTTATCTGGCATGACATGGAGGAACTAGTTTTGTTTCATGATTAATTTCATTGATTCACTTTGTTCAGAGTTTACTATAGACCAGTGCTAGTGATCTTTTGAGAAATATTTTATTTGTTCTCTGCGAAGTTGGTGGTTAATATTTTCACACGACTTTTAAAAAGAATTGGGAATTTATAAACTAAATGTGCTTAGGAAATGTCTAAATAATTTTGGTACTAGATTTAGTAATCCAATGTATTGTAGCTTCTTTGAACTCTTAAATAATCTACATTGTTTTTAATTTAATTCCAGTTTTGTCTAATAAAAATATTTCCTACATTGTATTTTTTTTTACATATTGGTGATACTTTTACTTTCATCGCTGCTGGTCTACTGAAAATGGCGTTCACTTAGATCTTCTCTAAAATTCAGTAGATATAATATATATAGTGACCTCACACATTCCTTCCTAAATGAAAATAATTACTTCCTAGCACTAATTATCTAGAACAGTGGTTCCCAAACTTTTTCTTTTAACAGATTGCTTCGCACATTCTGAGTATATATCGGAACACTTTGCTTATTTTTTTTTAGAGAGATTAATTCACGTTGAGCCTACAAGTTAATTACTCCAGTGGTTCGTGGAAAAACCTATTGAGGCCTCGCGGAACACTAGGGTTCCACGGAACACAGTTTGGGAAACACTGATCTAGAAGAAGGAAAAGGAATGAGGGTTGCCAGGGTTTGAACTCAGGATGATCATAATTACAGTCCGAATAAAATACAATAAGGCATAGCAACCAAAGACTGAGCTGGCCTAAAATAGTGTAATGCCAAACGTCTGAGCTCGCTGAAAGTAATTCTATTTCCGGTGATGCCAACTAAAAAAAGTTGTACAATGAGTAATATTAGGAAGAACGTTTATTCACGTTGAATGTCGTAGAGGCACTCACAACGGAGATATAAGTGTTTGAAAACTTATTGTATTAGAAATATCATTGACTAGTAATAAAGTTTGTCAGAAAATTAAGGAGGAGTGCAGTGTATCACGTGGCTACGAAGTCCTGGCTGTGACCTACATATTTTGCCACGACCAACGAAGACATAACCATTGTCTGCCAGTGGTCGTATTAGGTTCGCTTTCCTCCCTCTACGAGTGTTCTCGGAATCAGATTTCCGTTTGATCACTAATACAAACATAACCTAATATAATAATCAGAGACTGAAAAATAAAGGCGAATTCCTTGTTCTGTTTGCTAGGACAAATTCGTACAAGTCATCCTTCTGCCCTAGTGCCATTAGAGCATGGAATGGGTTGTCTTAATCAGCCATGAAAACCAACGACTTATCAGAGTTTGTGTCACTGATGAACGAGCATGACTAGATCAACACACGGGAATGTGTAGGACGTAATTATCTTCTTATTTGAAGGCATGTGGCATGTAAAATAAGATAAGATAAGATGTTACCATTTCGATCGGTTCTGGTTTTTTTTTAAACTTCTATTTAACAAAAAGATAAAAGAATAAAATTTTAGTTAATAAAAATACCAGCATTTTTAAACTTTTGTTTTTAGAATAGTATAATTTATTGTCACTACACAAACATAAATACAACAGAAAAAGATTTGTAACTGAATTTAAGCTTCGAATGTTAGACCTGCAACGCTGTGTGTTAGATCTTACAAGAATGTTTTCTTTCGATTCTAACAATGACTTGAAAACAGCTCAACACTGATGAAAATACATATTTTTTTTTGTGTCTCTTAATAATAAAGCAATAGATCTAGTTGGACTTAAGTGATTAATATAATCATTTGATTAAGCCACTTGAGTGTTTAGTTTAGTTTACTTCCGTTGCCTGGTGAGTTGTTCTGGTGATGTCACTTCACTCTGTCAGCTCATAAAGTTTTATTCACGCCAAACAAACGTTTTGATCACTTCGTCTAACTCTGCAGTGCTCATTACTCAATTCACACGCAATACGATTTGGGTTGAACATTTCCTGCACAATGGTGAGTATATTGTCTCTAAGGCAAGATTAAATATCTAATCATTATAATTACGTTGTTTTAATTAGGTGTTTGAATGTTAGAATTGTAAGGGTCTATGTGTTTGGTTCCGTAAAATTAAAAAGATAATAGAGCATTAGTTTCGCTCTTGGAGAGCCCGGTTCAAATCTAAATATGTATTCAGTCCTATTCTCAATAAGTGAAATATATTTATGATAAATCAATATATCGATAGTAGAAATGAAAAGAAAATAACAGCTTTTTCAAAGCACACATACACACAGATGTTCTTTAAGCCGTAATAGACTTTCTCTCTATTTTTCTTTTCTTCCATCTCTCTCTCTCTCTTTCTAGCAAAAAAAAAAATAATAATGAAATCTTATTAGCTTTAATAGTCAATCAATTCAATGTAACGGTAACGCCCACAACTATAGCATATATCATTGTTTTTGTTTATGTCATCAAAAACACCCATAACAGAAAAACATGTGTCTGTGAAGAAAACTCTCATGAGCCATTCATCTGGTTCCATCGAATCCGAGACAGCGTTGTATTATAGCATAAAAAGGACGAAATCTCTATACATATCTTTTAATTATATGTTGATCGCAAAAAAAATAATGTATTATTGAATGAATGTTTGAATTGTATCCGCAGTATGGCCATATCCATTGCGTGATTAAAGATCTGGTAACAACACAGTTTGGACAAGAGGCATGGGAGGTCATTCTGTAAGTAGATCTACATTTCTCTTTACAAAGTATAAAGGGGACTAATTCAATTAATACCACCACATCAACCAAGTATAAATCTTTTTTTCTTTGTTTCAGGTAACAAACAAACAAAATTAATTACCAATATTTAATTAACTAATTTAGATAAAAACAGTAATTCTTGTGTTGTCAGGTATAAGAAATATATGTGCAAAATTTCAGTTTGATCCGAGATTTTGTATGTGTGTGTGTGTGTGGGGGGGATAACTTTTTACCAGACAAACATAAAGTTTGAGTAGATTTAAGCTTTGTAAAATTACTTTGTACTGTTAGGTAAAGAGCTTAGAAATGTTATTCGACAATCATAATGAGTATATTTACTAATTGTATTATTAAACTAGTGCGCGTGTCAATACTTCCTTCTTCTGTACAACGGAGACACCAACAAGCTGATTGTTGATTTCTTGGCGTTCATTTATGAAAATTCCTATAGAGGAACACCGGTAGTAAAAAATTAAGCGGGCATCCTTTGTTATACTTTTGTAAATTAGTCCTTGGCATATTTTGTGTTTGCTTTCTTTTTAATTTTCACCTTATGTTTGCTCCCACTCCTGCGGTCAGTGGTCAAATGACCCCATTGGAAAGCAGTAACACCGGAAACGGTAGTCTTTCTGATGTGGTAGATGCTATTTTAAGAGACAGGTCCGAGATGTATATTGCGTGTCATCTTTTAACGAGTGTTATCAATAGTGAAATATAGGGACTTTCTCTAGGACTAGCTCTATATTCTTATGATTAAGTAGACATATTCTGACGTTCAACTCTTATTTCACCGTAATGAATAGGAGAAAAAAAAATTAAATAGTTTTATTTACATATATCAAAGGGGAGCCTGCCCGAACTTAGGCGAGACCATTTGATATTGCAACCTTTGGGCTGTTGTCACGTCGTACAGACCTGTCACTTGGGTTGTACAGACCTGTCACTTGGGTTGTACAGACCTGTCACTTGGGTTGTACAGACCTGTCACTTGGGTTGTACAGACCTGTCACTTGGGTTGTGCAGACCTGTCACTTGGGTTGTACAGACCTGTCACTTGGGTTGTACAGACCTGTCACTTGGGTTGCTACGTTGCAGGTCAGTGTTCAGACCCTCTATGTCGATTGGTCACGATTTAGTGCAGTACATACAGTCAAGCCCACTTGGGCATAACTCTCATGGAAAGACCCCCCCCCCACAAAATAAATTTAAAAAAAAACAAGGTTACAAAGACAGTTTGTGTGAAAACACAAACTCAAAGTCGGCCCCCAAAGTGGTCCACCCAGGAGGGTAAAAAGGCAGGTTTCAATATTTTCAGAAACAAAATCAGATTGAAATTCTATCAACGACAAATGGCAGATAAAAATGGAGAAAAAAGGTTGACAGATCTTGTGTGGTGCCCCAGCGATCCAGCAGACCAATGGATAGGTGAAAGTGAATGTGAATTTAGATGTGAACCTTGCCAAACTGATGTCTTATAATGAATATTTAATTGATGTAATTGTTTTCTCTTATTCCTCAAGAAAAAAACATTTCCATTAAAAAAACAATTCCTTTAGTTAAGTGTTTAATAAGTAAGAATTTGGCGCTGCAGTTCAAGCGATAATATGAGAAACTACTTATTAATTGTTGTTTTAAATTATGCCCAACTTATATGTATACTAAATAGATTTTTCTCTTTAAAAAAGTAAACATTATTTTTTGTGTAAATGTAGTAGTAAGTATAACAGAACATACCTAATACAAATGTAAATATAACATTTGTCAAAAAATCTAAAACCCTTGCCTAAATGTGTTAAATATATGATATATGATTGCCTCTCCTACCGAAGAGCATCCCTTGTTTGCTACTATTAATAGTGAATAGTTGTAAAAGTGGTGTATTTAAATGAAAAAAGCTGCTTGCATAAGTGATTTAAAAATAAATTAGATTTTTTGCTTATAGAAAAGAAAGAAAGTAGCAATTGCATCAGAACTTTGAGTGGTCTAAAATATTATGATGTCGGATCTTCACTATCTTTTCTCGTTTACGAGATCTAAACGGAACGGACGGACAGACATTCCACACAAAACTAATAGCGTCTTTTCCCCTTTCGGGGGCCTCTAAAAATAAATATATACATACTAAAAAAAAAAAGGAAATTGGGATAGAAAGTATAAGAATCGAACATTTAATTACTCCGGCATTAATTAAGATAATTTTCATTAAAGTAAAAAGAGGGTTGGAGACACGCATAAATACTGTCCAGGACCTTCACTTACTTAAACCATGCACTACGGAGAAAGTGCTTTCAAATCGTGTTCTAGGTGAGTTCAAAATGTAAGCCAGTGTAGGCTTGTAAATGAGAAAATGTAGGGCCTAGTTGGCGCGTTACGGTGTGAGACAGAACCAATAAATATGATCGTGAGTTTTTAGGTTATGGTTGTTATCTTTCTATGTGGAAAAAAACTTAAAAAAATATTAGATCTTGGCTGCTGTTGTTTTCTGTACAACTCTCTCTACTTTGTCCACTAGAGAGAAAGCATTAATTGAAGTGATGGAGTTTTGAGGATAAGGAAGTGGGTCAAGTCTAATTAGGTCAAGTTTATCTTCGTGCGTGTGTATGCTTGAGTACATTAAGGTCCAGTTGGGATATGGACCAGCCTGACACACTATTAGCCTGAAATAATACTGTTGGAAGTTTGGTAGTTAATGGTTAATTGAATAAGTATTATGCTAATGAACAAAAAATAGAGTTCAAATATATTTGTTGTACCTGAATTGGTTAGTTCTTCATTGAAAATTTGAGAGAAAGAAAGAGAGAGAGAGAGACAGAGAGAGACAGAAAGAATCCGGTTAATCGGATCATAGGTTAATGTTTTGGTCCTTATAACCGGCTAGTCGATTAAGCGTATTCAACTAAATAAGAAGATGGTCCGATTAACCAAAATGACTGTATTTGTGACTTTTAAGTCACTTTGGTCTTTCACTAAATTAGTAAATGATGCAGACTTTCACCTTCACCTTCATCTATCTCATAGTCCGTTGAACCGTTAGGGGACCACACAAGATCTGTTGAACGTGTTTCTCCATTTCTCTTTGTCTTTTGCCTTAGATAGAATTTCTTTTAAAGACAAGCTTGACCAATCCTTTCTGTTGTCTTCAGATCACTTTCTCTGCCTAGATAATCTTGTTTTTCCTGGTACTGTTTCCTGAAGGAAGGTTTTTGCGAGCTCTGAGGACCTTGTGATATGACCGTAGAGTTTAAGTTTGTGTTTTTTGACAGTAGTTAACAGGTCATCGTAGGGTCGAGTTGCTGCATTAATCTTGTTTCTAATCTCTAATCTAGAGAGAAAAAGAGAGTTAGTAAACAAATCAACTTACGGAAATGCATCGCAGTCTTTTCTCTTTAATGTACACTTAAAGTGCGTGAGGATTTACATCTATATTTGTACAATTTATTTCATACTGAATACGTTGTTGTTTTTTTTAAATAATTCCCCAACTGAATGTCACATGATTTATCTGGACGTTCTTGTTATGACCTTCACCGCAATGTCTTCTTACCCTCGTTACAGAAACCTATGAAGTTCATGTACTTGATGCTTTAAAAGACTAGGTCTGTACCCCTTGAAGAAAAAAAAAAGCTAAAATCTTAATTGCGAAACAAGGAATCAATTCAATTTCGCAATGTTTAACAATCGTTTTGTAAATTCTTTTTTTACACTTTCTTTTACTCATAGCGGTTTAAAGACAGAATCTGAAGCCTCCCCAAGGCATCACTCTTAAAAGGCACCTCAAAAGTTTGTAAATTAGAAAAAAAAAAGGAAAAGAAGGAAAGTTAAAATAGAGAAGAGTTAAATATCTACAAAGTTTCTATTAACTGACTATGTTTAGTACTTTTAGATAAAGTCCACATTAATTTTCCCACACCCAGTATCTGACCACGTATTTATTAACGAAGATAAAACGAGTAAAAAAAAAATAATTATCCAATTAGTCAATTATTTACTGGTATTTTATTATGTTGTTTGATATCGAAAACGGAAAATAAACAATTTTGAGATATATAGTTGTAAGCGCAGAGTTCTTTTCCTTAGAAGAGCTTTGCTTTTACATCAACTCACTCTGTCTGTCTAGTAAAACGTTTATACATATTATTTCTATTACACATATTCTCGAATCAAGTTGAAACTTTGCACAATTATTCACTGACATAGACAATACATTAATTAAATTTAAAAAAAAAAAATTACTCAATTAATGGCAATTAATTATTTTGTTTGATACCAACAAGGACATCAGAAATTACTCTCACACCTAATATCAAATCAAGTTGAAACTTACAGAACCATTTATTGTACTTAAGAAAACAAAAAACAATTAAAAATTAACGAATTATTAAACAATTAATGATTGGTAAAAAAATTATTATTTTGTTTTATATCGAATAATAATAATAATAATAATAATAATCTTTATTGTCCGTATGGGAATTTGTCTTACACTTTCTGCATTACACCATTAAAAGCATTTTTGTATTTCTTTAATTTAGATTTTATTGATATCATTAAGTGAACTAATATCAAAGCTCCAAGATATCCTATTCTTGGCCTTGTATCCATACTACAGATTTTAAATTATGTGGTGATAAGTCTGGGGTCAATATCAAGTGACTATTACTAACATAACTGCAATGTTTCTGAACAGAAATGATGCTGGGCTCCAAGAAAGAGAACATCTGATGTTGTTCTATCATTATGATGACTCTATGACTTTAAAGTTAGTGAACTCGGCAAGCAAATGTTTAAGTTAGTATTATCCTTACAGTTACACTTGAAAAAGTAGATATATAGATACATAGAAAATAAAGCATAAGTGGACAGGTAGATAGTCAGACAGACATAAAGATAGATAGACAGATAGATAGATAGATAGATAGATAGATAGACAGATAGACAGATAGATAGATAGATAGATAGATAGATTGATAGATTGATAGATTGATAGATTGATAGATTGATAGATTGATAGATTGATAGATAGATACATAGATAGATAACGTCTTCAATTGTCAATTAAAACTTTCTATTCTTCCGTTCCCTTTGCCTGGACTCACAGACCTGCCTGTTGAAACAGTGCTCGAGGTATTCGGAGACTACTTCCTGGTTCACTGCTTGAAGTATGGCTACGACGACATGCTAAGAACTCTGGGCTCCGACATAACAAGCTTCATTCAGAATCTGGACTCACTGCACTCCCTCCTGGCTTTGACTTATGACAAGATAGTGGCGCCCTCATTCAGGTACAACTAAAGAAATGCTCGACACATTCTTCTGTGCTATAACATTAGACTGGGTCTTTTTATCTAGACTGAGTAGCTTTGCTCATTTGTCTAAAGGTGAAAAAAATAACATCTCAATAAATTGACCTTTAATTCTACATTTAAGTGGAAATAAAGCTGTCTGGCGACAGTAGACAAAAGTGAAACAGTGGGAAAAGTTTTTATACCTTCTATCTGTTGTTAGTGAGATTACTGAACAAAAAACTGTATTGTTTTAAAGGCCAGTACTCTTAAAGTTTTGATGTATAGTACATTTGTTTTAATGTAACTATTGCCATATAACATAGATCTAGTTCATGGACTCTGACGATATTCCATTCTTATAGCTTAGTACAGGGGCTTTGACAGCTGTGCATTACCCCTGGTATACCTCCATTTATACAGCTGTGCATTACCCCTGGTATACCTCCATTTATACAGCTGTGCATTACCCCTGGTATACCTCCATTTATACAGCTGTGCATTACCCCTGGTATACCTCCATTTATACAGCTGTGCATTACCCCTGGTATACCTCCATTTATACAGCTGTGCATTACCCCTGGTATACATCCAATTAAACAACCCTGAGATGCCTTCATTCATATGGCCGTGCAATGCCCTTGAAATGCCTTCGTTGTACCAGTTTAAAAACAAAAGCAATTGGCCCAGAGCGCAAAACTATGAGGTGATTGTTTGTTTGTTTGTATGTTTGCTTGTTTGTTCTTTCTTTGGTTTACACGTTTTTTGACGTATGACAATGATGGGTGGAGGGTGGTTGGTGGAATCAGATCCATTGTCGTGCAGTCTGGCATGAAAGTAATGATGTGATTGTCAACATTATGGCATGTCTTGATCTCCCAATCGTGGTAATTAATTGAAAAAAAAATATAATCAATTTCATTAGATATTGATGTGCAAGACGAGCTTTCCCTTCCTCATAAAGACACTCTCCCTCTCTCTTTTTACATACACACATATTCACAAACCTACACGCTGATACTATTCACTCAGTCATGGCTACCAATAGTGCTCCGACAATAACAAGCCATCACCAAACAGAGATAATTAGTAGCAACAATCTCTGTTTCATTGATTTATTTTTCTTTCTTTCTGAAAATAATAAACGGCAGCTTTTCGTGATTAGATTTCAATGGCTCTGATGAATTCTTTACCTCGTAAAAAATATATGGGACATTCTGCTTTGTTAACATAGTTTTGTATCTGTATACTTTTTATCAACAATATGGATTAAGTAATTAATTAGAAGAGTTGGTTTTTTGATACATAATATTATTAGCTCAAATGAAATAATGGTTCAATTACTGAATTAGATTCATTTGTTATAGAAAGCTAAAAAATAAAACAGTTTCCGCCGTTTAAAAAAAAAAAATAGAATATGTCAGTATATCAGTTTTTTGCTTTTTTAGCGGCCCCCGTAAGGGGAAAAAGCCGCTATTAGGTTTGTGCAAAATGTCCGTCTGTCCGTCTGTCACACTCAGATCTCGAAAACTAGAAGAGATATGAAAAATATTATTTCATCATTAAATGCGGCTTGAAAAGTTTAGGTGCAACGGCTACTTTTGGTTTTCTAAAAGCAAACCGTTTAATTTATAAAATTAATTATGCAAGCGATTTTTTCATAAAAATACACCAATTCTAAAACAATTACGTAAATGTAAGGGAGGCAATGTTACAATATGCTAACAAAGATGGACAATTTTTGTGTATTTTCAGTATCACTAATTCAAATATATTTTTAAAATGTACAGGAAATGTTTACAACAAATATAAATAATAGTTAACGATGTTTTTTCTGGTCAACCAGCTGCTAAAATTAAAAGAAAACATTTCTGTTTGTTTATAAAGGCTAATAATGCATTTTGTAAGTAAATATCACGCACATTTTTTTTAATGGACTTTTTATGCAGCGATTTTCGTGCAGTAGCGTAACGTCGCTACATGACCAGGTGCTAAACCAATTCCTTAAACTTTTTTAAAAAATCAGATTTTTTATATTTTTTCTTTAGTGCCCCCATTCGAATAAAAGAAGATTATTTTTGTGCGTTTTGTCTGTTGGTCAGTCTGTCCGTCACGATTAGATAAAAAAAACTAGAACTCTAAAAGCTATTGAAAATCTTATCAATATCAATTTGTTCCGTATTTTCGTCTTTAAACAAATTTTAAAAATATCGACAATAGGTTGTTCAGGGCTTTAAAAAAAAGTAATTTACTAGAATTGATTACTGAAAATTACTTTTTAGACATTTAATTTTTTTCCTAAAACATAACATAGAAGTTTTGTAATCGATAAAGAAAGTTCCGGATTTTGTTTCTTATAAATCGTCGCCAGAAATTTCCGAATTTATTTAAAAATCTACTAACGCCAAATAAATGTTTGAACTCCCTCTTCTAATTAATAAACAAATAATCTTCTCATTTACGAAATAATGTTTTTACGGATTTTTATGAAAAATATTTTAACTCACTACTCTCTTACAGTACATTTAACTTTCTACCTAAAACATTAAAAAATCTAATTATCGTTAATATTATGTTCCGATTTTTAAGGAAAACAGAATCCAAACACCAAAGTAAGGTATGAAAATCTCTCCACATGGCTGTAGTACATCTAATTTTTATACGAGACCATTCAAAAAATTTAATTAACGGTATTTCATTTATCTTAAATTCTCTTTTTCTTTTACTACTTATACAAACATCCGGAACAATCCATTATATAAACTTTTCAATTGTGTTCATACCTAAAAATTATTGCGATGTTTTGAAACGTAGAATAAAGGTTAATCAATTTTTAATAACTTTTAGTTGTTGTTTTTTTTTATATCAAGATGACGGACAGACCGACTGACAGACAAAACGCAAAAAACAATGCGGCTTTGATCCTTTTTAAATAAATTCTATTAGAACTCAGTGCATCAATGTCTATGAACCCTCGTTAAATATCTCGTGTAAATAAAGACATTTTTTTATGGTACCGGTACTAGCCTATTGTGAGGTAATGGAATTTTTTTTCTTTGACGTCATATGAATGGACTCTTTAAATGTAATGTTAAAAGAACGCACTCGGTGCACCAATGTCTATTAACCCTCGAAAAATTGCTTGTATTAATAAAAACATATTTTAGTCTAACTAAGCCGTGTGACGTAGTGTTTTTTTTTCCTTTGACGTCATATGGAATGAATTCTTTAAAAGAAATGCTTAAAGAACGTACTCGGTGCACCAATGTCTATGAACACTCGATAAAAGGCTCGTAATGATGAAGGCGATTTTTATTCTAGCTAGGCCGTGTGACGTAGTTTTTTTTCCTTTGACGTCATATGGAATGAATTCTTTAAATGAAATGCTTAAAGAACGCACTCGGTGCACCAAAGTCAATGAACACTCGGATAAATGGCTCGTATCGATGAAGGCGATTTTTAGTCTAGCTAGGCCGTGTGACGTAGTGTTTTTTTTTCCTCTGACGTTATATGGAATTAATTCTTCAAATGAAATGAAAAAAGAACTCGGTATAGTAATGTTTATTAAGCCTCGTTATGTGACTCGCGTTTAAAAAAGGAATGATATCTTGATTTAGATCTAATCTAGATTTTTTAAACTAGATCTAGATTTTTATTACAGTATATCTAGATCTGGATTTATATTCTAATTAAAATTATTTTAGAGTCTATATCTAGAATTTGTAGATCTAGTTTAGACTAAAATAGACTAGATTAAGATGTAGAATTTCAATTTCTAAACTTAAAGTGTAAAAAAAAATTGTAGATTTTCATTTCCAAACGTTTTGATAAATATTGTAATGTTTTAATATACTATAACTAATCTACTATTTTTTTTATTTAATTTAAATTTAAATTTACGGATAATGAATCTTTGAAACATTATTACTTTTGACCATCGGATGGCTGCCTGGTCGTGCGGTTTTCGCGCTAGACTGTCGTTCAGATTTATGGATGGTCCAGGGTTCAAACCCTGCCCGCTCCCATCCCCCGTCGTTCTGCGGGAGGTTTGGACTAGGAAGTAATTATCTTCAACTCTGAAGGAACACCCGAAACATGTAAAACATTTTACATCAAAATTAAATCACTTCTTGAATATTATTTGCGAAAATGCAGATCCGACAGGGATCCGACTTCGACGGGGGCCGCCTCTGAGTTTGTGTAACACAAACTCTCTTTGTAATCTTGTTTTTTTTTGTCGTTTTACAATAAAATCAAATGAAGATAAAGACTTTACGCAATTAAAAAAAAATGACTTTTTTAAATCAAATATCGCTTTTCATCTTTTCTTGATTTTTTAAGTCATGGTCTTTAAAAGCATAATAAACGTTTAGGTCAACAGAGATCAGGCATGACTAACTATCTGCACTAACATTTATTTCAGAACACAAGCCTTGTTAATGTATTATTATGTTATTTTGTAATTTGTTTTTTTAATGATCATTTATGAGTAAATGGTAAAAATGTAGAGGCGGTATCTAGTCCAATCCAAGTGAAATATTTATTTTTTTTTATTTGAGAAAGGAAGCTTTAAGAAAGCTGTCTGGTCGTGCGGTATTCGCGCTGGACTGTCGATCGTTCGTCCGAGACCAATCCTATAGTAGGCCTCAACCACTGATTTGAGACGTCGCAAACTGTGGGCAGCGGAGACCAATAGCTCATTAGCTTCCTGATATAATGTCTATATCTAAAAACAGAGAGACTTAGTGCAGTGGCGTGGCTAGGGTATTTGATGCCCCGTGCGGCTGGTGCACATTGGTAGCTACGCCTCTGACCTAGTGTTTGTTCATATGATATTATAAGTTAACTTTTATTTTTCAAGCACACACACACACAAAGAATTTTAATAAATGCACACCCACGCCGCTATTTTTTTTTAACCATTAGAGGTGAGCTGACCTCGATTTCAGATAACTACAATTTAGTCACCTATGTATTATTTCACGTTAATCCTATGACAAAATACTTTTTTGTAATACAACAATATGAAATGTTAGTGTTAACAAACATGTCTGTTATATTTTTGCCTATTTGAGAGAGCTGATTGCTGAGTTAAATTAATATTTGTTTTATGGTAACTTTAAAACTAGTAGAATTTCATTTAATTTGAATTATATTTAGCTTAGAAGGAACATTCAAAACATGTAAACTATTTTACAGAAAGAAACGTTCTTCCAACGTTAAAGGTGTCTTTAAAACATTTTTACTTTTGACAATGAAAACAAATCACGTCTTGAATATTCCTTACAAATAGGCGGATTCTATAGGGATCCGACGGGGCCGCCTCTGAGTTTGTGTGATAACACAATTTTTTTAAAAAAAATCTTGTTTCTTTTCTTATTCGTTACCATTGCGCCCCCATGGCTTCTCTATTTCTCTCTTTCACTCTGTTTGTTTTGTAAATGTAGAAAGTAACTATAATTTTTATAAAAGATCTTACCGTCAAAAAACATTCATTACATTACAATGGCTCCATTTATATTCAATTATATTTACTCATGTAAACCCTTATTTAGTCATATTCTATTGACCTTTCACTAAAACATCTTATGTCCACCGACTTGTTCAATATAATGTCTCATTTCCCCAGGGGATTCTCATTACATTAAGTTGGAAATAACGCATTCAATGAATTCCACCAGAAACACTTAACATATTAGTTTATTGTTGGGACCGGAGGAGAAAGTGTGGCTGGCAATTACATTTTTTAAAAAATATACAAGATAATGTTTTGTTGTAGCTAAACGTTTTTGTAATCCATGTTGTTATTAATGTTGTTTTATCTTTGCTGATATTGATTTCGGTGTTATTATTGATGCTGGTAATATTGCTTATGTTGTTGTTTTTGTTCAGGGGAGTACTGACTATATTGGCATTCGAGCAAATGCCCGGTGGGCCGGTACCCAATTGTTTTAAGAGTTCATAATATTCTCTTTAAAAGCAACACTTTGAGCGTCGTGATTTAAAAACAAGTTTATACACATTAAAGTCTTATACTAATTAAAAGCATTGCGCTATACATCCGTTTATAGTGCTTCTAGTAGACGTCAATTATTTATACAAAGTTAACGATAAACATGGAAGTAAAGGCCTATATTTCTCATAGTTATCGACGTGTGAATATAATCGAACATTTGTAGAATTTTTTTACATGTTTTGGATGTTCCTTCAGAGTTGAAGAAAATTTACTTCCTAGTTTCAACATCTCTCAGGACGACGGGGAGCGGGCAGGTTTTGAACCCGGGATCATCGATCAATCGGAACGACAATCGAACATTTGTAGAATTTTTTTACATGTTTTGGATTTTCCTTCAGAGTTGAAGAAAATTTACTTCCTAGTTTCAACATCTCTCAGGACGACGGGGAGCGGGCAGGTTTTGAACCCGGGATCATCGATAAATCGGAACGCTAACCGCACGATCAGACAGCCAACAACTGTCCAATGTTCTATAGATGACATGTCCAGTCACATACGAAATCTTATTGTTTTGGTTTGATTGAGTTGTCGCATGATCTCGAGTTAGCCCGGCTGCGAGGACCTTCATAAATCAAAAGTATTATCTTGAACAGTGACGTGTAGCAATGTGTTGATTGCAATCAAAATTCGAAAGAATCTGAAAAGAAGGAGCAGAAAATAAGTCAAATAAATAGCAACTATAGCTGGAGTCCAATGCACACAAAAAAAGTAAAATTATTGTTTACTCGTAAGCATTGAGATTCTCCAACCTTATGATGACAGCATATATGAATGAACGCCACAAGACAAAAACTATTCACTTAAGTCTAAATATAAAGAGGCTTTGCTAAAATATGAAACAATATTGACATCATTTTTTTCTTACTGAACGTAAGGATATTAAATTACCTTCACACTATTATTCTGTTGCATATGTATAAAGCTCTAAAATGTTGACAGTCAAACTAATTTTCCTTGTGAGTAAATTAAGGTTTCCTTTCAGACCTTGCGATGTAAAGGTCATCTGTTTCTTTGGTCAACGGTTAACGAGAAAGTTGTCATGTGGCCAGCACAACGACCAACCGACTTCACTTTTCCCCAACTAAAGTCAGATAGAGTTGCTTGGGAAAAGGGGTCAGAGGCGTCCTAAAATCCCGTAATTAAAAATTACAGCTTTAACCGAGATTCGAACCAAGGACCCCTGGTAAGAAAACCAAGCGCTTAACCACTGTGCCACCGCGCTCCTATGACCTTGTGAGATGGGCAGTTAAATAATGGAGGATGAAGAGTTGTATTTGTAATAGACCTGAGAAAATCATCATCATCATCATCATCATCAAACTCCATTAGAGTGAGGGCTTGAGAGGCTCAAATCCTCTCTTGCAAAAGCCCTGTACAGAAACCCTGCTGTCTTGCGTAGTGCATGAATGTCGCCATACAGGTCGAGAATTTGGGGTTTCCCACACCTGTCGAGACGGAGATCAGCAAGTCTGGGGCAGTCCAACAGAATATGAGGCACGGTTTCCTCTTCTTCCCCGCAGCGAGGGCACCGTGAATCGAAATTTGGCCATTGCCGCGAGAAATATGAGCCAACAGGACAGTGGCCTGTCCTGCACTGTGCTATAATAGCTTGCTCAGGCCTTGACAGCCTCCACCACGGGGAAGTGCGGTCAGGGCGCCTCATGCGCTCCCAGACTCCACGGGCTTTTTGGGACTTGTCCCAGCACTCAAACCACTTTTCCATTTCTGTTTTTTGTATTATAGCCAGGGCTTGATGAAAGCTTACAGCCTGATCAGTGGGTGGAATTTGCCCTCCCTGGTGGGCCAAAGAGTCTGCGATTGTGTTGCCAGTCACACCTATGTGACTCGGTACCCACTGCATTATTACAGGGGTGCCATAGCGTTGTTTGATGTTATGTGAAGCCATGATGACAGTGTTGATATTGGGGGGCCATGGTCCGCGGCTTTGCAAAGCATGTAGTACAGATTTTGAGTCAGTGACCACAACAATCTGTGTTGCCCTCAAATGTCCCTCGCCGAGTTGAGAGTCAATGACTTTTAAGGCTTCACAGACTGCCATGGTCTCCGCATCAAAACTGCAAACACTACCACATGGTCCAAAGATTTTGACTGTGTGAGAGCCAAGAAAGTCGATGTAGGCTCCATAGCCTGCTCTTCCAGAATCTATTGATGCCGATCCATCAGTGTATGCAAAAATAGCACTGGGCTTGAAGGTATTAATGGTCTCCAGAGCTAGGATTTGAAGGTCGTTAGATGAACGGCTTTGCTTAGTGGCATTAGGGTCTACTAATTTCAAGCGTATGTCTGGGGTTGTTGGGCCTGAGAAAATGACCAGGAATGAAACTGAAGCGTAAGCTGTATGTTCCTTGTTGGAGGGCATGTCAATGTTCATGTATATGGTGGTCAGGAATTTGTTCACATTAAGCCCCATTCCAATTGTTATACTTTAATCATTTAGTAATAGTGCTTATCAGTTAGTTTCAAGATCATGTAACAAATTATTAATATAGCTAACTTCATTAGATACACAAAAACAGATGACCTTTACATCATCAGCCCTTTGGACTATAAGGTCTGAAAGGGGAGCTTTAATTTTTTTTTATCCTTAAAGCTTTAAAAATACATGTGTACTGGTTATTTTGCCTTGTAAATGAAGAATTCAAAATGAGACGTTTTAAAATTCTACAATTTGAAACAAAAGAGGTGTTTGTGAAGTACAGCTAGAATTGAACTAAGCGAATTCACTAGTCTCTCAAGTGGATCATTCGCTTCTGCTCTCATGGACAAGTCGCAATCGAAAGGCGAAGTTTTGCTAATAGGCTGGTTACGTCACACCCCATTACGATTTTAATGTTCCCTATTGAGATAATCACTTAGCCGACTTGATTTGAATTGTATTCTAGATGATACTTCTTCATGTTTTAATGCTTTAACTCACTACCTCGATTGGATAAAAAATGTAGCTTGCATTATAGGCAATCAAGAAGTTACATTTGAGTCACCTTCCGGTTAAAGGTCATATGCCAACGTCAGTGTCAAATTTTAAAATGATATATCTGCTCAACATAAAAAGACAAAGTATGTACATCTACATAAAATACATATCAATGATAACATTATTATTATCTTTACAATATGAACGGTTGTTAATAATGTCCACATGATCACACTCTTTGTAGACTTTGTCGTATAGTTTGGGCTCGGTGGTAAAGCTCTTGGCTCGAATCCTGGTGATGACTGGGACTTTTGGTATTATTTGGTAGCCTCTGTGTCCTCTAATGGGTTGGGGTAAAATTAAGTAGGTGTTGGTCATTGTATTGGCCACATGATCCTCGTTAACCGAAAGCCGTAGAAACTGATGGGCTTTACATCCTCTAGATCTAAAGGTACAGAAATTGATTACAGCTTCATAATTACACGTTAATTAAACGTTCATTTTAGTTCAACACATTTGACTAAGGTAAGGGGGAGGGACGGAGTGGGAACTAGATGATAACAGTGACCACTGACCAGTCAGATTCTTATCCAGGACCAAATAATTCCATGACACGTGATTTCACTGTATTGCAAACTTGGGATGTAGCTTATAAAGACAAGGGCCAACTCGGACTAACTGGGGCTGTTTCAGTTGAGCTGCTTAGGTAAGTATGTTCACGGCTCTGGGGTATATATTTTATTGTCACTTATTGTTTTTGGCTGGAGATGTGTATTATTCATTCTTTCTCTTTACGCCTAATCAATGTGGTTTGTTCTCTAAATTTCATATGTTTCTAGACATGATTTTCCTGTGTTACGTTTACCGGAGAGGTTAACACGTTATTTGGTTGAGGGTTGAGAAGAAGCTTAAGGAGCCTCCTTCAGTCGTAAGACGACTAGGTGAAACATTTCTTTTGGAGAAGCATTTAACACATAAACAAGAAAAATAATGCCTTTTTTTAAAGACCATACCTCCTTTATACCACCTATAGAGCGACTATTTTGTTCTTAATAACTAATGAATGTCAGATTAAATAAGTAATGTTCCATTTCCATTTTTTTAAAACTTTGAAATATTATTATTGAGTTTTACCAAAATGGCAAACGGGCTAGTAATTCTTTTCCCCAATGATGTTAATCAACTACCAATTTTTTAGGAAATCGTCGCAGCCATTTTCTAGAGCCGTGTCTACACCGGAGGTTTCAGGTTTTTCCAATTTCACAACACGAACAATCTTGGCGAAGAGTGTTTGTTTTTTTTTTATTTCGGGATCTTTGGGCTCCTCTAAGCGCACCCAGTCCTAATGGTTACCTGACATTAATAGGGTTTAAAGTAAAGTCGGTTGTTCGCTATGCTGACCACATGACACCCACGTTAACCATGGGTCACAGAAACAGATGACCTTTACATCATCTGCCCTATAGAACACAATGTTTGAAAGGGTAGCTTTGTCCTTTAAATTATGTTCTATGGAGCTTGGTGGAACTAGGCATTGCTGTGCTATCGATCTATATAGGCAAGTGTAGTGTTGGTCCAGTAGTCTAGTAATAGGCTAGAATTAGACCGGACCTGAGATAGTGTTATAGTTTTAGGTGTCTCATAAATGTTATCACGTGAAATAAGACAGCAATTTGATTTTATTTACGCGACTGTATTTTCTTTTTACAAAGCTTATCTCATCTTGCTCTGTCTGTATGTCTGTCTGTCTGTCTGCGCAAAATTAAGTACACGTTATTCTCTTACTTCTCATTTTCGGATCAAAATGAAAATTTCCACAATTATTCGTCGCTCTTAACAAAATATAAATTAACCATTTACAATATCAATTAGTCGTCATTAATCTATATTAAATTTCTAACGGCCCTGATGTACTGACATAGCACCAATTCTCCCACTTTCTATGGACGAACAAATAGGAGAACTAAAAAAAAAGTATTTTCCTTGTGCCTGGGACAACTAAGCATATTTCTCGAGCGAAACTGCTGCAGTTAAATTGACCAAATAAGATTCTTTAAGCTCAATTTCGACCCAAATTTTTTGATGGTCTACGTAATACAAAATTATAACTTTTCCTTAGGTCATTTCCACTTCATTTTAGACGCGCTTTAAATAAAAAAAAACACAATAATCCTAATAGCAACACCAACAACAACAACAAAAAAGATAGACCTAAAGAGAGAGCGCAAGGAATGATACTTTGTAGCACTGTTACCTCTCTAAATTCATAAAGAATCATATAAACAATTATATTTACTGAAAACAAAAAAATGAAAGTGTGTGTGGGGGAGGGGGGTTTACGGTAAAAAACAACAACAACATAGAGCTTATTAAATATTGAATTGAGAAGCCGCACATGGGACTAGTTTGTTGTTTTTGTTGGGGGGGGGGGAGAGCGGGGGGTGGGGTAGAGCAAAAGTAAATGTGTTACTAGAGTTCACGGGATCAAAACCAAATAGGTGTGTGTGTGTGTGTGTGTGTGTGTGTCGGAGAGGGTGGCGTTGTAAAGTGGATCCTTCCACGTGATTTCAAAAGTCTATGTCGGAGAAATTACGAAGCACACGTTAAAATAACCAAAGAAACAAAATGGGGGTTGGGGAGAGAGAAACAGGAAAGAGAAAGAGAGAGTGAGCCGTTACATTTCATTGTCATACATACACTAACTCACGGGCTAAAAAGTTTGTTAAGGGGATCGTTAAAATTGGGCCCGTTTATTGAAATTGGAAAAAGAAATATATAAAGCCTTTGAACAAATCAATGGGCGTAGCCGGTGTGTATTGTAGAATGGTATTTAAAAAAAAACACGCCACGCTTGACATAAGATTTCTTTAACTAGAGGAAATAACTTTGGGTAGAAAATCAATCCCCAGTATCACAAATAATTTTGTGTGTACAAATAAATATTGACTCACCCATCCTACCATCTTTACGTAAGGGACGAAAAAAAAAATAAACACGAAAAATAACACTGTTTTAGAATAGTGTCCCTTTACATCTCAAATACAATCAAAGATTTTTTTTATTATTTTTTTTGCTTTGTTTTATTGATGTACTCTACTTAAAGAGTGGGTGCAATTGGATAAAAGGTCCAGTGTTTCCTTGTTTTCTACTAGACATATGACTTCACTTCAACTGCACCAGTTGATCAAACTTAGCTCAACCACTTCGAAAAACAAAGGACCTCATTCACCAATCGTAAACAAACAACATTTTGCCAAGTGGTTCTCTATATCTTCTATACAAATTACGCAATCCATAAAGGCTGTCACGTGATACGTAATTCTCATTGTTTTTATCAATATTATCAGATGGCTAAATGTTGTTTGTTTACGATTTGATGAATGAGGTCCATTACGTTTTAAAATGTACACTGAAGTCTAGTACTTGGTTCTACGGAAACGAGCTATTAATAAAGAACTCGAATTAAATATCGATTTCGATCTCGGTGATTGTTAACAATCATTTAGAAAGCACAGGTTAATATTTAACCTTCAATCTCTTAGAAACTTCGCCCAGACCAGAAATGCCCAAACTGGTTCTCAAACTTTTTTAGCCATAGACCCCCCTTAAATAGTCTAGTGTTTCCCAAACTGGGACACTTTACAAATTCTGAGCATTATTATCTTAATTAGTAGATATCAATAAGCTGCTCTTGTATTCATCTGGCAGGGATTCATCTGTGTTTGAAATATGGCTTTGTCTACAAGCAGAATTCAACACCCAATTAGGAATTAGGAATATTGAAGTTAAGAATGTCTTCAAATCTTTAGTTTAGGTCATCATAGAATAGTTAGTAATATATAAACATTTTAAACACTAGTGAAGGACGAGTTTATAATTATTAAAATTATCCGATCGGATAAACTGGGTTTTAACAAGCAAGTTATTTTAATTGTGTGTAATTTCATCTTTCTTCGGACCCCTTCGATCGTCTCCATGACTCCTGAGTGTCCGCGAACTACAAATGGAGAACCACTGTGATTTGATATAAAGCTTCATAAAACTTTTATCCAGAGTTCATTCTTAAATCGAAGAGGCGCGTTTCTTTTGGAAGTTTAGCGTTTTATTACAGCCGTGTAGGAAATTTAGATGACCTCTTGGGAAACAAATATTGGAAACCACTGGCCAAGACAAAGTGACTTCTAAAGACTTTTAAAATATTTATTGACCTTATAAAAGGTATTTCCAAGTTAGCACTTTCCTTTGTCTGAAACTGAACAATAAATACAATCGTTCATAAGAAAATAACTAACTAAATAGTGTTGACTCTTTTGGGCACTATCGACTTTGTTCTGAACATTTATTTCCTTGCTTTGAACGTTGCCCTTTCATTATTTTAACGCAGTGTGTCCCAAACTTTTTACTTAACGAGACACTTCGCACATGCTGAGTATTTAGCGGAACACTTTTTGCTTATTTTTAGTAAGATTAATTCACGTGGTGGCTTATTGGTTTATTGGTATTCCAGTAGTTCGTGGAACACCTATTCAGCCCTCGCGGAACACACCTTGAGAAACACTGTTAGAGGATAACGCAAACAACGATTTAGTCCAGGCTATTTTACAGTTATGACAAAAATAAAAAATGGTATTACAGGTGCGAGACCCAGAAAGATGGCAGTCTGACCTTGCATTATTACAGCGCACGACAGGGTCTTCATCCATTAGTCAAAGGTATTTCTGGTCTAATTAACGATTAACAATTAACGATTATGCTCTTTAGAATACCAGTGCACTAAATTAGACAGTTTTCTTAAGACATATGTATTTTGCAGAAAATAATTTGAGAAAAGAATAGGTCGGCCTTGATGACATTACTGAACATTGGCCTTATTGTGTCAAGATGCATGGCTATTTAGTTAAAATTAGTGCGACTCATTCAAAGAAACAAATAGTTTACTGTTATATTTGCTTGTGATTGTAGAATAGTTGGGTCGAGGATTCTTGAAACTCTTAAGCCCATAGACATCAACAACTCTTCTTTGAGGGATCAAAGCAGATGTAATATGTTACATCCCTATCACCGTTGGCTCATAACCTATGACGCTCTGGCTAGAGTCGAGGCCGAAGGCCGATCACAAGCTAAATTTTCTTATATTTCTTTTCTGTGTATAATCCTTGCTAGTGTACGTTATAAAATTGCTCTTTGAGGAACGGTGAATGAATAGTGAAATGGTTGCTGTAGCTCTCCTCTATCTTCCGCCTGTGTAATGGACTCAGGCACACCAACAGAGATTTTATTTGCTTTGGCCTAATCATCTTCTTTAACAGCCGTTTCAACCAGAGCGTATTGGGGACTGTCCCTCTAGAGCTTATATGTTTAGTCTCACATTGCGTTGATTGCCTCATGAATTCACTGTCTCAATATATTGCAGGGGTGATAAGAGCAGTGGCCAGAGAGATATTTGACCAGGAGGTGGACATCACGCACCTCAGCACCAACACCGAGCATCTGGACGATGTCCGAAAACAGGAACATTCTGTATTTCATGTGTTCATCACCAAGACTAAGGAGGAAAGAATTAGACCCGAGGGTCTGGAGATGGACATCTTGACCAAAGAAGTGGACAATGTAAAGGACAACAGTGAACTGTACGTCATCAATTCATTACAAGAAAAGAACGAATGAAGATATTAGTTTGAAATAATCTATTTTTAGAAAAAAAACATTTGGTGCCAAATTTACTAAAGTGTATGAACTATGACCTGCAGTTCACATTAGAATTAAACTTTCTATTTAAAAACTATTGTTCACCTAATGGCCTGTCGCGTAGGAATACAATATAGTGATCAGAAATAGATTTTAATCAATAATCCACATGAAAGATGATTACAAGTTTAACCTAGGCTTATTTTTCTGAACTATTTACATACACACTTAGATCTAAGACCTTCAAGGACTCTTTCGTGTATAGTCTCCTTACCAACTACGATGTTTTGGGAAATGTAGGCCCAGGGCCGGATTTTATAAAGTTGATTCCCGTGGAAAGGATTTTAATGGAGGCCCCAACACTTTTTTAACCGTAAGAGCTCAAATGTTGTCGGTAAAAATGCGAAAATTATTTAAATAAAAAACGTAAAGGTTTCGTAAATTGTATCTTTTATATCTATTTTTGGGGCCCCTCTCTTGTAAAATTTCTTGGGGCAGTAGCCCCACCTGCCCTCCCTTGATAGTCCGAACTAGAATTCAAATTCGTTTTAGAAACTTGTTCATTTCCTAATGTTGCCCTGTCGACAGGAATTCCCCGGTCAGCCTCACGAGGGAACAGTTCGTCTCCTCCTTCCCGTACCATCTCATTTTTGACGAGAACCTGAGGCTCCAGCAGTTCGGCATCAGCGTGGGCAAGTTGTCTCCCGTGAAGCTGCGCGAAGGCATGCTTATGTCCCCTGTCTTCCGAGTCGTCTACCCGAGGATGAACTTCAGCATCGAGAACATCCGAAGATTCATCAACGCCATCTTTGTCATCGCCATTGATTCAGGGGCGGGCTTGCAGGAGGAGCAGGACAACGCCTTCAGCATGAAAGGTAATGCGTCGTTTTAGATGCAAAGCACTGGTGAGTGTTACTGTATTCTTTGTTGATATAGCGAGGCTCTAGCGAGGGAGTTTCTTTGAGTAGACGACTAAAGTAAACAGGAACTGCAGCGTGAAAGAGCAAACATCAACATGTTGTATGCGGGATTGTGAAAACAAAATGTGAAGTCACGTGATTTAAATAAAGACCCAGATTTAGTCAATGGATCTGTGTGGTAACACAGTTATTTATATGTGTACTAAGTACACACTGAGTGCCAGTATTTTACAAAAAAGACACTTCTATTTCGAGAACATATTTTTTAGGCTTATCTAACGTTCCTATCTATCAAAAACAGTTACATTTTTTTTTCGATATTCAAATATCTGATTCATATAAATGTTGACTTCATAGTACATACAATACATTTTTATTGTAATTACGACAGCATACAAAAGAAACGAATTAGGTAAAGGGTGGCGTTAATTTGTCAATGATAGGCCTATTTGAGACTTATAAGCTAAAGATTTTTTTTTCTTTTATTACTGTTAATATCTGTGGTTTGAAGAAATTGAAGTTATAATCGCTAGATCTCATTGGTAACAAAATATGTTTATATATAAATAGCCGTAAAAATGTGTTTTTGTTTAAATGCTTTTGACATAAGTTTCATTTCGTAGGTCAAATGATTTGGATCGAGGCTACCAATCTGATGATTTTCATTGGCTCGCCCCGGCTGACGTCACTAAAGGAAATGAAGAAGATGAACGTTTACATGGCGGACATTCCGTTGTATGACGTCACCAGGGAGATGGTACTTCTGTACCAGCAGAGGAACGCAGAAATCGACATCACGTGAGTTAAGAACGGGCTCTGATTGGTTGTGTATTCAATAGATTAAAATGTATTGAAACGTTTAAAATAATAATAAAAAAAAAAAAAGAACTAGATGGCTCCTTATCTCGTTGCCGTTTGCGGAAAGGAAAAAGTCAGTGGACGCAGAGGCAGCATTAGAGGGTGGCTAGTGTGGCAAGCGTCCCATGCCCCGCTCGTTAGGTGGGCCCCGCAATAAAAGAAATTTTTGCCACCGTCAGCTCCTCTTTGAAATATTCGTATCCCTGATAATAAAATACTCGCTCACTGCTAAGGCCGCCTCTGATGGACGTCAAGGGAAACACGTATCAATCATACAAGAGGATTACGTCATTCAATGAGGGCAAGAGTAAAACTAAAACAAGCAGAGGAGAAATAGAGTTTCTTTTTTTGGTTTCTCCTCACTTCAGTTGCGTAAAGAGGAGACAGCTAAAATGGGTATCAAAACACTACATAAAATATCATATATTTCTGTCGCCACGTTTGTTAACTTCATTTACATTATATGTTAATTATTTACTGCTTACTGGAGACTGTTTTTATGCTGATGAATTACTTTCATTATAGGGAGATGGGAGGGGCGCCGACAGATGTATTGCTACCCCGGGCTCCCCGCACCTCAGTTCGCCACTGCCTCCCTCCTTTTCAAATCTTTACCTTGACCTCTGTTAGAAATACAAATTAGTCTTTTTGTACTTCAAGTCAACTATTCTTCGAATAAATAAGAATATATCGGCAACACGCAGAATATGTTTCATTGATAAAGTATGTAGTCTCTCAATACTTGCTGCTCTGTTAATATTGTCTGGTATGTGTAGTTTCCCTTTAGTTCTACAGACCTAGTCTACTGTTGCACTTGTTTTTTTTTACCTGGCCCAGTTGTACGTAGACATATTGACGATTTAGCGCCTCTCCCGCTCATTACGTTTACATTTAATACAATTAATTAGCTGATTGAGAGAGGGAAGAACAATAACAACAATAGAATTGGTATGCAATACATTAGTGCGAGCGATACAGAGAGAGAGAGAGAGAGAGAGTGAGAGAGAGCATGAAAAGAAAACATCGTTGCCTTGGTTTCTATTTGAACTAATTAGTGCCCTAGTCTAGTACATGTCCGTTTAATATTCAGCTATGATATTTGCAAATCCCGTTTTACTGCATATCGCTTATTAGAAACGGTGTGGACGATGTGGGAAAATTTATTCCTGGTGGAAGTACCAATCTTGTTATTCATGTTTTTAAATGAGCCCTAGTCTAGCTGTGGTGACTAACGCTAAAGAGAAGTAATATTTTTAAAAATGTCATTGCACCTTGGAGGTTTAGAGAGGAACTTTACGGTTGATCCTATTTTATTGAATTTTCACATACTTCTGTTTAGTAGTACGTGTGCAGTGCCTATATAATTAAACTGACTTTATTATATCAAATAGAAATCGAGTAGATTCTTTAAAAAATAAATGTTCATTCCACAAGAAAAAAACTTGACGAGACTACGGCTGAGCTAAAGAGAACGTCCAAGGAGCTGGAGCGAGAGAAACAGAAAACGGAAAGATTGCTGTACCAGATGCTCCCAGAGAAAGTGGCCCATCAGCTTAAAAACGGCCAGAAGGTGGAGGCAGGTATGGTCAAATCTTAGTCACATATAACATTTCTGTCCACACAGTAGATTAAGATTTAAACTGCTTTCACTAACATTATTAGACGGTGTTTTAACACTCAACAGGAATGTCAACAATTGCAGTGATAGTGAATATTGCATGAAAAGAATCATTTGGTTGTGATATTACTGTTATAATGAAAACAAGACCATGGATTGAATAATCATTGTCTTCTAGATGGAAATAACTAAAAAGAAAAAAAAATAACTTACAATTTATTATCCAAAAAGTTAGATATAGACAGCCCTATAAACAAAATATGTTCACTAAAGGATTATTTGGCTTTTATTAGGGTTATTGTTTAAAGGCCGGGGTGGTCACCTGAGTTTGAGTAGTAACACAAACTCACTTTATAATTTTGTTTTGTAGTAGCCTAGTAGGTATTACATTTTAAAACTATAAACATTGAATAAATGTTTTTAAAAATATATATAATTCTACGTCTTGTCTATATCCAGAGAAGTTTGACCAAGTGACCATCCTGTTCAGTGACATTGTCACTTTCACAAACATAGCCGCCGCCTGCAGTCCACTTGACGTGGTCAAAATGTTGAATGACATGTACCACAGGTTTGACATGAAAACAACTGTCCATGGTGTGTACAAGGTAAATAGACGAATGCACTTTTGTTGGCTACGCTAATCTCTAGCCTTTGTTGACCACACTAATCTCTAGCCATTGTTGACCACAATAATCTCTAATATAGCTTTTTTTTAAATTATACTACCCTCTTATCTAGATTTTGTTGACCGCGCTAATTTTTAGTCTCGCATTAGTTAACCACAGTAACTTCTTGTCTAGCTTTTGGGGACCACACTAGCCTCTAATATAGCTATTTTGATTACACATATCTGTAATCTAGCATTTGTTGACTATATTAACCTATAATATAGCTTTTGTTGACCAGCCTATTCTCTAGTCTAGCATTTGTTGACCACACAGCCTCTTGTCTAGCTTTTAGTCACCATACTAGCCTCTAATGTAGCTATTTGATCACACTAATCTCTTATCTGCCATTAGTTGACCATATTCACCTATAATGCAGCTTTCGCTTACCGGCCTAACCTCTAAGTTTAATCAAGCTTTTACTGACAACACTAGCCTCTTGTCTAGCTTTTGGTCGCCACACTAGCCTCTAGTTTTCTGTACCACACTTATCTCTAAACTAGCCTTTTTGACCACACTATCGGATAAATCTTAAGAAAAACAAACAACTTGTTTGTTAGTAATGGATTTAATTTGAAAAGAGAAAATATGGAAAAAAATTGTTTTGCACTCATTACGCAAATAACCAAGTTCTAGTTGAACTATGTGGGAAAAACAATGGATTCTATTTTAATGAGAATAATTTGATAGAAATGTCTGTTTTTCCAAAGCATGATAAAAAAGCAATTCTAAGTTCAAAAACATGTGAAACAAACAATCGAGAAAATTTGTTTGTGTCGAAACGAAAGGTTAAAAGTACACCTGCACTGATTGTATTGTCCAATCTCACAATCACAGTAATCGATTTGTATGACAGTGACTTCTAATTACCCCTGACACTTATATCCGACTTGCTTGTGGCGACTTGCTGATGTTAATCTGTTCGGTGCTGTACGCATTGTTTTGCTCGGAGTACGTCTGCTAGATCATGGAGCAGACAGTATGAAAAGCGTTAAACAAGGTCTCTCACCCTGTACTCTGAACATACACATCATTAGCATAAATTACTCGCTATTCGTTAGACCCGTCGAAATAGCACAAAAAAAGTGGGTTCCTCCATCCATCCGTCTATAGGGTTTAGAGGGAGCTCTCAGCGATCCCCCAGACCCCTTGCTGGCAAGGGCGAGGAGTCTACAATTTTTGCACTAACTCCAGGAAGAACCTATTCTAGGGCACAATAAATGTCTTCCAAAAGAATAAAGGGTCAGAATGTAATAGAGATTAATTATGTACACACACACACACATCCATCCATCCAAATATATATATATATATATATATATATATATATGTAGATATATAGATAGATAGATAGATAGATAGATAGATAGATAGATAGATAGATAGATAGATAGATAGATAGATAGATAGATAGATAGATAGATAGATAGATAGATAGATCTAAAAATTTTATTTCGAGGGGGGGAGAGAAAAAATCCCCCCCCCCCGAAAATAAATCCTGGCTACGCCCGTGTGATAAACTGTATGACTTTGCTACACGCAAGGGTCGTAAAGTAATTCTGTACGTAGTAAAGAATGAATAAAATGCAAAGACGAATTTATTTTCTAATACAAACTCTAAAATTTCACTTATTATCCGTGGTATAACTCTAGTTCGTCCGACTTGCAGAAATAAGAGAGTGATCTTTCCTTTACTTCTTCTTCTTGTCCAAACTCTTGAGCGAAGAAGAAAATTATATATAGAGATATTAAGATCTTCTCCTAAGGGACTGGTGAAGCTATTGAATTATTAAATTCTTTCTCCTTTCTACGCTATCTGACGCTTCAATAAAATTCTATCCACAGTTTTTATAAGCACAAATAATATTGGATGATTTGTTTCATCACAGGTTGAAACCATTGGTGATGCCTACATGGTGGTCAGCGGGGTTCCTGAAAAGACGGAAGTCCACGCTCAACCAGTGGCCAACTTTGCCCTTGACATGGTGGAAGAGGCTGCTTGTGTTTTATCACCTGCCACAGGAAAACCTTTACAGGTAGGTCACATCATTTTCTTTTGTTTTAAGGAGCCGATTTGAGTGAAAATGAAAACCAGAAATATTACGCCATTTGTATAGGATCCTTAAAGATAAAGCAGATAGTAGATAACTTTATTTATATATATATATATAAATAGGAGCATGGCGTTAGCAAGGCGCTTAGCTTCCAAGCGTTGGGGTCTAAAGTTCAAACTAACGATTTCTGGAAAAAAAAATTAGCAACCCTGACTCCTTCCACCTTAGGTACGTAGTGAATTACAGACGATTGGTCGTTGTGCTGGCAACATGACATCCTCTATAACCGTCGGCCATAGAAATAGATGAACTTTACTTCATCTGCCCCGATAGGTCTGAAGTTCTATAAAGGGTACTTTTTATCTTACCAATATTATCTAAATGTGTTTGGATAACAGAATGACTAAGTTACTAAGATCAGCGCTTTGAAAGTAGTGGTTGCGTTTTTGTAATGTAATTTACTTATGTACTACTTAGACGTATTTAAAATTATAAGAATATGAAGAACACTCCATTTTGAGACGAAAGAGAAAAGAAATGTATCTCTAGTCCAAATGACTTGCCAGTTAGTCCAAATGACTTGCCAGTTAGTCCAAATGACTTACCAGTTAGTCCAAATGACTTGCCAGTTAGTCCAAATGACTTGCCAGTTAGTCCAAATGACTTGCCAGTTAGTCCAAATGACTTGCCAGTTAGTCCAAATGACTTGCCAGTTAGTCTAAATGACTTGCCAGTTAGTCCAAATGACTTGCCAGCTAAACTTTGATGTAACTAACGTGTATCTAGATTTCATTTTCCTGTTAGAATGTCAGTCAGAACCTTCCACACACTCACTCACACAGAACCTTCTACACACTCACTCACACAGAACCTTCCACACACTCACTCACACAGAACCTTCCACACACTCTCTCACACAAAAAATACAAACACATATACTCAATTGGTGAGTGACACTACAAGAACCTGTTCTCATCATTTAGTTTCCATGACATTATAAGAGTGGCCCAAATGTAGGTTTACAGTTAACAATGTTTAAATTTGACTATAGAACAGCGGGAAGTTCGTTGAAATTCGTTATACCTGTTAACATAAACCTTATTTAATCACTCAGATGCTCAAAATATCCCCTTTTAACATTGAAACATTATTCAAATCTCTCCAGAACACTTTGACACAAGTCCCTTCCATCATCCATATAAAATATAGTTAACTAACTGTAGACCTACTTTAGGGACACCCTGTAAACTAATAGTGCACAACAATTACTATTTCTCCCTTGCACAGTTTGTTAGTGAACGATTTGTCTTAAAGAACTATTTCTCTGTAAGTTGTGACTTGTTTGCCGTCCAACCTTCTACTAGGTCTGTTGTTTTTTTTGTTATTTACTGATGACTGCACAATTTTTGACCTGACGTAGATTTACTCCATGAGTTTAGTTTTTAGAATTGGCTCGAGATAGGAAGAGGGGGTGACCAAACAGATAAGGTTGGAAAAACAAAAAATTAGTATCAAACATAATCAAAATTTTTAACAAATTATTTTCATCATTTTTGGGATGCGTCTTCCAAACTACTTTCACTAGCTCTTTGGGAAATGAAATCAGATCCAGTTACCTCTGTGTTCATAATTTGATTTTCATTGCAGAATGGGGACTTACACTACAATATATAATTTGCTATTCTTTATTTATTTAAATATATAATTTTTAATTAAGTTGTCAATTAAAACTGAACATGTATGTTATATGCCCTTAGATTCGTGTTGGCATTCACTCAGGCCCAGTTGTGGCAGGCGTGGTGGGACTCAAGATGCCCAGGTACTGTCTCTTCGGTGACACGGTCAACACTGCATCGAGGATGGAGAGCCATGGTATCCCTGGCCGAATACACCTGAGTCCTAGTACATACAGGTATCTGGAGGATCGCTTTGAAATGTATCTATAAAAAAGTAAAAAAACCTGAATTCGAACTGGGCCAAAGCCTTCTCAGGCTTCTCAAGCCAAAACTCTGCTAGAGAAGAGCGTATGAACAGGGAAAATATTTATATTTGTTTCTTCTTCATGTTTGTGTTCACTAAGCGTCAGTGGACAATGTTTAAAGGGGAAAAATTCAACTCATATCACTTCTTCAGTCAAGTACAATTTCTTTCCCTTGTTCGAGATACCAAACAAAATATTTAATTATCAATAGTTAATTAACTAATTGTTTAATTTTTAAAAAATTTATTATTGTTTTGTCAGGTAAAAGAAATAATTGTGCAAACTTTCAGCTTGATTCGACAAACTTTCCACCAGACAGACAGACAGACAGAGTTGATAAAAGCTTTGTTAAAATTATTGTTCTGCATAGACAGTGTATGCATTACTAATCAATATATTTATATGTATTTATGTACCTATGAAAGTATGTACTTATGAAAATATGTTCTGTTTTAAAAATGTACTGGTTAAAATATGCAGTCTTCAAAGTATGCACTTATAAAGTACTCTTCACAGTATATATCTATTTAAGCATATACTCATCAAACTACCTTTTTATTACAGTATTCGCTTTAAAATGTAGGCCCTACTGATCAAACTATGTACTTAAAATGAACTCATCAATATATGCCCTATCAAATGTTCACTTATCAGAGAATGTACTTATTAAAAATGTACAAATCAAAGTAGGCACTTTATAACGTAGGCCGTCTTATCCAAGTATGTACGCATCAAAAGTGTCCAATCGTTGGATATGCTTGTACCGATCAAAGTATACACTCCATTGTTTAACTTCCTTAGCTACGTGAGACAATTTATCACACTGTAATTGTTTTTTTTTAAGCGCTCTTCAAGGTCAAGGTTATTTATGCAAGTCAAGGGGAGAGAACGTCATCAAGGGCAAAGGCGTGATGCATACTTACTTCCTGGTGGGGAACAGCTCACACCGAATCTCGGAACCTGATGACGAATTCTCCGCCTTATCTTTTCTTGATGACCAGATCCGACATGAAGGTACTACTAATTAAAGTTTGTACTAATCAATTTGTTCACTCGGTAATCAATATTTTCTAATCACATATGTCAGAAAAATTTGTTCTTTCATTTTTATGTGAATATTTTAAATAATTGCCGTTTATTGTTTAAATAATAAAAGATTGTAATAACTTAAGGAGAGACGAAATAACGATATAGAAGTTTATTTACCTGGGGACATCACTAATACACAGGACAACGTCTGCCCTGACAGCCTCTTCATCAGCTCTAGACTTGGGCGGCACTTCGTTTTCTTCCTTCTAATGTCAACATCCTCCGCAGTCTAGTCTCTGATAGTGCACACCTTCTCAGTCTAGTCTCTGATAGTGCACACCCTCTCAGTCTAGTCTCTGATAGTGCACACCTTCTCAGTCTAGTCTCTGATAGTGCGCACCTTCTCAGTCTAGTCTCTGATAGTGCACACCTTCTCAGTCTAGTCTCTGATAGTGCACACCATCTCAGTCTAGTCTCTGATAGTGCACACCTTCTCAGTCTAGTCTCTGATAGTGCACACCTTCTCAGTCTAGTCTCTGATAGTGCACACCCTCTCAGTCTAGTCTCTGATAGTGCACACCTTCTCAGTCTAGTCTCTGATAGTGCGCACCTTCTCAGTCTAGTCTCTGATAGTGCACACCTTCTCAGTCTAGTCTCTGATAGTGCACACCTTCTCAGTCTAGTCTCTGATAGTGCACACCATCTCAGTCTAGTCTCTGATAGTGCACACCATCTCAGTCTAGTCTCTGATAGTGCACACCTTTTGCACTAGCTTGAATGGTGGTGTGCATTGCAGGGTTATAACAGTATCTATTAGAAGTTTTGTAAACGTTTGGACATGTGGTTGCGGTTTAAACGCTTATCCATGTTTTGTTTTGTTCTGCTACAATGAATGGCGAAACCAAATTGGGGGGCAACTTTATAACAAAGATCTAGAAAATAGAGAGATGTCCATATTAATCAGGAATAGCATCTTTCTCTGACCATTGCTTATTATTTGGTTCATAGTTCTTAAAGAAAGTTAACATCATTATAGTTATACAAAAATCTCTGACCAGGCTTTATTTTAAATTGTTAAATTTGACAGGAAAACAAAGCGCACATATTCAAAACGAGATAATAGACCGGTTGGGCGATGCAGTTCTGGATAAAAATACCGAGGTCCAATCAACACCATTGTTCTCTTTCATTTTCACTATGCTAACCACGACTTCAACTTGGTCCTAAATGATTTCTTCAGCTGTGTTAAAGACGTTTGCAGATTTCTATGACTTGTTAATTGTTTTTTGCTCACAGCATCTCAAGATGGGCGAGTTTTAAATCCAATAGGAAGAGCATGGTTTACATTAGACTCAAATACTTTTGCCCACAAGGTGGTCATCAAGGAATGCTCTAAGAAAATGAGATTCATATATTTTGATTTACTAAAGTTGATTACTCAAATTACTTTGAGTTCTTCAAAAGAAAAAGAACGCCTGGAAGCTGCAGCACTTTGAGGAAAATTAGAAACATTCGATACAATTGTTCTGCTTATTGTCGAGTACAAAATTGTAAGCGCAGCCAGCGTTACGTTACATAAAGCAGAAAGTATTGGAATGACTTTTGGTTAATGTGCCCATACATTCAGATGACTCAATAGTTCTGTCGATTCGTTTTATTTGGAGGAGGGGGCCCAACAAGATATTCTTGAACCCGGGCCCATGCCTACCTTGCTACGCCATTGATTTAAGGAAGCAAGTGTACTTTATTTGACAATTTTACAGTACAGTTATCTAAAGACGAACATTTTGCTATAGGACGAACATGTAAATGAAGTCTTTAGTTTTTAGACCCAAATAAGACAGACCCGTGTCTAAAAAAAAGACATTTTAGACAGAAGATCTCATTCGCCTGCCCACAATTGCCAAAAGAAAAAAAATTGAGCTTGCCTCCATGGGTTGTCTTTTGTGAAACGTTGAAGAGTAAAGGTAGGCTAGCAAGGAAATCAAATTTAGTATTTGAAACATTGGATTAAGTACCTTTGTTATATCAAATATCGCAAATAATATTTCACTTAAACATTAACTCTTAGTAACCGTTAAATATAATAATTTGAGATTTTGTTCGGATTGATACTGGAATAGTTCTTTTGTTGTCTTATATTGCCCTAGATTATGCCAGGAGATCTCTCTATGGTTTTCTTCTGTTCCGAAACAACAATGAATCATCTCATAGAGTTAATCCATAAATAAAGGCGCAGTGGATGAGTGATTAAGCGCGTGGCTTCCGAACCTGTGGTCCTGGGTTCGAATATCAGTGAAGACTAGGATTTTGAATTTCGTGAAGTTTATGGCGCTTCTGAGTCCACCCAACTCTAATGGGTACCTGACTTTAGTTGGGGAAAGTAAAAGCGAGTTGGTCGTTGTGCTGGCCACATGGCAGCCTGCTTGTTAACTGTTGGCCATAGAAACAGATTAACTTAATATCATCTGCCCCATAGCTCATAGGATCTGAAAGGGGAGACTTTACTGCTTTAATTTTGATCCAAAAATACCTGGGCATTAGCTAAGGAGAGAACGATGTCACCCACACAGCAGTTTCCCTCTCGTCAGGCAGCTGATGTGTGCAAAGGAACGGCAAGTGCAATACAGTTTGGGGTCAGCGGTGTTGCAGGCTCTGAAAGGGTGTAGCACTGTGTGCTGAAAACTTCAAAAGGGTCATCGGCTTCCGAGGAAAGAAAAAAATTAAATATAATTTTTAGTTTTTTTTTCTTTTTCTTTTTTCTTGCTTTTTTTTCCCCAGACATACCAGTGTCTCCAAGTAAAGAGAGAAGAGAAGGAGACGGAACAGACTTCACGACCCAAATCTCTTCAGAGAGCACCCACACTTCTCCGGAGAGAGCCGAAATAACTGAACAGCATCCGCTTAGCTTCCGTGCAAGCCTGTCTGGAACAGTCTCACTGAAGGACATTCCAATAGATAGCGAGCCAAAGCTGGATGCTTGCATAGATTCAGAAACTAGTCAGGATGGAAACACCAAGGAATCAGACAAATACAACAGAAAAAAATCAAAGTGCTGCTTTAATGAGTCGGAGACCGCATCCTATGACTTAGAGAACCCTTCTCCTTCAAGTAGAACCTGCCGTATACTTTAACAGTTCAGTTTTTCCAAGCGGGACGCTACAGAAGAAATGTCAAAATTTCCTTTTCACATATATGATGTTAAAGAGTTAAAGATCTAAAACCACTGCCAATATTTCATGTGACCAGTGTCCCTTTAGGTTGGACATTTATTTGCAGAGAGACTTAAGCTTTAATATCATTACCAATGACTAGACTACTTCTGACACCATAAATGTAAATAGAATACATTCTTTGTAGGATGCTTTTAGGCGTAGCTAATGTGCAGTATTACAGTCCAGCGACTTGGTAACTACAATTACAGGAACAACTTTCTTACTTGCGAGTGTAGCACATATAATTAGCTGAACTCTTCAATACTTCAACGTGATATTGATTTTCATTTTTTTTACAACTTTACCAATAGTGAAATAGAAATGTGTGTATCTGGTAACCAACGTTCACATGTTCATGCTTTCACGCTGTATGCTCAACAAATTGACCTTAAATATTACAAAGTTAAACAAGGTTTTTATTTTATGTGTGACAATCATTGAGAGCACCAATGTTAGTTTATCAACTGCATCTCGTGCTGAAGTGAATGTTACCTATGGCAGCAATGACCAAACGTATTCAGCCTGTACAGAAGTGACGCTCTCTTACGCCATGAATTAAATATAATATTTCAAGTTGAAATTTTGCACACTCATTCGTAACCATCAGAATACACAAAAAAAAAAACAAGAAAAAAACAAAAGTTACATAGACAGTTTGTGTAAAAACCTAGACATACAATCGGCATCCGAAGTGGTCCAACCGGGCTGGTAAAAAGGCAGTTTTCAATATTTTCAGAAAGAATATCAGAATAAAATTCTATCAAAAGCAAATGACAGAAAAGAATGGAGAAAGACGATTGACGGATCTTGTGTGGTGCCCTAACGGTCCAGAAAACTAAGAGATAGGTGAAGGTGAAGTTAGATTTGAACCTGGCCTAACTGATGTCATATAATTATCTAATGGATCTAATTTTTTTGTAAAGAGTCATACTCTTATACAGATCCTCAAGAAAAAAAAAGTTAAAAAAGACAAACACAAACTCCAAATCGGCCCCCTAAGTCGTCCAACCAGGCAGGTAAAAAGGCAGGTTTCAATATTTTCAGAAAGAATATCAGAATGAAAGCCTATTAAAGACAAGTGACAGAAGAATGAGTATCTAATTGATCTAATCGTTTTGTAAAGGGTCAATCTCTTATTCAAAGCCGCAAGAGAAAAAAAAATTTCCATTAAAAAAATACCCCATTTACTCTTGTTAAGTGTCATGTAAATTTCAATGCCCACTGCAGTACACGCGATGATATGAAAAACTACTTCTTAATTGTTGTCTTAAATTATATATGAATATTAAATAAATTTTAATGTAAATTAAGTAGTTAATATGACAAAACTTATTTAACTTAGCAATACAGCAAATATCTAGAGATAGAAACAGCCACAAGAGGGCGCAAAAACACCCTATAATACTCTCCTTTACATTAGAAATGAAACTGAAACATATGTTCAGATCAACCTTTAATAAACTTCCTCCAAGGAAATCATCTACATGAGCCTGTTCAAAACCTTTTGTTGTAAATATATTTTCCTGCTCAGATCTTGTGTTTTATAAAGAGTATTATTTTGATTGTAAATCGTCAATACCACCTCTAGCTAAATCAAGACTCTGTAACTTTCTAAGTCTTTGTCATTTAATTCTACACAATTTCAGCTAGAGCCACCATAAATATAGGCTATACATGTGAATGAAAGATCTGACGGTTTAGAATAGTTCAGATGTCTGTATTGTACTAAATGCAAGCATCTTGCACGTCTGGAGGGCTTTCCATCACAAATCTCTTAGTGCTGAAGCTCACTGACCTTTTTTTTTGTTTGACAACATCAAGTTCATGAGAAATTGGACGCTAAACAGCCACAACAGGGGGCAAAAACTCTGGAACCCTAAGTGCTAACACAGAAGCTATTTAAAGCCCGCAATTTGAAATAAATGGCCGCATATGTCGGATATCTTTTACATACTTTTATGAATTTGATTACACTTTGATACAAAGCTATCTATCTCTTTATAGATGCAGAGATCCATATTGGTCATACAGGAGAGTAATACTTCCGAAACAGAATTAAGTTTTTCAACCTAAGACGGAAAAAAGTCTGCCAAAATGCTAGTTTTTATTTAATTTCTATGTCAAAAATTTAGGGTGAAAAACATTCTAATAATTAAAAAGTTGTAATATTAGCAAATATATATGAGAGACTAATAAAACATGTTGATGCCATAACGTTGCATTCAGTTGCGTGACAAAGGTTATAGGATCGAAGATTCTGAAGTGCATTTGTTGTTCTTTGAACCCCTATACTTAACAGTTAATAAAACTGTCTCTTATATCGAATTATTTCAATGTATACTTATACTATTATTAACAGAGAAAGAAATGTTTATATATATTTAAAGACTTGTGTGTTTTAATTAGTGCCTCGGTGTGGGTGTGTCTTTGTGTCTCACTGTGTTTGGGTATGTGTTTATGCCACACTTAAGTACGGAGTTGACGAAACGGAAAGAGAACCAAAAAGTACTAAGTCATTAATTTGAATATTTCATAAGAAAATGTCAGCGTTTTCGAATAGAATTAAGTGTGTTGCAAAGGAAAGGTCGTCGAGAGTATTGTTTAAATCCAAAAATTGATTAAATCTAAGAGACAATGTAGAACAATGAATGATGAAAACTTAGTTAAAGATACACATTAGTGCATGAATGAGAACTTAGAATATCAGGACTGGAATGATTTTAAAATGAAACGTTCAAAGTAAAATATTAAATCTAGCTAGAAAATCAGAAGAGACAGTTTTGTATGTAAAAAAAATACTTGCTACAATTAGTCATCTCTTTTTCAAAACATCGCAAAACTATTTCATATTTCTATCTTCATACAGTACAACGTTACAATGTGTTATTAAGCTCTAACATCCTTAAGATCAGAAGATTTGTTGAAAAGTTAATATTGTTTTATGATTCTATTTAATTACTGATACTGTGAAGTAAATCAGAGTGAAATCTCTGAGAAATAATAAAGAGAAATGTATTTACAAATACATTGAGATATATATCTGATTCTATATAATTAATTAAAAAGTAATTTAATACTCACAAGCTATTAGCTCAGAATACAGAAAAATGAATGAAATACTTGGAAAATCTAGTTTGGTCTCTGACGATTTATTAAAAAATTTAGAAATTATGTTAGTTATTCCTATGAATATATTAATATCCATGACAGGAACTGTGGCCAATGTTTTCAACGTAACTATTTTAGCTCGGCTTGGATTCAAACAAAGTATGAATTATGGAACTATGGCGCTGTCCCTTACAGATCTGATGGTTTCAAGCTTGCAATTCACGTCAGAAATCTGTTTAGTTTTAAATTATGCGCTAGAAGATAGTGCTATTGACTTTGTCGCATTAGGTGGTTTTTGCATAGGCTGGATGAGATATGCAGGATTGTACATATCTGGCTGGATCACGGCTCTCATAGCCACTGAAAGATGCTTTTGTGTCGTGTTTCCATTCCACGTTAAGCACATTTGTTCCAAATCCATATACACGCTAATTTTGATTGTGATTTACAGTTTTTATTTAGGTTTTGTGATTCCTATCATCGTAATAGAACGTTTAACCTGGCAACAGGTTCCGGCATCTACTGCCAATAACTCATCAGTGAAGTATATATTGACGGTAGTTGTGGATGATACCGTTATAGAGTTAAAGAAATTATTCGACTCTGTTTGTGTGTCTGGTTTTGCTCTATTTTCACAGATAATTCTAATTATTTCCACACTTTACATGGCGCACGCTCTTCGAGAATCTTCAAAAGTTAGGACATCCTTTAATTCTAAATTACCGTTAGAAGAATCTAAACGCAGGCACTCCTTTCTGTCATTAAAGGAAAAGAGGCTGATCGTTGTAGCAGTCAGGCTCGCTGTTATCATATTGGCATGCAGTGTCCCAAGATACATTGTCATTGCTCTCTTTGCCACGATGCCTACACTGCAGACCAAAGAGAATCTGACTTTCTCCTACTTCCTCTTTGACGTATCCGACATATTTATCAATGCAAACTGTTTCTGTACATTCTTTGTTTATTTTTCTGTGAACAAAAACTTTAAAACTATTTTCTTTAAGTTAATACATTTTAAATGATAAGTCTTTATTTGTCTACTTAACTTTTATTTTCACAACACTTCAATATTCAACTTGAAAATGGCTCTACTATTTTTTCCTAGAAATGAAGCTGTTGATGGATATCGCTGAGAAAAGAATTACTAGCCACACGAGGAAAACGTTTTAATGTTATAAAGTTTTTTTAACTAAAAAAAAGAAATTTTAGCAAGAGAACATGAAAATATTAATTTTGAACGGACGTCCTCGAGTATGTCTGCATTCAATGAAGCGTTAAATAAAAACGTTCCATTGTTTAGTTTAATCTAACAGTCATCAGTAATTGAGGGAAAAAAACAAAAATCGCTTTAGTATAAGTTGTATAAAGAAGGAATTGTATTTTTTTATAAGTATTTTAAACGTGTTTCTTGTTTCCAGCGTAGTAACATTTGTTTTCAAACATCGTGTCACAGTATGTCTAGAATCAAATCAGAAATGAATACTAAGGTAAAAAAATCGTTACGACGTCACGTACTAGCAATATCTGGTGTGATTTCTTTTTTTTTTTTTTAATTGGAAATTTCCATTTAAAAGTCTGTCTTGTAGTTAAGTTTCGTGTGAACTCTCCGGCTTGAGAATTAAAGATACAAGGCGATGCTACTTAACAGAAAGGACTGATCTAGACTATTGAACTAATAGAAGTGTATTAGAATAAATAACTTTTCGATTATTCACTGGATTCGTTCTTATTTTTACTAGATTTACTCATTAAAGTGTTCTGAATTTCTATTTCTGTATTCATTTAAAGTAGATATCATATGACGACCTGGGACTGCTGGATTTATAATTACAACTGAAATACACTCATGGAGGATAGATTTCCAATTAAACATCAAGAGTTTTAACATTTAAAATGATTGGCTGTTAAAATAAGGGACTAGAGCTGCATCAAAAATAAATTACTAAATCAGCAACTACCTTTTAATTAATATTTTAATACATATGATAAGTTATGACAACATAGATAGTAGACACTCAATTTTAACAAACACTAATTTATGTGAAGGAAGTATCCGAGTGAAAAAGCATACCAGGCTTACCCCTACAGGAGAATCATTACATTTTATGTCAGTTTAAAATAAATTCTCTTTAAACAGATATGTTGTAACTACGAGTAAGGTGCAAATAAAATGTAATTATTCCTTAATTATTATTATTATGAGGATAATTCCTTTAAAATTCCATTTACTGTCGTTTTAGATCAGCTCTGTCAGTCTGGTACAAATCTTGTACACGTTATTTCTCCCACTTCCCATTCTCAGATCAAGTTGAAACTTTTCACAATTATTTATTGTCGAAGACAAAACACGAATCATTTTTTTTTAAATTAACCTATTAGTCAATTATTAGTAATAGTTAATAATTTACGTTTTATATAGATAAGGGAGATAGATATTGCAGTACTGAGCTATATGACAGTAATTGTGTGGTTCTTTCCTTAATAAAAGCTTTAATGCTTTTTTTAAAGTATTTTTTTTAAATGTACTTTGATCTACGAGCCGTGTTTAACTAAAACATTTACATATCAGTTGCTTGCAAACACAACTTTAAAAAGTACGCTGCCTAGCAGACAAACTCAAATCAACTGGTTATTGTTTTACGGCTCTGTTGACTTACACCCGAGTAAAAAGTGAAGGACTCTCCATTACGTTACACAAACTGGATCATGCCCCTCCCCTGCTGATCTCAACTTCGCCTTTCACATGTTGATTAAATTATTGTGTAAATCTTTCCCAGCCACTTGACACTGGAGATCTGATGTCAGGAGAACAAGCGTCAAGTTTTTGTTTTTTTTTAAGTGAGACTACGACGTACCGAGTACCCGAGATCGACTTGATAGACAGCCAAACAGAGTTAGCTAATGAAGACTGCTATGTAATCGAGGAATCGATCCGTGTGGTTATTATCTTTGTCGATATATGTTACGATTCCTGAATAAGAAATGCCAGGTAAGAGTTTACGTCGTGGACCTTCTCCCTGGACTGTTTTATATTTTTATAACTCGCTATTACAATATTCAAACCTTTTATAGCCAAACAAGTTAAAACCTAATTTTAAAACCTCACACGAACTTTGTTTTCAATAGATTTATCAGAACTTATGTAGAGTGTGTATATATATATATATGAAAATAGATTGGTGAGTCTTTATCCGAGTCCAGAAAATAAACTTGACACTTGATTTCATTGATTGTGTCATTTGGGTTATAGACTATGTTTACTTGTGTGACATCTTCCCACGTCATCGAGTCAGTGTTGGGTGGCACTGCTGACCTTTAACACCTAAATGTATGGTATGATTGACAGGTCTAAACGTCTGCCATAGTTGAATGTCACGTCTGCATAGCTGATATATTTATAGGTACCTGAGAGCTATTCTCTCTCTCTCTGTCTCTCTCTGTCTCTCTCTCTCTCTCTTACTCTCCCGGACTCATCTGTTGCTCTATGCTTCTAGTTCTTCTCCCGCTCTTCTGTGTTTCCTTTTTTTCTGTCTTTCTGTATCACTCTCTTTCTATCAGTTTCTCTCTCTCTCTCTCTCTCTTGCCTCTTTAAGTCTTTCTGTCTCTCTCAGTCCCTCTCTCTCTGTGTCACTTTCTCAGTATCTCTTTTGTCTCTTTCTGTCTCTTTCTGCAGGGTCGGATTTAAGGAAGGATATATGAGGTACTGCTTCACCTTTGTGGGACCTCCACAAAATATGAAACAAAATATCCAAATTTCGACGGATCAGAATCGTTTACATGTTGTTGTTTTTTTTTCAAACATTTTTTTTTTCCCATTTTGCTAACTGTACTTTAAATCTTAGTTGGCAAAACATTAAGAAGTTGTCCACTTGTAACGTCCTTGTAAAATATTAGTGCAGGTCTGGATTTACGGCAGCTCTCATTCCAGGGCCTTAGACTCCAAAAACGTTACTTTAAAATATACATTTTAATACTTAAATATGTATATTAAATTTATTTTCAAAGAAGGAAAATTACTTTCAATTTATATGTACTCTGTTTCTTTTTTTCTAAACTGTGGCATGCTCGTAGAGATTAGTATAAACATTGAAAAGTGGATTTGTATTAAAAGTTTTTAAAAGTTGTAGGGGTCTCCACAAAAATTCTGCCCCGCGACCTCCAAATACTTAAATCAGACCCTGACTGTCTTTCTGTCTTTCTATCTGTCTTTTTCTATTATCTCTGCTCGCTCTAACTCTCTGTTTCTCTCTATCTCTATCTCTTCCTGTTTTCTTTCTCTATGTCTGTCTCTTTCTATCTTTCTCTTTCTCTCAATCTTCAAATCCATGTTTAGGACTAAATAAAGATCTAAGGATATTGACGTTTTCCAATCAAATCGATAACCCATATAAGCAAACAGATCGTTCAAACAGATTAGCACTTGTTTAGCCAGTTTTAGTTTTCTAATGGACTAGGTCACGTGACATTGAGACTTTTTTTTTTGTCTGAAGAGCTGTCGAAATGAGAAAAAAAAAGGGGGGGGGGGAGTCCTCCTCCATGACAGGTTGTGAGAATGGAGTCTTCTGTGTTCAATGATCGGACTACATTATGTATTCAATGTTTGCACTTATAAGAGATTTGTGTTATTGTTCAAGTTATATAGCGTAGCTGTGCTTTTGAAAACTTTTGTTTAGCCTCGTTTTCGCTCCATTAGCAGTAGTAACAATTTGATCCTTTCATTTCCGTTAACTGTAAGAAAACTACTCAAAATTATTTCCTGTGTGTAGTTTATTTGATTTCTCTTTGGGTGTAACTTACATTTATTATAGTTAATAATTTACTTTAAAAAATACTACACCGAGTCTCCGAAACTGTTAAGAGTGTAGGCCATTTAAATTCTCAGGGCTAGTGTACTTAGCTAACATGAACATCAACAGCCCATTATTTATGTCCTGATTTCTATTGTCAATGTGTAAAGAAAAGGGAAGTAATATAACAAGAATGCATTCATTTTGATTTCGTGATCAAATAAAGAAGGCTGGTGAACTTCAATTTTATATATAGTTTTGATAAAATTTGTGTCTACAGTACAAGATTAACTGCACAATTTTAACTCGTGAAAATTTGTGAAAATAGGTGGGTTTTTTTTTTCTTCATGGGTGCCATGACATCCGCGCTTTTATCAGCAGCAGACGCTATGAATGGCTTGGTCATGTTCACAGAATGCAAAGAGGTCAGTTTCCACATGACATTCTGTATGATGATTTAACAGAATGCAGGAGAGCCACTGGTCGCCTACTTTTAAGGAATACAGAAGTATCCCAACGCGAAATGAAGCTTCTTAAAATTGACACTAAAAGTCGGGAAAAAGTGGCACTGGATAGATTCACATGGAGAGCGAGTATTAACGAAGGGTCCTGGATTGTAGATGCCATAACACCAGAAGTTGAAAGAAGGATGAAAGTACAACGGCGCTTGGTGATTATAGATGCCCAATCTTTAACTGCAGCGGTGTATTAAGGATTGGCCTCCTTCGTCACGCAAGAAGCTAAAAAGGAAAACGACGCAAATTTGCCACATACATTTTAAAGCATAACAAAAATAGGATGTAATACCTTACCTTACTTTACCTATCCCTTAGTCTGTTGGACCGTTGGGGCACCAGGCAAGACTTGTCGACCGTCTTTCTCCATTTCTCCCTTTTTTTTTGCCTTGTTTAGAATCTCTCTCAATGGCAGGCTTGTCCATTCTTTAATGTTGTCCTCCAATCGCTTTTTCTGTCTGCCTCTTTTTCTTTTCCTGGCACTGTTCCCTGAAGGAAGGTCTTTGCGAGCCCCTTAGATCTTGTAATGCGGCCATAGGTTTTAAGCTTTCGTCTTTTTACAATAGATAGCAGGTCGTCATGGGCTCCGATCGCTGCAGTAACCCTGTCCCTGATTTCTTGGTTGTGATGCGGTCTTTGAATGTGATGCCTAGGATCCTTCTTTAGCATCTCAATTCCATTGCTAGGATCCTCCTCTCTAGCTTTTCATTCAGCGTACACGACTCGCAAGCATACAAAAATGTGGCCATGACCAGGGAGTGCATCAGTCTGATTTGGGTGCCGAGGGCTAAGCCCTTGTCTTTCCATATTATTTTAAGTTTTGAAAGGGCTGCTGTGGACTGTGCCATTCGGGCCAATAGTTCGGGTTATGTTCCCTCATCTGAGACAATAGCTCCGAGGTATTTGAAGCTTGAAATACCTCGGAGCTTCAAAGGATGTAATAACTATGATAGAAACTATTAACTGTGAAATCATGAACTTCATCAAAGAAAAGAAATCAACTTATTTATAGTTCAAAAAAAAAATATACTTAATTTATGCTGAGAAAAGGGTTGCTTGATATCTTTGTGAAAATGTTGGCGATCTAGGAGCTACATTTCATTCATTTTTCTGTCTATGGCATTTGTTGACTGGACTGGTTGCCCGACTGGCTGCTTTTTCATTCCTGAAACTAAACTACGAAATCATCATTTGATTGGTTGTTGATCTAGCTGAGTTTTAAATCTATAAACAGTGTTAAATCCCCTGTTATTTCGATCGTCTCCCTTTGTTTTAAATCCGCAGACTTAGTTTACTCACGTCATAAAAGCCTTCTTAAAGTAGACTCATTGTACATATCCATAAATATGGAGAAAAATCTGACCCAGGAAACTACAGACCAGTATCACTTACCAGCATCACATGTAAAATCCTAGAACACATAATATGTAGCAACATCATAAACCACTTAGACAAACATAATGTCCTCACACCATACCAACATGGCTTTAGGAAATATAGATCATGTGAAACACAACTAATAGGACTAATTGATTTTTCAAAAGGTTTAGATAATAGTGAACAAATAGTTGCTATCTTACTAGATTTTTCTAAGGCTTTTGACAAAGTACACCACCATAGTTTGCTAAAAAAAATAAAATATTTCGGCATTAATGGTTCACTGCATCAGTGGATTAAAGATTTTCTGATAGGGAGAGAACAAACTGTAATAATAAATGGCTCTAAATCAACACCGATAACAGTAAACTCAGGTGTACCACAAGGAACAGTATTGGGTCCACTACTATTTTTAATTTACATAAATGATTTACCAAATTGCATTACCTCAGGAACAAAAGTCAGATTATTTGCAGACGATTGCATAGTATATAGAACAATAAAAACAACACAAAACACAGATATTTTACAAAGAGAATTAGATGAATTACAGAAATGGGAATCAAATTGGAGCTTGTCTTTCAACCCAGAAAAATGTCAGTTATTAAGAGTAACAAAAAAACTAAAACAAATTAATTCCTCTTATCTTATTCATGGCAAACCAGTAACACAGACTAAAAACGCAAAATACCTAGGTGTTATAATAAATGAAAAACTGTCATGGAATCCACATATTGATGAAACTACAAAAAAAATCAAACAAAGCATTAGGATTTATTAAAAGAAATTTCTATAAATCAAATAAGAACATAAAACTAAAATGTTATTTAACCTTGGTTAGGCCAATAATAGAATATGCATCCTCCGTTCGGGACCCCTCAACTCAAGAAAACATTAAAAAACTGGAACAGACACAAAATAGAGCAGTGAGATTCATAACAAACGAATATTCACATTTGACTAGAGTAACACCTTTAGTAAAATCACTAAATTTAGAAAGCCTTCAGGACAGAAGGCTCAAAAGTAAAGTAGCAATCATACATAAAACACTGAACCATAATCTTCAAATACAAAAACAAAATTTAATAAAATACTCAGAAAGACACAAAGATAAAGGCACATTCCTCGTCCCATTTGCTAGGACAAATTTGTACAGACACTCCTTCTTCCCTAGTGCTAATAGAGCATGGAATGGGTTGCCTGAGCTAGCCAGGAAAACCAGTGACTTGGCAGAATTTAAGTCATTGGTTAATATGCATGACTAAATGCATGACGCGTAGGACGTAATCATCTTCTTTTTTGAAGTAACGTCTGTATTATATAAGATAAGATAAGATAAGATAAATAGGTAATTGTTAACCCCCACCCCCTCCCGGGCTGGCTCGGACATGTTCACCGGATCGAGGACAACAGCATCCCGAAAGTCATTCTTTACGGGTAACGCGTCTGGCTCAAGAAAAACTGGTCGCCCCCAAACGGGACCTCAAAACAGTGAATATTGATACTGACTATTTTCCTATACCAGGGCCGGTCCTACAGGATGCGGGGCCCTATGCGAAACGGATTGCGCGGGGCCTAATTTGGGTTGTGATAAGTATAATAAGTGAAAATTAAGATTTTGTATTAGAAAATAAATTCGTCTTTACATTTTATTCATACTTTACTAAGTACAAAATCACTGTCAAATTAACTTTACGAGCCATCTACAGTACATAGTAGTTTTCCAACAAAAAGCCGATAAATATTCAGATCTGCCATTTAGATTTACTATCGACTCGCAATATATCGCTTTTGTTTTGTTTTTTTAAGCGGTCGAGATAGATTTAGATCTATATTTGTATGATATTAACTAGTAAAGTAAATTAAGTATTTGAACTTCTTGTTTTGGTTAAAATTCGCCTTATTATCACATTTTTATTAAATGAAAGCTTACAATGCCTTTTTTTTTAATCGCGAGTAGGATTGGCGTTTTCCATATTGAATGACACTTCTGTTTTAAGATTTGCATCAGTTTTCAGAAGATTTTAATAATCTCAGGACATTTTCATGACTTTTTCTTATATTTTATAATTTCAGGAGAATTAAATAAAAGAATTTAATAAGTTATAATGGTTTAATTTAATAATTTACACCCAGAATTCGCATCGAGCGGGGCCTAGGAAAGTGCGGGGCCCACTGCGGGCGCATAGGTTGCAGTGGCCTAAGACCGGACCTGTCCTATACCCACTGGCGGATCCAGAGGGGTGGCGGTAGGGGCGATCGGCCTAGTATAGAATTCACACAATTTGTATACGAATTTATTACTTATGTTTATAATATATATTAATTCTTTATATTTCAACATATTTTTAGATTTTTTCGCCCCCCTTCTAGTATGTTGGCCGAATTGGTGGGGTAGGGAGGGGGCGATGGTATCAATGCCGCTCCCCCTAAACTTTAGAGTAGGGGGGTGGTTCAATCATTTTGTAGAAATAACAGCTTGATAACAGAATCAATTAAATATCTATTTAATTTTAACTTTTTATTGATGTTTTAACTTATTTTTTTATTATGTCATTCCCCAGTTGGCCGATTGGGTGGGGGGGGGGGCGAATACCTCTACTGCCCTTCCCACCTAAAACCTTTGGCGATTGGGTTAGGGTTAGGGTTAGGCTTAGCATGTACTGCCCTCCCCATTTTAGCCCTCTGAGTGAGGATGGTCCTATTTTTATGGAGAAATCATAGTTTGTGAATAAAATTAGTTGAATATCTATATAATATTAGCTACGTATTGATATGTGAACCCATTTGTACATTATTTTGACCACACTCTAAACTCAAATTTTATCATTAGTAAATATAAAATGAAAACGGGTTGCCTTATGTGGGAGGGCCGGTACATGCAATCGCTTTCCGCCCATCGGACAAATCAATACTTTTTCTTTTGTATTATAGTTAAGAAATTACAAATTATATTGTAAAAATCTGTCACTAATATAATTTAGATATGCTATAAATTAAATTCTTACATCGAGTCGCTTCATCCCTATTCTTTAATGCCAGATGCAATCATTAGCGGAAATTATACAATAGAGCGAAGATTTATCGTTTTCACTCTACCGCCCCTCCCCTTTCCAGACTAAAAACATGACGTTTTAAAAACAGAATAGTCAAATTTGGCGAGTTTATGTAATTTAACATGAATTTTTCATAATTTTTTTAAAGAAAGACTTTGCTTTGGAAAATTTAGAATTCATACGATATTTTTCAGTATAAGAGTAACGATTGAGATGAGTTCTGAACCCACATAATCTATTCTTAGTCGAGTTTTTCCCAACCTTTACTCAATCTGCTATTTTTCTAGTTAAATAAATTTATGCTCAAATCCTAACAATGCAATAATAAAAATTCGAGTAGAATCTAATTGCACTTAATTTCTTCTCCCTCTTCCGAAATGTTTTGTTTATATCTTTGAATTCTAGTTCTGTAACAAAACAAAGTTACAAACATGCCTATTGAAAAAAATGTGTCTCTTACAAATGAGCTTTTTTTTAAATATTATTATTCGAATAATTTTTTTTTTTCGGCGGCGATACTCAAAGCCTTAATCTAACTATGTGGGGTATCTTCAAATCGTTTTATCTGCACTGTAGGAAGGGCCTAAAATTCATATTAGAATATTTTTCAAGTAAAACTTTATTCAAAAGGTCCTTTTTAATACGATGAATAATGAGTTGTAGATGTAAGGAGAATGCGTTTCTGCAGTGAAGAATGCAAGAAAACTCTTTTAGCGTCGGGGCTTCGCCCCGAACCCCACGGATGAATAATGAGCTGTACATGCCTGGAAAATGCATTTCTGCGATGAAGAATGCAAGAAAACGCTTTTGTAGTCGAGGCTTCGCCCCGAACCGCACTGGAGAGGCTTACAGCGCTCCCCCAGACCCCCAAGCTATCAAGAGAAAGGCCTCAACATGACTGTTGTTTTTTTTTTGTTTCGCCGAAGGTTTAGAAACACTGCTTTTTTTGGTAATTCTGCAGGAGTTCAAGGGGCAGCCATCTTTGTTATTGTTTAGACTGTTATCTTGTATCTTGGGTTTTCTCTCCGATTTGGGTTTTTGTTTGTTTTTCTTTTTGAAGCTAAATAATATGCTAGATCTAGCTATATCGGTATCATCTACTCCTAATAAGTCTATTAATTAGACTCATAATCTAACTGCTAGAATCTAGATCTAGAACTAGACTAATTAATATGACAAGGTTCTTAAAGTCAATAATAAAGGTCAATTAATTTTTGGTAATAAACTGTGCTGAAATTTATTGTAGGCCTAGTTAAATTTAGTTTCTCTATATCAGAATAATTCAGAATAGATATACATCTAGACAATATTTAACAATTAAAAAGAAGACAGAACAATAAGAAACGAATTGTATTGACACCAAGTCAAAAATTAAAAGAAAAAATAGCATTGCTTTGAAAACAGAGAAGAAATGTTAATTCTTGGTATTTTTTAAGACACTATCTTGGGATTTCTTTGGAACATAAACAATAACAAAATAGTAACAAAGATGGCTGCCCCTTGAATTCCTGCAGAACTACCCTTTTTTTAATTCTCATATATATATATATATATATATATATATATATATATATATATATATATATATATATATATATATATATATATATATATATATATATGCTGTACGCACGTTTATGCATAGGGTTAGGGTTTACTGGGCTTTAGGGTTGGGGTTTGAAAAACAAATCGCCTTCTTCCCCAAATTTCTGAATCCGCTAGTGCCTATACCGCACTACTTGAGAGATAATAACAAAATATCCAAAAAACAAACAACAAAAAAAAAACATGGGGGTCAGCTCTTGAACAAAAGCGTGCCAAACGAAAAATTGCTGGCTCCTCTACCACCAAAGCGAAAGCCATCTTAAACTGCGATATAAGTGGACGGGAGTGTCTCTCCAAAATAGGGCTCCACATATAAAAGGTGTTCTACGAGATGAACTATAGTCGTTCTACCACTGCAGAAAGCCAACAACAGTTATCGTTGAGCTAAATATTCTTAATTAAAGGGAAACCAAAAGCGTTAGTTTTTTTTTTAATCAACATAGTGAAAACATGCATAAAGTCTCAGACGTTGCGTGGTCATTGTGAATGGATCAAGCCGCGTGTTACTTATCCAATCACCTAGACGTTCTTACCAGGCCATGTATCGAACCAGACGTTACAGTGTCGGTCTGTAAATGCATACACATGACACACGCCTGTTCTTAACGTCTGGGTGTTTAAAGAACCATTAACAGTTTAAAAAAAATAAATGGGATAATCGTACGAACAAAAAATAAAAATCCGTTAATCGAATATCGTACAGTATCGATCCACTAAGGGGTTTCACATTACCGATACATAGAGAGGTAGAGAATGAGGAATTGTTAGCTGTGTACTGATGCATGAACATTGTTCGATCTGCAGGATAAGGAAGGAGCATTAGTTGCCTGTATTGTGTCAATAGTGTGAAAACAAACACATATTCGGACACACTGTGACATGGAGAAGACCGAGCAGAGCAGTACCATGAAAGCAAGGAAAGTAAACTACGATGAATTCTCAGGTAAGAATTGTCTTCCCTTCGACCCCCACATTTTGTAACTACTCATAGATTATTGTATGGTAGATAAACAAACGTATTCTTATTATTGTGACACAATCCGTTGTGACAATCGTAGCAATGGCGTAAGAAGAGGTAATGATAAATAATAATAATACAATAAATGCCTTTTCAAAGTATATATAACAGGAGTGGATAGTAATTATTGAATGAACCAAAAGACTAGGACTTAAGACGTTCCTTCTTATTAGACGATAACTACGTCCTAACAAGTGTGAATCTAGTCGAGCATGTTAAATAGAGATATAAACTCTAATAAGTCATTGGTTTTTTCCTGGCTGATTCAGGCAATCCGCTCCATGCTCTAATGCAGGGGTTCTCAGCCTGTGGGTCGCGACCCCCTTGGGTGTCGATTGACGATTTGCCAGGGGTCGCTTAAGACCATCAAAAATGTGGATTGTTATTGTCTATTCTTCTATTGCTGTATGTGTGTGTGTGTGAGGTGGGGTCGCGACAGAGTGGGAGATCGTAAAAAGGGGTCGCCGTGCTTAAAAGGTTGAGAACCACTGCTCTAATGGTACTAAGGAAGACGAGCCACTTGAACTAAATTGTCCTAGTACAGTAATGCCCAACCTAATTCGGTTTGCTGATCCATTTACAATTCCAACAAGCATGTCGCGTGACACATCAGCGAAAAGAAAAACAAAAAAATGGCTTAAAATGATTTGCATCTAGTTCTTACATCTCTTAATGGAATATGTGCAGTTGATCTGAAACAAACGTCTGCACATCCTGCTGTTTAGATGAGCCACAAAGTCAAAGCAGTGAATTTAGATTCCAGTCTGTGATACGATGAGGTAACAAAGATTTCGCCCGGTTCAGCGCTGAAACAAAAAGTTTGTTTACACAAAAACTAAGTTCTTGTCAATAGTGGGACCATCCTTGACGTTTGTTTACACAAAAACTAAGTTCTTGTCAATAGTGGGACCATCCTTGACGTTTGTTTACACACAAACTAAGTTCTTGTCAACAGTGTGACCATCCTTGACGTTTGTTTACACAAAAACTAAGTTCTTGTCAATAGTGGGACCATCCTTGACGTTTGTTTACACAAACAACTAAGTTCTTGTCAATAGTGTGACCATCCTTGACGTTTGTTTTCGACGATTTAGAAAAATCTCTGCAGACAACACGCGGAGCCTGCATCGCTCAAATTTCTGAAGTAAGGATGTCTGGCTTTGTAAGTCATTCAGTTCCAGTTGTAGCTCTCTCGGGAAATTTAACACGTAGGCCGCAAATGGATTTTTCTAAAAGACATTTCATTCTTGAAAATGCGAAAACCCAGACACCTTATACTGACAATATTTACCATCATTCCTCAGACTAGAATATAAGGCATGTATCTCTTTCTACAATTTGGAAGATCGGTACAGGTTGGGTATTGACAAGCTGGTATGGCCATAGAGTTTGAGTTTACGTTATTTTTTGACAGTGGTTAGCAGGTCATCGTGGGGTCCAATGGCTGTAGTAATGCTGTTTCTAATCTCTTCATTCGTGATGCGTTCTTTGTAAGTGACACCAAGGATTAAACTATATCATCATAACTATCAGTTCATTGAATACATCTGAAAATTAATAATGTAATAATAATAACATTAATAAACCTTCGTATCCTGTGGTATCATGCGTGGATGCGTAGTTAAGAGGCTAAGTAGGATGGAACTTGGCTTGGCTACCTTTGAAAGGGGCTCAAGGTTCGACACCCGAATCCAGTAGAGTTGTGTTTGCTGAGCGCCTTAAGTCAGCACGGAAAAAAAACTTTTTTCAGATACCCCCTCCCCCTACTGGTCCACAAGAGATTGGACCATAGCGCTCTGAGCATGCTATAAGCATGAAAGTTTGGACCATAGCGCTCTGAGCATGCTATAAGCATGAAAGTTTGGACCATAGCGCTCTGAGCATGCTATAAGCATGAAAGTTTGGACCATAGCGCTCTGAGCATGCTATAAGCATGAAAGTTTGGACCATAGCGCTCTGAGCATGCTATAAGCATGAAAGTTTGGACCCTATCTACGAGAGATAGGGTTGTAGTTGTTGATAGGGTTGTAGTTGTTGATAGGGTTGTAGTTGTTGATAGGGTTGTAGTTGTTGATAGGGTTGTAGTTCAGAGTTGCTGATATTCTCTCTGAAACTATTAAAACCTGCCTATTTTTACCTGCGCGGACCACTTCGGGAGCGATTTTGAGTTTGTGTTTGCACACAAACTGTCTTTGTAACCTTCATATTTTCAGATTTATGTATTTCAATTGATAGATATTTAAGAGAAACATTTTTGTGAAAATTGATATTTGAACCATTAAAGGGAGACAAACTCAAATATTCAAGTAATTAGGTAATGTAACTAGAGTCTATATTTTTTTAAAGCAGTACGAAATTTCATCAAATAATGATTATTGATAATTTTAAGAGTATATACTACAAAATTGTTGATAGAATATGCCATTAATTTCATCATATAAAACTGGCAAATAGAATGAGTTAGGAAATATTAATAGTAGTCTATTACATTCATTTTAACATATCATTATTCAGTTTTATGAGATTACAACCCCAAAGGTTTATTGTTCCATTTCTTCGATAATTACTCTCCACAAAGGAGAGTTAAGCAATATATATTATGTTACTAAAAATGAACATTTCAACATAGGTTTTCTCAGCCAAATAGAGTTTGCATGCATTCAGAAAAAAAGGTTTGTCACTTACAAATTGTTGAGTCAAAACAGTCATGATCCTTGAACTCAACATACGTAAAAACTCTAATAGCATCAGCGAAGGACAAGATTTTGTCCTTGCTTATGAAATTTAAAAGTAGAAAAATATAACCTAATATAAATACTTAGAAAGACACAATGTCATATTCCATAGGCTAGGACTAATTCGTACAAGTGCTCCTTTCTGACAAAGATTCCCAGTAATTTTAATTTTAAACGTAAGGTTTTGTATAGAAAGAATGGCGATTTTAAAGACGGGTTTCTCTTTTGCAAATATCTTGAAACGACTACAACATCACGTGATGTATAAGAGAAGGTTGGTTCATTTAGGTAAAGTATAAAATCTCTTGGAAAAATATTTGTTGCGTCTGCACAGATGGTGCTTCAGCTTGCTAGTTAGTTTCGAGTTCAACATTTACTACCAAATGAGTCACCAAAAAGTCATCGAAACTAACAGTAGGATTCATTGACGAATATTAATGACTCTACCACAAGAAGTAGAAGTATAAAACGTATTCGATTAGCCTTAAAAAAGATTTATAATAGAAAATGTTTGTATAAAAATTTTGCACCTGCTTGCTAAAAAAAAATCATCCTAATTTCCCAATCTACCTAAGATAGCCCTACCTCTTGAATTTGCCAGAAGTCTATGCACAGTAAAATTTGAAGATGTTCCGGAGACATCACAGAAATGAGTTTATGAAATGATCAATAGTGATTCAGCTCTTCAGTGTCAGTTACACACAACTGGATAAAGCAATTACAGTCTCATAACGATTTGTCTTTGCCTTGTACTTTCATTTCAAATAATATATTTTGAGAAACAAGCGAAACAGGGTTTTCAGCCTATTAGTTCTCAAGACTTAATGCAAAAGATGATATTCCTTTTATTCTAGCTAAGACTGAACCAAAAATTCTTTATCTATGGAAACCGAAACATAAACCTTCTGATTGACGTTGGCTTGTTTGCACAGGTTGTCGTGACACTATTGAGCAATTTAGTTTGGCACTATCCTGACTACTTCCTGTGCTCCGAAATGCTTTTCAATTTGTCACATTCAGCATGAAAAAGGTTAATAAGAAATTGAAAAGTAAACAAATGCTTACGAACAAAAATAATCTCAGGGCTGGTCGCCGCATAGTGGTGAATAGTAAAAAGGGTTCGCCGAGCTAAAATAGTTGAGAACCGCTGATCTAAGGGCAATGCTACAGTGTATAAGAAGCAAAGCAAACAGTTTTATTTGAAAAGGGTGAAAAAGGAATGGCCATTTTAACAATAGAAATGTTTTGAAGCTAAATATCTATCGAACTTGTGTGTCTGAATTAGAACCAGATTTCAATACTGTACAAAGAAATCATGGTCCCAAGTCAAAAGTAGTTTCCTATTTCAAACCTTGAGATTTATGGGGCAGATGATGTTAAGATCATCTGTTTCTTTGGCCAACGATTAAAATGCAGGGTGTTATGTGACCAGCACAACAATCAACCGCCTTTACTTTCCCCAACTAAAGTCTGGTACCCATTAGAGTGGGGTGCACTCAGGGACGCCCTAAAAATCCCAAAATTTAAAATCCCAGTCTACTTGTTTCTTCAGTCGCGCCCACCGAAGTATAATTGTATTGAATAACAATTAGTCAACTTGTTGTGTAGACATTTGAAAAAAACAACATTTTTAGAGGTCTAACTGGAGAGGTGAGAGAAATATAATGAACTACAGCGTTCTCTGTCTAGAGTGATCAGTTTTATGGGAATATTACATGAAGGAGAAAAGCAAGGGACACTAAACTTTGTATTTTTCACCCTACAGGTACATTCACAATAGAGACTAGGTTAGAAGCTCTTAGACGTCAGGTTTTAACACACGCTCAACTGGTCAACGTGCTGAACAGATCCCAGGAAGCCAAGCTCAGATTTACATCCAAGAAAGTAAGTCCTGTACATCTTGTACATCTCATTGGTTCCAACATATCCGTTTGATTGGATGTCATACACCACGACCCTCGTTGTTTGTAATGTGTAGCTCCTTTTAACTTCTTCTATCCATTGACCTTCGCTTACACCTATTCCTTAGTCTGTTGAACCGTTGGCACCACAGAAGATCTGTCAACCGTCTTTCTCCATTCCTGTCTGTCCTTCTATGCATACATTACTTGACTGTGTAGATTATATATTGACTATCTTCCTTTCTAGTATTTCAGGGCTATAAGGAAGTCTTTCAATTTTTTATAACGTCCCATTTCTAGTATTTATCCTACCTGTCATGGTAAGTTGACTACAAACTTTGAGTATGTCTACAATAAACCTTGATTATATCTTTTATATTATATCATCACATTTTATAGGGACGATATCGTAGTATGGAAACACAACTAAATAAAGGGTTAGATTTGACAAAACAGTCTGCGGAATTTGGATTAGGATTTTTAGGTATAGGCTTAAGGAAGTTTGTGAATAGTATTAGAAATTTAGCATATTAGATCTGTCATATTATTTTTTTTTCTCGCTGAAAAAGAACTACTTATATATGACTGGAGGACCATCATTTTGGGTTTCTTTTTCACCCCCTTTACCATAGTTCTTTGTTTTTGATACTGACAATTACAAAAAAAAAGATGTTTTAGTTTACTGACTTGAGACCTGGGTACAAATATCTTTGACCAATGTTTATGTTTGAGTGTGAGTGTGTATGTAAATGTGTTTCTTGTGAGAGTTTGTGTGTGTGTGCGTTAGTGTGTGTCTAGTGAGAGAGTGTGTATGATATTGTGTGTGTGTTAGTGTGTGTGTGTGTGTGTAAGAGAGAGAAAGAGAAAGTCAATGGCCCGTAGAATTAGTATATTAAACTTACTGTGTTAATGTTTTTTTTACATAAGTTGAAAGACACTATGTCTTTAATATAGCACTATGTCTCTAATGAGTTCTTTTGTGATAACTGGTTTAAAAAAAATAATATTGCAAGACACACATATTTTAGAATTCTAATAGGATTTTGCGTCCATATTGTTATGGAGTTTGTGTGTTTTTATGGTGATGGTGGGAAGAGGAAAGTGATAAGTTGTGAATGATGCAACATAGGTGCCAGTGTCGTCACTTGGTATTAATTAGGACAGGAGATCCCAGAAAGTTATTGTTGCGAGTTGGATTTTGTTAAAAAATATTATTACCAAACTCTAGTGCATTTGTTTGTATCTCAAATCAACTTGATTTTGATAACAAAAGTCGGATTTAGTATTGTTCACTAGGAAGTTATTCAAGTGATTTCAAGTTTATTAGTTAAGATACAATATAAACAGTGATTTAGTTATCTACCGCCAACAGAACATATGTGCCATTTTTCTGAGAACTCAACATCAATATAAACATGTAAAGTTCCACTTCCAGATATTGAAATCAAAAGGACAGAAAATGTAAAGGTCTTCTGTTTCTTTGGCTACGGTTAACGATGACCAATGGCCAACCACCTTTTATTTTCGCCAACTTATGTCATGTACTCATTATCTAGATGAAGTATGTTTTTGTAAAGCTTATATCAGCTCTGTCTTTCTGACTGTGTGTCTAATAAACAAATTTTGCACACGTTATTTCTCCTACTTCCCGCTATCGGATCAAGTTGAAATTTTGCACAACTAGTTACTAGTCAAAAACAGCACAAGAGTCTATCAAAACGTTTAATAAACTGTTATTTAAATATGCCAATTATTTATCTATTTTTACATCGAAAAAAACAAATAATTCTTACAGTATATTTGAGAGATATGGATGTAAATGTGGGAGATATTTTTTATTTATTTTGCTTGTTAATGTAATTGTTGTGTGCTATTTTAAAATAACATCCACATGTATTGGTGATATTTGATTATAATTTGATACTAACCATGCACAATAAATAAGAGTTATTTAAAATTTCTTTCTTGTCAACCAGAACCAACAGGCCATTGATATTGTGTGTCGCCGACTTGACAAGGAGGGTCAGTTGTACAAGCAAACTTTAAAAGAAAGATTAGCGTACTTGGAAATACTCAGAGACTTTGCACAGAGAGAGACACACAGCGATGACATGACCTATGCTGATCTATATGACCTTGGCCTTTCACGAAAAGAGTTAAAAGAAATGATAGAGGTGAGAAAACTCACTTCGTCTGTCTGACTGTCTGTCTGTCTGTGTGGAATCTTTTACACATTATTTAGCCAACTTTCCATTTTGGGATGAAGTTGAAACTTTACCCAGTATTTTATTGCCGATGACAACACATAAATCAATCAAAAAACTTTCCAATCAATAAATTAACCAATCGTAATTGATAAAATTTGTTTTATATAGAAAATGTAATACGCTTATGATTGCAAAATAAAATAAATTTAAACTAACAATATTTATACAATCTTTTATTTTAATAAGTTCTTTAATAGCTCAGTGGTTAGCATGTTGGCCTTCCATCATTGAGGCTCGAGACCTGGAGTTCAGAGTTTAGAGCTTATACCAACTCACTTTGTCTCTCTTTCTAATAAAATGTTTGTACACGTTATTTCTCCCACACCAAGCCTCGGATCAAGCTCAAATTTTGCGAAATTATTTATTTTACCTGACGATACAAGAATCATTTTAAAAATTAGTTAATTATTGATAATTATTTTTTTATCTGGAGCAAGGGAAAGAAATTTCACTTGACTAATGTGGTGGTATAAGTTAAATTAGGCCTTATAATAGGTGTCCCTTTCAAAGTTTGGAGCTAACAATAATTAACTATAAAAACCTTCTAATTTCAAAAGCAATTCGATGGCCGAGTAGTTCGTGTATAGGCTTGAGGAGGCTAAGGACGCCTTTTCCCTTGAGTTCGAATTCAGGTCGTTCACCTTTTTTTTTAGCGGCCCCCGCAAAAAGGAAAAGACGCCATTAGTTTTGTGTGATCTGTCTGTCCGTACGTACGTCCGTCACGTTTAGATCTTGTAAACTAGAAAAGATATTGAAAATCCGACATCTTAGTATTTTAGTCCATTCAAAGTTCTGATACAACGGCTACTTTTTTCTTTTCTGAAAGCGAAATATCTAATTTTTAAAATCAATTATGCAAGCAGTTTTTTCATAAAAATACACCATATTAACAACTATTCATTATTAATAGTAACACACACTGGAGGCTTTAGTAAGGCAGGTTACCATTTACCATATTTTTAGCACATTTATGCAAACGGTTTTAGTTGTTTTTTTTTTTTGTCAAAAATTACTTTATTTTACAATTGTATAAGTTAAGTTCTCTCATACGATCTATTAAATTTACAAAAAAATGACAACTTTTTTTAAAGAGAAAAAAATCTATTCAGTATACATGTCAGTGTAACATAATTTAAATAAACAATTAATAAGTAGTTTTTCATATTACCGCGTGGGGTCCTCCAATGTATGAAACACTGAACAAAAGGAATTTTTTTTTATTTTTTTTACGAAAATTTTTTTTTCTTGGTGCTTTGAATAAGAGATTGACTCTTTACAAAACAATTAGATAATCATTACAAGACATCAGTTGGGGCACCACATAAGATCTGTCACCTTCATTCTCCAATCTTCTCTGTCATTTGCCTTTGATAGAATTTCATTTTGAGAATCTTTCTGAAAATATTGAAACCTTCCTTTTTACCTGCCTTGGTGGACCACTTCGGGGGCCGATTTTGAGTTTATAATTGCACACAAATTGTCTTTGTAACCTTGTTATAAATGCATTTAAAAAGGATCACCCAGATACCCCCTTCCTTCTACCCCATCCCTTTCCAACCGGACCAGACAAGTGATAGGATCGTAGGGGCATTGAGAAAGTTAAAAGCATGAAATTGCGCTAAACTAAGAAAAAATTTTTAAATTTTTAAAAATATTTTTAATTTGACTGATTTATTATTGTTAGACTAGATTAATCTAGATCTATTACGAATATAAACATATGGCTTATCGAAACGAATCGATACAACTACTCTGAATAAAAAAAAATTTTTGTTACTGTTTTGTTTTTAATTGCTTTAGAAAAGTGAGCACGAAAATCTCCAAAAGACGCCCTCCACTCTCCGCGACCCCGCGCCCTTCCCCACAGTTCCGTAAAGGTGATTGGACGATAGTTTACTGAACCATGGTATAAGCATGAAAGTTGCGCTAAAAAATAGTTCTAATAGTCTAGTTTAATTTATTAAAAATTAATACCTGGATGACCGATCCTAGCTCGGTTAAATAATTTCCTAAGTCATTTTGGGAATATTTTTGTAATTACGAAAATGAACTATCATATAAATACTACTAATCTGAAGAGTTGCTTTAGTGTTCTGTTAGTTCTAAATGTAATTATACATGGCGATTAAATATAAAGTCTCTTAAGTCCTTCTATAGTCTAGACAAACCACAGCTCACATCCGTCTTATAGTTTTACCATCCATTTTTTGTGTAAAACTATTGTAGGTCTACTATTACTGGCTTAGAAGAAAGTCTTTGCAGTGTAACTTCTTAGATGGTTGCGTTCAGACATTTAATTATGGAATTAGTATACATTCATTATGTCTTTAGTACGAAACATCAAGTGACGCAAATCTCTACGTTATAGGGTAAAACAGGCACTTTGTGACAAAGTAAAATGGCGCATTTTTTCTTAATAGACTTAAATCATTGCATTAGTTTTCTAAAGAAACGTTTCCATGGGACACCTCTGTTACGCCGAAAAATATGTTCGTCCCCCATACGGGATACGTGCCCTGCCCAGCCTGACTGTTGGACTATAAGAAGTTCATACCATCCAACCATCCCAGTGGTGCTACAGCCCGTGGAGGGATATGGCCTGCTTATACACATCCCTCCATTCAGATCTCAACTGGGCCTTCCATCTCCAAGCCTTAACCCCAAGCTTTTTACCGAGGTGTATAGTTAAATAAAAAGAGGCTGCAGAGAACGCAAACTCGTTGGCCGCTGGCTAGATATCATGTTCAGTGTGAGCAAGTAAGGCGTAGAGAAGCTGTGTTATGACCATTTCCTTTGTTTTGGTACGGGACAGTAGACACAAAGCACGAACTTATGGTAATAATTCAACAGCAAAAAAAAAAATAATAATAAGGCTTGTCTTCGATTCCTAAGATTAATGAGGATTGCAGTATTTCCCGTGGCTACGCAGCCCCTGCTGTGACCTACAAATTTTGCCACATCCAGGGCAAGCATAACCATTGTCAAACAGTGGTCGATTAAGATTTTCTTTTCGCGTCTGCCTCTGTTCTCGGCAGCAGATTTTCTTTGGTCTCAAATGTGTATCCGGGGCTTTGAATAGAGGTAATTCTTTAAGTCCGTCAGTTACGCTGGACAGAGCGGTATCCTGTATGGAAGACGAATCTCAGACGAACGCATGCCAAAGGCAGTCTTTTTTTGGTGAGCTAAAAAAGTATACGACGTAATACCGAAACGCTTAAAAGACCAGCTTAGGCGCCAACTTGCTTTAGCTGAAATAGAACAGCTGAAGGTCACCAGCAAAATAAACAACAAAGTACAAGGTATCTACACCGCTCTAGGCAATTCAAGTGTTATCAATTTATAAAGCCTTCAAAACACAATAACTTATCATACATTGGCACATTTAATTTCATTACTTCTCTTTCATAGTTCTATAATAAATCAATTTACAGTAAGATGGTGTGCAAATGTTTAATTAGGTCTATTGATCCTTTAGAACTCGTTCTTGTTTGCTAAGAAATATTTTAGTGTACTGCGGTAAGCCTAGTGACGTAGGCAGCGTTTTTCCCGTTCACGTCAAGGAAAATTTTCCTTCATAAAACATTCTAGCCAAAATTAATTTTTCGATAATGAGGCATTTTCAAACCGATATAACGGTCGACCTCGAGTTTTCCCGATGTGGCCAATGAGTTGAGAATTTTTTTCTCACTATTATGCACATACCGTGAACTTTTAAAGAAAATCGTTAGAGCCGTTTTCGAAATAAAATTTATAAATATATATACATACATACATACATACAAGAATTGCTCGCTTAAGAGTATAGGATTACATGATTCATTCTAAATATATCATAGCATGTCACTGAATAAAAGTTTTGTTTTAGAAAAATATTTCCTATATTTGTTTTGTTTGTTAATGGTTCTGTTTATAGCGCTTCTGTGAAAACCAAGAAACATAATCGTATAATATTTTGGACACATTTAAAAATTATGGTTATCTCCCTTGTATCAAACGAAAAATAATTACTGTTGTTTCGCCTTATATTGTGTAATTTAATCATATAACAGATAACATATAACCTATTTTATTAACAGGAAAAAGTAAAAGAATCAACGCCGTCTGCTAAGAGGCAGAAACTATGTCAACATATTTTAAACACTAGAAGATTAGTGAAAGTATTTGACAGGTGAGTCTCGGAGATCGCTTCAAATAAATATCGGAACTTCGTCTCATAGATCCTGTTGATGTAAAGCTTATCTCCTTCTGTGGCAGACTGTCAACTATGGTCTCATGTTGTCTGTACAAAAACCAAAAGCCTTCTTCTTTCCCAAAGTATGTCAGGTACCAATAGAGTTAGGTGGACTCAAAGGCATCCTAATTATCCCAAAATTCGAAATCCCAGTCTTCACCTGGATTCGAAGTCTAGACCCCTCGGTTTTATGAATATAATAAACGTTTTATTTTTAAACATAAATATATCATAAAGTAAGAAGTATACAGTTCTTTTATATTTGAACAAATTTGTTCACCTCTTTGCAACGTCTTAAATATTGACAGGTTTCACACTTTGTACGCAGTATTTTAGATCTGCATTCTTTTATTTCTAATTAAAATATGTTCATTTCATAATTCATCTGAGATTGACACGCCCCCCACACACACACACATCTAGTACATGCCACACAGCTACAAAGTAACCAGAGACTTTTAGCTAGCGTTCCTCATCTAACGTATACAATGTTAACCCACTATTCATCATACAATTAGCTGTGGCAATAACTTTGACCATTACAACACATTTTGAACTGCTATGTCCACTTCTGTGTGCAGGACCAAGTCTACGTCAGCTCTGCTCAAGATGAAAGACAGCATCGTCAGTCGTCCAGTCACCGAACAGCAAGTGGTCACTCAGAAACCCACAGTCTACTCTCCAAGGGTCAGGGCAGCCAGACTGGTCCTCCCTCCAATCTCAGTCAGCTGGTCAGAGGAGAAAACAAAAAGTAGGGTAAGGAGGAAGGGTCAACACGAGTTGAGAAGTTCGCCTTTTTTCTTGACCAACGAGCCTGCAGCAGACTGTCCGAATTCTGCCAGCAAACTACCAGAGTTACATTAAAGAAATCAAAATATGCCAACGGCCCTGAAACTAAAGGTTATCCGTGAGAGGCGATGCCTTGAACATTATTGACAGTGTCAATGACATTTTTTTTAATACAATGTTAGCGATTACAAAACACCAACCACAGGACAAATATCTTGGGCTGAAGTACACAATAGTTTAAACAAACAAGCTTGCAAGATTGAGAATAGAAACTGTTATTATAAATATCACTGCCTCTAGTCAGTATTAGACATTCGATTGTCACTTATTGTTGATGGTTTATTTGTTGGACTGTTTGATTTTTTTTCCACTCAGTGTTTATTATATTGTGTACATAATCTCCTTATAATCATTATAGGTATTGATCTTAAACTACTCTCTCTTTTTTTCTATAATCATTTTATTCTAGTAAATGTTTGTTATAAATAAACCTGCTTAGAAGTTTATATGTACAAAGTGTAGTTACAGAATTAAAAGACTTTTACTTAAGTAACATTTCTTTGTGCTGTCAACTTTTCAACGTTGTCTTCACGTGGTGTGAATGCTATTATTAATCTCGAGTAGAAGACAAAGAAACTCTCTATCAGTCTAGCCAACTTACTAAACAATGTCTTCAAGAGAGAAACATTGAGATTATCTCTCAAATCAAAGTCTTTAGCAGTCGCTTTGTTGAGGGCTAACAGTGAAATGGTCAGTGTTTGACCAGTTAACTTGTCCAGTGTTTGGCCAGTTAATGTAGTTGTCCAGTGTTTGGCCAGTTAATGGAGTTGACCATGTTGTCGTTGAACATTCGCGCTAGTTTGAAATTCTTTTTGAATAGCGGAGCTGAAACTCATTGCCACGTCCCGTCACGTCACAGGTTACAACGTCGCAGGTCAGTGTTGAGACACTGAGCAGGGCCGGCCTTAGGTCACTGCAAACTATTCGGCCGCGGTGGGCCACGCACTTTCATAGTCTCTGCGCCAAATCTAGGTGTAAATTATTAAATTTTAAACCATTGTAACTTATTATTAAAGGGTTCCTAGAATTCGCCTGAAATTGCAAGATATACGAAAAATTCATGAAAATCTGAAATTATAAAATCTTCTGAAAACGCATGCAAATCTCCTTAAAAACAGACACAATAGTCATTTCGGGGTGTCATTCAATCCCCAATCCTACTCGCGCTTAAAAAAAAACGCATTGTTAGCTATTGTTTAATAAAAATGTGATAATAGGCGAATTTTAACCAAAACAAGAAGTTCAAAAACTTAATTTACTTAAATAATCACTGGCATACAAATATAGATCTTAATTTATCTCAACCTCTTTAAAAAAAACTAGTCGATAGTAAATCTAAAAAACAGATCTCAATGTTTATCTTCTTTTTGTAGGAAAACTTCTACTGTAAATCAATCGTAAAATTAATTCGACAGTGATTTTGTACTTAGTAAAGTGTAAATAAAATGCAAAGACAAATGTTTGGTAATACAAAATCTTAATTTTCACTTATTATTCTTATCGCTACCCAGACTGCCACGCGCTATCCTTTTCGCATAGGGCCCCGCAATCTGTAGGACCGGCCTAACACTGAGAGGGTGGTATCTGCAAGAATGTAATGTGTCGTCTTGATAGGTCAACGCAGTTTGGAAACTTGGCAGACTTCAGTGGACTTTACGTACACATTGGCGCCATTTTTAATCAGCTGCAGTTTCATCAGGACTTCACTGATCTTATTATACACTAAAAGAAAGAAGAAAATGTAGTCTCTTGAGTTAATTGGAAATATAGTAAATTGTGTACATCAATGACATTACTTATTGTTACAATATAGTGAATTATTTAGTACATTGGGCCAGATTTTAACGACCCCCTATCACACTTTTAGCTCGTGTATTAGTATAGATGTTACAATGAAATACAACGGCCCGCTCTTTTTCTCTTACTCTTTCTCTCTCTCTTTCCATCCCTGGACACCCCCCTTTTTTTTCCCATGTGCAACGTAATGTTCTTTGAATTAGAGATTTGACTTGAATTGGAATGACCCGTTTTATAACACCCCACCCCAGGGACACACACGCACACATACTTTTGGCACCGTGAATATGAGTATCCCTTTAACATTCTCCCTCCACCCAAGTGAGCTCCCCCTAACCCCAATAAAATGGCTACTCCTATGAAGAATCTCTGACATTTCTTGGGCTTCTCAATTCAATGTCGAGCTCTTTAATGTACACACACACACACACACTTACATACACACATACCCGCTTTCACACCATTCGACCTTTTTTGTTAGAAGAACAACCTCAAACTTCTTTTTTAAGCATCTTTCAATTGATTGACCCCTCATCGCACAAGTTTCAGTTTTTGAATTCTAGATGGAGCACATTTGGTTCGTTTTACCAGTTTCCTTTTGTTACATTTTCAATAAGGTCAGCAATGTTGGGTAGTGGACATCGTCAAACACAGCATCGGATCAAAGTGTTTTCCAAACTTTTGACCCCCTTTTATAATTTCTGTAACGCGGAGTACCCCTCGCGCACCCCCCTTCCACCCACCATACTTTAATATTCAATAACAGAACATAATAAATGGGCATTTTGAAAACAAATTTGAATACCCCCCCCCTCCAAAGTCTTCCCGTACCCCTGGGGGTACGCGTGCCCCACTTTGGGAAACTGCTTGAGTTATTCGTTTGAAGCCTAGATGAAGAACAAATGAATTTTCCGAAGGCCCCGATTGAATGTATCTCTTCCCAATTGTTTAGGCATTGTGAAGAACATTTGGGATCTTTAGGGCACCTCTGAGTCCAGCCAACTCTAGTAGGTGCCTGGTTGCGGAAAATTAAGGGCGGTTGGTCATTGTGCTGGCCACATATAATGTATAAATTATTAAGAACCATATATCCTAACCACCATTTAAATAAGATACGGCTGTCAACTTAGTTGCATTGTTTGTCTGGTTGAATGTTATTTATCAGTATCAGAATAAATATTCATAACTATTCAACGATTGTTAAGAGTATAGGTTATAGCTTAAGCATACACTTAGCCTTCAGTCCGGGAATGTATGACAATAAAAACCTTTCTTAAAAATTATATTTGACTTTAAAAAGTCAATTATTTTTCTAGTTTATTAAATTAGAATAATAATTGTACTTCCTTTTCATTATTTCCCAACGTTAAAAAATCGTCACGTAGTCCTAATATATGTAAACAACAATTGTTCTGTTTTATGTAATTTTATTTTTTGCAGTTTTTCCTATTTACAACTATGACAATCTTTAGAACTTCAAAGAAGAAAAACATTTTTGTTTAAATAAAAACAAATCTTATATTAAGCGTATTTGTATCAATTAGTCTAGATGTCATGTTATAAAATTTGTAAAAGATCTAGACTAACAACTCTTAAGTCTGTGCGATTTAAAATATTATGAGCAATTGTTTTTGTTCAGCGTTATTTCATGCTTTCAGCTTTCTCAATTCGCTATGATCCTATCACGTGTCTGGACCAGTTGGAAAGGGGTGACGTAGTGTTGGGAAGAAATATGGAGCATCTGGTTTGTTTTTGTATGCATTTCTTTAAAAAAAAAGGTGAACTACCTGCATTTGAACTTGTGGGCTCAAGCCTCTGCAGCCTCATAAAGACAATACATTATCCAATGCCATTGAAGCGCTTAAGAAAATATAGGGTTTTATTGTTTTGTGTTGTTAGTTTCAAACTTTAAACTAACGACCTACAAAGTTTAAGGGGTCTAATTTAACTTAAACACCTTAACAGTCAATAACAATTTCTTTCCCTTGTTCAAGATATTAAACAAAATAATTACCAATAGTTAATTAACTAATTGGTTAATTTAAAAAAAAATAGATTCTTGTCTTGCCATGTAAAATAAATAATTGTACAAAATTTCAACTTGATCCGAAATTGGGTGTAGGAAAAATAACGTGTACAAACTTTTTATCAGACAGACAGACAAAAGAGTGATTTGATATAGGCTTTTTAAAGATTTAATAAATTGTCTTTACTACAGCCGCAAAATTTGTACAAACCAACAGCCTTCTATTTTTTTTTTCATTACAAGGGACACAACAATTACTAAATTTAAAACTTTAAACTTAGCATGAATTATCTCCACTGCCTCCGCACTAATGGTGAAAGAAGGAGCAGTGCATTGGCAAGACCGTGTGAGTCTCATCGCACTAGGGCACCGTGTTGAGAACTCTATTCTCTGATAACACGGACAAGGAAAGCGGCAGTCCTTCTCAAAGCTTCTCTGTCTCCGTACAGAGCCAGCTCCTCATGCAAACCAGCTTTTGTTTCACTCAAATGGCCATGTTTAGGGTGTAGTTTTGCGCACTCGTAAAGGATGTGGTTAACTGTTTCAACGTCGTCCTGACAATGCCTGCAGCGTGAGTCGAAGTTTGGCTTAAATTTAGCAAAATAGGCACCGATTGGACAGTGTCCCGTTCGGTACCTAGCGATTGTTACCTGTTCTTCCCTATTTAGCTGCCACCATTCGTCCGATTTTGAGGGCCCTTTTAAGTTTTGCCAGACTTCCCTTCCCGTATTACCGTTTTCCCAGCTTTTGCTCCATTTATTTCTTACCCATTCGTCCACTATCGTACGCGCCTGCTCAAAAGTCTGTGGCTCGTCCACAGGGTCCAGTTTTGTGCCGAGCTTGGCTAATAAGTCAGCTTTCACATTACCTTCCACATCCACGTGTCCAGGTACGTACTGGAATGTCGTCCGAATTTTGTGTTTTTCTTGGAGGCGTCCCACGCACGCCAGTGTTTTTGCCAGTGGTTCCGGGAGCGTATCTGCAGGGCTTTCAATGGCTTGTAGGCTCGACAGAGAGTCTGTAAACAGTACAATAGGACTGGGTTGCGCTGTTTTCTCGTTAAGTCGTTCTTCAATGTACTCTACTGCATTTTGAATTGCAACCATTTCAGCTACGTAATTGCTCCTGCCAGAACACGCACCTAGAATCTCATCGTTCTCAATCGTGCCAGGGAATTGAACCACCACACCATACCCAGAGGTTTTTTGTCCGAGGTTCTCTCTCGTGGAACCATCTGTGTACACTTTAATGTTATCAGCTGGGTACTGGGCGACAGTTTTCCTGGCAGTGTTTCGTAGGACAGTTTTTGTGCATTTCTTGTTAACTTCTGGGTCAATCAGCAATTTCCTCACCTCTGGGACTCCAGGAGCATTTGCCGGAGAAGAAGCCCCATGCAGAGCGAGAGCTGCTCTGTTCTGGGGTAAATCGACCTCTTTGGACAATTCCCGCACCGAGTGCATGAAAGAGTTCCGCTTCAGCCGATTTCCGCCCTGCCAATTGTCGACCAGACTCCTGACTGGGCAGCCCTCTTCTAGCCGTTTGAATTTTTCATAAGCAATCATAACGGCTCGCTCCCTTCGTAATCTCAGTGGTGGGAGATTTGTCATGACCTCACATGCCGCAGTTGGCGTCGTACGAAATGCACCACAAATGAGTCTAGTTGCTTGGTTCTGCACTGAGTCCAGCCCCGCTAGAGACGTTTGTGAGGCATAGACTTGTGCAAGAGACGAGTACTCCATCCTCGACCTTACCGCTCCAATGTAGAGGGCCCGTAACACGTTCGCTTTGGCCCCCCACTTGGTCGTGGCTAACCGCTTGACTACTTTAAGGCTCTCTGACGCTTGTTCTCGCACTGTTCTCACATGTTCGGACAAACCCATTTTTGGGTCCAGGGTGACTCCTAGGTATTTCGGCCTGGCTTCCATCTTTAATTCGATACCATTGATTGAGAGAGAAATCTTTTCTTTATAGATATCTTTGCCAAGAGTGAAAAGGGTCCAGACTGTTTTCGCACAATTAACCTCCATATTCCACAAACGTGTGTAGCAAGAAATCGTGATTAGGTCACGTTGGATTTCCGCAGCTAGAGCGGCTGCGGATCTCCCAGTTTTCCAGATCAGCAAATCGTCCGCAAAAAGTAGTGAGCGACACCCTAGGCGTTTGGTCAAATCGTTGATGAATACCAGAAAAAGTGTGCATGAGAGTGACGAGCCCTGGGGCAACCCCTGTTCGAGTACCTTCTTATTAGACAACTGCTCGCCATAACGTGTTTGAACTAACCTGTTCGTTAGGAAGCTTTTTATCCATCGATACATATTGGAGTTTACCCCGAGGTCCATCAACTTGAGCAACAAACCTTGTCTCCAGACTCTATCGTACGCCTGTTTTAGATCCAGAAAAACCGCGAGTGTCGACTCACCCTTCTTCTCCCTTCCGCCTCTCTGAAAACCGTCTGCCACCTCTTGCATAAAGACTGTAACCTGGTCCATTGCGCTACGCCGCTGTCTGAAACCACCCTGTTCCTGACAAATTAAATTGTGGGACTCTAGGTACCACGTAAGCCGTCGGTTAATGATTCTCTCCGCAATCTTCCCCACACACGATGTGAGGGAAATTGGTCTGTAACTCTCAGGGCTGTTTGCATTTTTGCCCTTTTTAAGGATAGGAACAATGGTAGCCAATCTCCATGCCTTTGGGAAGTCCCCTTGAATCCATGTCCGATTTAGTAAGCCGTGAAGTTTTAGGAGGCCAATCGTTCCAAGATTTTTTAGCATCTCAGCGCTGATGCCATCTGGCCCCACTGCCTTGTGTAGTCTCGCCTTTTTAATCGCGAAAGCCACCTCCATCATGGTAAAGGGCTCTGAGAATGTTTCCGTCCCAGCCTTGCTGTCGACCCACTTGCGTTTTTCGTTGGCTCTTCTAACACGGTCAAGGGCCATCGACACGGAAGATTTTTTGTGTGCTTTGGAGACTCCAGCAAAGTGTTTGTTCAAAGCCTCCGCTCTCTTCTTGTCAGTAATAACAGGGCCACTAGGCGTTTGCAGGGGCTCCGCTACCCTCGGTTCCCCCACTCCAGCCAAGTTGTTTAGTAACTTCCATGCCTGTCGTCCATCCGCGAGGTCCAGGTTCGCACAAGTCTCCGACCACTTTTTTAGGGATTCTTCTGACACCGTATCTCTTACCAATGCCGTGAGTTTATTGTAGGCTCGTCTCGTCTCCTCCGTTTTTTGTCTAGCATGCCGTCTTCGTGCTGCTTTTCGTTGCCAGACAAGACGTGCCAACTTTCGAGACCAAAAGGATCGGTACTTGCGCTTACCACTGGTTCGCGGAATGGCCCTACGAGCCGCAGATAAAAGAGCCTTCACAAAGAGACTGTAAGTTGCGTCAATATTCTCAAAATCAATATCAAGTCCTTCCAGGAGTGTATCTGATGAAATCCTGAAAAGCTCCCAGTCCGCCTTAGCGTACACCCACTTACGTCTAGGGCAGGCTGTTTGTTTTGTCGTTCCGAGATCAATTGAGACCATTAGCGGCAGATGATCCGATCCCAAGTCCCCCAGGACGTCTAGTCGACTCTTAGCAACTATGTCCGCAGACGCCAGGCACAAATCTGGTTTCGATTTCCCTCCATGCCCGGAGTGAATGAATGTGTTTGGAGAATCAACGTCGTTGAGGAGAACCAAATTTGTTCCGTCGCATAAGTCGATTACTTTCTGTCCCGAGAGATCGGTTGTTGTACAACCTATAACCTGGATTTTGGCATTGAAATCACCCGCCACTATCGTTCTGGTACTGGAGAGGCTTTTGCTATCGAGTGTAAGGACACTTCGCGGTGGATTATAGACATTTAGGCATTCAAATCTCTGTCCATCTTTAAATATTTCGACCAAGAGCGTGTCGGTCTCACCACATCCCCGTGAGGTGGCTCCCTTCACACGAGCAAGCAAAGGGTTCCTGACAAAAGTGACTAACTTCTGACATTTTACACAGGAACAGGTAAAGGCCGTGAAGCCCGAGAGCGAGGGCACACAGCTCCGTTTCCTACCAGCGTTGCCAGCTTCCTGCACCAAGAACGCATCGACCTCGAGTTCCGACAGCAGTCTCTCAATTTCAGGCTTTTTAAGGCGCAATTGCCTATTCGCATTAAATGATATGATTCTGAGTTGCCCAGTACCTTTAACATGTTTGGGCTTAGAGGGACCGTCCCTCTTGCGTTCCTTTTCCGAGCTTTTATTGGTCACATTTGGTGTGGGGGTCACGACTTCCCCGTCCGTGGTTTTTGATGGGTAGCTTGGCTCGACTTGCGTCGAGGGGCGCTGGCCATCCTGCAGCAACCCTTGGTTAGTTTTTGCTGTCAATATCGGTGAGCTTAGTGGGCGGACATCTTGAAGAACAACGACGGTAGCTAACTTATCGAACATCAACCCGTCGTTAGGATTGATAGAGCGGGGCCTATCGAGTGAGTAATGCCCATACTCGGGTTTAATAGATAAATTTTGTAAAGCCATGTGAGTGAAATACCCGAGTGCGGGCGAAACTGGTTGCATGTTAGACTGTTGGATTCGATCTCCTCAAGTGGGATCAATGCTACCTACTCAGGAACTCGTGTTCACTGAGCTAGCTTCCAATGTCACGCTTGCCGCGAATACCTTGTGGTATAATGAGTGGTTGTCTAGACTCGTTGCTTTCACCGCCAGAAAGTTCGCCATCAGTGGGGCGACTAGATGCAATGTCGTACATCCGGAAACGTACCTTCTAGAGCCTACGGCGTTTATGGGGCGCGCTTCGCATTCCGGCGCACCCTTATCCAGCTTTTAACCAGGCACCCACACATTGGGTTGGACATCCTGGATTTAGCAAGCTCCATCCACTTGGCCTTGAAAACCGTAGACGGAGGGGATCCCCGTTAGCCGCTGTTAGAGGCGTTCACAGCGTTACCAAAGTCCGCCGCGAGGAGGCCAGGATCACCAATAGGTACTACTTAAACTGAAGCAGCTAAAGTAAAAACAGGTCGATAGAATTAAAAAAAAATAAAAAATTTCGCCAATAGGATGTATTAGTAGAAGAGCAAAAAAAAAGTTCTCTTACTCGTATTTCTGTTTTCCAAAAGTGTATGTACAGATACAGTGGAACATTAAATGAAAGCACCCAGAAAAAGATTTTATTTACCATAAAATGCACTAGGCGTATATTTCAAAGTGGTGGACTCCTGTAAATGCTAGGCTGCCTAGCCTTGCAGTCGACTTTGTGTAAGATTTGGTACATAGGTATGCAGTAGACCTTGTAAACGACTGGATACCTAGCTTTGTATTGCTATAATGGTAAGCCTTCCTTTAACCATATTTCATCATTTTCATCTTTTATTAAACTTACATTTAACTCCTCACCCCTGATCACACAGTTACACAGTTACAATACACACACTTTCTAATTGCACTCATTCTTGAATTACTTCAATATTATTAAAATGAATTTTATACTTATATGGATGGCAAGATTCTGGAATGGGATAAAAAGCTCGATCAGAAACTGACTATGTGCGATCATATCCAGCAGGTAAAGGAAACAGCTTCCGAGAAGTTGAATATCGTAAAGAAACTAGCTGGAACGAAGTGGGGAGCGAGAGCTGACGTGCTGAGAGGACTGTACATGGGTGCAGTACGCTCTCACATGGACTACAGACGAAACTCAGTATCGAAGCTCGATAGAAGAGTTTACAAACTGGTGCACCGACAACTTTCTAGAACTGAATGTAACAAAAACTAAAGAACTTATAATAATAGATTTTAGAAAGAAAAAACAAACTATACGTGAACTGCAAATAAACACTACATCTATAGAACAAGTAAAGGCATATAAATATCTAGGCGTTATCATCAACAACAAGCTTTCATGGGAAGACCACCTTGGAACTCTGACAAAGAAAACAGCCCAGCGACTCTTTTTTCTATACAAACTCAACAGTTTTAAATTAAACAAGAAGATCCTTGAGACATTTTACGGCGCAACTGTACAAAATCTGCTAACATACGGAATAAGTTGTTGGCAAGGCAACGCCTCATCTAAACTGTTGCAACGTCTAGAAAACATCATTAAAAAAGCATCAAAAATTACACTCACAACATTACCACATTTAAAGGAACTTTTTGAACAAACGTGCCTAAGAAAAATCGAAAAAATCTTGGAAGACAACGGCCACCCGCTCCATCAGAACTACGCCAGGTCGTCGCGAAGTGGGCGACTGCTGTCAATCAAAACAAGAACGGAGCGGTACAAAAACTCGTTCGTACCTCACTCGGTCAGACTCTATCACCGCCACTCATTGATCAGGGAACATGAAATGCACCAAGATACCTGTGTGTAGTCGCTGAATGAACTCTTCATGTTGTCTGTTGTATTTATGTGTATGTTTCTGTTGTGTTGTCTTTATATGAGAAACGAGTCCTTGTAATCACAACAAATTTCCGTAAGGATCAATAAAGCAGTCTTAGTCTTAGTCTTAGTCTTAGTCTTCCTGTTCAGGTCTGGGCCTCGCAAACGACCTTAGCAAGCCTAGATGCTGTTCAGAACCAAGCCTTAAGACTAATCTGTGGAACCTTTAGGACAACGCCAATTGCCGCTGGCGAGATTATGGCAAACATCCCACCGTTGAAATTGCGCAGAGAACGAGCCGTCATACTAGCTCACGAGAGATATATGCGGCTGGAAGATGGATGCCCACTCAGAAGTCTGGTCGACAACTGGGAGGGTAGGAGACGCCTCAAAAACCGGCCTTGTTTCATGCATGTGGCACGCGGGCTGGTCAGAGAGGCGAATCTGCCGGTGGAGCGGGTTGCTCTTTCCCCGTCCGGTTCTATCTTCCCGATGGAGGCTCTCGGCATGCCGACGATACGGAAGAGCCTACTTGACCCAGTGGTGACGAAGCAGAGTCCAACCACACGGCTACTACAAGCAGCCAGAGAGACTATCGCATCATATCCAGCCGGAGTAACCACCATCTACACAGACGGTTCTGTGCGGACGCTCGAGGGAACTGTGAAAGCTGGGTACGGAGCGGTAGTTCGACTCTCTGGCAATCCCGAAAGTGACGAGCTCAGTGGATCCTGTCAGCAGAAAAGCAGCCTCGAGGCTGAACTCGAAGCAATGTTCCAAGCACTGGACTGGGTGGCTACGATGGTACGTAACGGGACTGCGTCAGCGCACGACATAGTTCTTTTCACGGACTCGGTGGCCGCACTGGAGGCCATAGAACGGCTGGATGAAGGTGCTAGAAGGTTATGGGACGTCCTAACGGTCGGAGGGCGTCTCCTACGATTCGGCGTGAACGTTACTTTGCAATGGGTGCCCGCCCATTGTGGGGTGGTCAGCCACGATTTGGCTGACCAGCTCGCGAAAACCGCGGTCGCAACGGCGCTCGAAAATGATGAACCGTACTCATATGAAAGTGTACGATCCCTAGTCAACCAGCGCATGTTGACACTTTGGCACGACGGCTGGGATTCTTCGGACAAGGGGCGTGAGCTTTATCGGGCAATGAGGAGACCAGACAGAAGGGATGCATGGTGGCAACTTAATCGTGCGGAACAGGCAGTCCTAGCCCAGTTCCGGGTCGGCCATTGTCCAATTGGTGCTTACCTCGGACGATGGAAGGAGAACTACGACACACGGTGTCGCCATTGCATGGAGGACGATGAAACAATAGAACACATTCTTTATGAATGCAGAGTTCTGCACGAAGGACGATTGGGACAAGCTATAGATAGAGAGAATACTGGTACATGTACGACACAGAGGCTGTCCTTGTACGGGGACAAGGCAACCTTAAGACTCACTGCTCGCTTCCTCTCACGTGCTCTAAGGGAGTAATTCTCAGCATGTTTTTCGTTGTCAATGGGGTTTCTGACTCGGTGGGGGCACAGATGGGGGTAGTGGTGTGTGTGTAGTCAGCCGACGCAAATCGCCCCAGGCCAGCGCTAGACGAGCGGTCAACCGTGACGAGTTACGACTGTCAGCCGAGTCGAGTGTCAACAGGACAGTTCGAGAAGGATCGCCGACGTGAACAGAGCTCAGGAGCGACACGAGAGTTGTAGTCATCTGACCACCAAGAAACGTCGAGCGGCGTTCTGTCCGGTTCGAGAAGGCCAGCAGGGACCCTATATAAAGAGCGAAGGTATCAGAGACCAGTCAGTCACAACTTCCCGATCTACAGTTCGTTACAACGGCTCAGTACAAGTCCGAGACGAGACAGAGAGACCAGCGCAGAGAGTTGATACGGCGGAGAGATATTTGTACAGTCTTATGTTACGTGCTGCCAATTGTACAGTATTGGCTGTTATTTACTGACATTAAACTATTACGTTATTTTCAAGCCCAGAGTTGTCAAGTTCTTCAAGTTGGTGGTGTATGGTGCAGTTTGCAGAGAGCCTGGATAGTGAGATCCGTAACAATATTATATCATTCCCCTTTTTCACCTTTGATTAAAATGCATAACTATATTGCCAAAGTACGGAATCAAGTCAGTGAAGGAATTTCTGCGTGACATTACCTGCAATTTAACTTTGTGAAAGTGTGTGTGTGTGTGTAAATTTGACAAGTATATTTAAATGTTTTCGAAGTACACTTTTATAATGTGAATAAATGCTATATTTTGAAATTATTCATTTTACCTTATTATGATTTTTGCTTATTTATGTTCTAAGATATCTAAAGTGTTTCCTGCAAAATGATTGAAAAATTATGATAACATTAAAACCAAAAAAATATTGGCTTTATTTATATTTCACGATATCTAAAGTAGTTCTTTCAAAATGACTCAAATATATTTTTTCTTCGCTATTTTGTCCGCGCTATTTTGTTCGCGCTATTTTGTCGGCGCTATTTTGTTCGCGCTATTTTGTCGGCGCTATTTTGACGGAGTACCTTTTAAATTGTATACTGTCTTTGAAATTAAAGAGTCAAGAAATTAAAAGAATTTGTTCCATGTGTTTTTAAGTTAAAGACAAATCTTTTTGATAATGAATTGCTGATTTGTAAAGGGTTCATTAGCTTCCTCTAACACGTCTTACTCTACACATTTCTAACATGAAGTATCTAGAATGAAGTGTGTCACAGTTTTGTAGACAGTTCAAGGTCGTCAGAAAATATAGGACAGTTTCGCTGTCTCCTATTACGTCACAAATCACGCCACATAAAAAGAAAACAAAAAAACGGACCCTGATAGAAAATTAGTTCAAGGTTATAGCAGACAAAATGTTAAAAGGGTATGACAAATAAATACTAAAATAAAAAATACAAGTTGAAGGTTATTGGGGCGGCATGAGGTGACCTTGTGATTCTACATGAATGAAAGTATAACAGTGGAGAGAAGCTTAGCTAGTGAAAGCTTAAAGTTATTCAGTTAGAGGTTAGTTCTTAGTGTAGTTTGTATAAAGTATCATGTCCATTGATCGTCATTATTGTAACCTGTATCTACTTTGTACATGAGCTGTGCGTAGGCCCTATATTGTTTTATGTTTGAATGTATAGGCACTAAACTCAAGACAAATAGATCAGCACTGTGTCAGTGTTTCTCAAACTGGTTTCAACCGTAATTTACGTCACCTCCCAATCCGCCTATGTTTGATGTATTTGGAGAAAGAAAGTCTATGTCTTTAATAAACACCGTTACACACTGCGAAATCTCAAGGCAGTGGTGTAGCTAAGGATTTGGGGGCCCGGGAAGTGCTTCACCTCTTTAGGAGCCTCTGCATTTTGACATTCGACATCATGACATGAGATAATGGCGTAATATTCAATGAAAAAAAGCATATTTCGGACACTCATTTGGGGGCCACCCCTCAAGTAGGGGCCTGGGAGGCTTTTTAAATTTGAACTTCCCCCTCCCCCAACTTAACTACGCCACTGGCTCATATACTCTTGTGTTGGAACAAGGAAAACATTGGAGAATTGTAAAGCGATGGGGTGGGGGCGGTGGAAGCAGCGACATGTTCACATTAACAGTTCACTTCGTTTCACAATAGGTCTAATGTTTACATGTGAGCGCAAGTTTAAGCCTCTTACATTAACCCTAGAGCTGCGCCTAATTGATCGATATTCATGTTTTCTTTAGTCTAGTTCACATAGCAGGCCGCTATTAACTACACCATTTGTTTTCTTGCAGTACATTGAAACATATTGCCACAACATATGTTCAGCTTGATATCCCCAACTTATCCTCATTCAACCCCCCCCCCCCCATCCACACTTTGGTCTCTCAAATGTCAATGAACATAAACATTTTTACTGCGAGAAACAGAGCAGTCAAGGGGGAGGTTAATTGTGTTTTTTGTTAAGTTTAAATACTCAGATGAGGATTGACCGTTATTACACCAAGTTAAGAAACTTGACACGTCTTATTCGTTGTCTATTTCTCTCGTTTCTCTCTTTCTATTTCTCTTATAATTGTTATTTCTTGAATCTCTATCTGATCTTATCTTATATATTACAGACGTTACTCTAAAAAGAAGATAATAAAGCCCTACGTATTTCATGTATCAGGCAAATCATGTATGTGAAACTCTGCTAAGTCGTTGGCTTTCCTGGCTCAGGCCACTCATTCCATTCTCTAATGGCACTTGTACGAATTTGTTCTAGCGTATGAAATAATAAGTGTGCCTTTACCCTTGTGTCTTTCTCAGTATTTTATTTGGTTTGGTCTTTGTATCGCCTTGTCTAAACAACTAGAGCTTTGTGGACGAGTTAGCTGTATGATGGAAATAGTGGGCTAATTGGCTCACAGATATGTTTACAGTCTGGAGGATGGGGGCGGGGGGGGGGCTAGTGTATAAGATTTAGAAGCTCAGTCTCTAAGTCTGAGAGGAGAGATGTGTAGACGCTATAACAGACATAAGACTTGTCCGAGATGTATGCATAATTAACGCATCCTTTTTCTGAGATGTTAAGCATCCAGCATTGAACTCAGGTTTGTGTAAACTGCTTTTAAAAGCAGTCGTTCTTTATTACTTGACATCTGTGCAGCTAATTAGATAGACACCCTCGTAGATTATCTACATATTAGATTTAGTCTAATGTTACCATTAATTACCTGTTCAGCCAGCTCTTTAAAACATAAACCGAAAGCTAAAAAGTGAAAAGTAAAATCCGTTTAAAAATAGCCGATTCAAACTCCATCAAAGAAAATGGTTTAATTAGGTCAAGCTTTACGAGTCGTTACATCACGCAGACATGTGCACTTTTACAAAGCATTAGTTTAGGTCACAGTGACACGATTAAAATGTCAGGTCTGGCGAGAGTAAGGCCATGAAAAGGACGCATAAAGAGATTTTAAACTTTCAACATAAAGTTAAGCTTACATTCGATTTCTTTTTATTTCGTTGAACTGTGTCTTGTAACAGGGTGTCTCTAAATTATGACTTATTACATGGTGTCTTTAACTTGCGTCTTATAACAGGGTGTCGTTGATTTGTGTCTTATAACAGGGTGTCTTTAAATTATGACTAATTACAGGGTGTCTTTAACTTGTGTCTTATAAAAGGGTGTCTTTTTCTTGTGTCTTATAACAGGGTGTCTTTAAATTATAACAGGGTGTCTTTAACTTGTGTCTTATAACAGGGTATCTTTGATTTGTGTCTTATAACAGAATGTCTTTGACTTGTGTCGTATAACAGGGTGTCTTTGATTAGTGTCTTATAACAGGGTGTATTGGGATTGTGGAACTGTGGTATTGTAAATAGTTCACCTATGCCTAAGGCCGGCCCTGATATATTGGAATTAGGAATCATCTGTAAATATGCACTATTTTTATTACAAAGCCCGAATAGTATTATTGTCGTCCAAACCATGTTAAAAATCTATATTTAATCCAGGCAATAAAAAAAGCTAATGGTACTTAAGAGCTCTAAAAAAGTGTTGAAATTTGTGATTAGTTTGACATATTTATGAATCAATTGTGGACATAAAAACGAATCATTTTTTTCCTAATTCTAACTATAGTTATTTTAATTTCAATGATTCCATTGTTCTCTACTATTTTCTCAATGGATACATACACAAATTAAAACATGGCAAATGGCTAGAGAGAAAAATAAATTATAACGTGTTTTTGAGATAGTAATTAGCAAGTGGTCCTGCGGTCAGTTTTACTTATACAGAGAGGACACAAAATATAAGACAAAGTCTGAACAAGTTTATCTATTTATAGTCATCGTTACTATTTTGATGCATGCAATGTTAGGAATGGAATTTCAATACCTCTTTTATATTTTTAAGACCTTAACGGGACAGACAGGCAGCACAAAATCAATTCTGGCTTATCTGAACAAGTTTATCTATTTATAGTCATCGTTACTATTTTGATGCATGCAATGTTAGGAATGGAATTTCAATACCTCTTTTATATTTTTAAGACCTTAACGGGACAGACAGGCAGCACAAAATCAATTCTGGCTTATCTGAACAAGTTTATCTATTTATAGTCATCGTTACTATTTTGATGCATGCAATGTTAGGAATGGAATTTCAATACCTCTTTTATATTTTTAAGACCTTAACGGGACAGACAGGCAGCACAAAATCAATTCTGGCTTTCCCATACGGGAAATGCTAGGAGCATCAAAAAAAGTAAAAGCACACTATTAAAGAGAAATAATCACTTTAAAAAATTAGTTTATGTCAGATAAAAAAAAAACTTGACGTCATCCCCCCCCCCTCTTTTGATATCTAAATCATAAACAAAACAAGTGAAATATTTTTTTAAAATCCTATTTTGATAAGGGAATAATTTGGCACTTAAACCTATATCTCTCAATAGTGTAGACGTTTTTCCCTTATTCGATATCAAACGAAATAATTTATGCCAATAATTGATTGACTAATTGGTTGACACTTTAATTGTTAAGTACAATAAATAATTATTACAAGGTTCAACTTGATCTGAGAATAGGTGTGGGATAAATAATGTGTACAATAAACTGAGGGGACAAAACCCAACAAATATAGTCATATTTCTGAATACCGAAGGATTAATTTCACGTGTTGGTGTCAAACAAAATAATTAATTAGCATTAATTAATTTACTAATTGGTTATTTTTTTTATTTCTTCATGTTTTATCTATGCCAATAAATGGTTGGGCAAAGTTTCAACTTAATCTGATAATTGGTATGGGAGAAATAACGTGTACAAATCTTTTAACTGACAGACAGAAAGACAAACAGACAGCGTGAATTGATATAAGCTTTGTAAAAATAGAACCTAACACAACACATTTTTGTATTTAGAAATAACATCTAAACATGTATGTGTAAGTTTGTTATTCAGCTTATTTATTTATTTCGTAAAATATTCAAACATTTGACAATTAATCTTCTTGTTTTTAATGAGCATTTAAGTCAGACAAACACACACACGCACAAAGCGACACACAAAATAGCGATGGTGATGAGTTTTTTTTAAAGTTATGAAAACGTGTCATCCATTTATCCACAGGACTTGCGCAACATCAGGTGGCACTGTGTGTGACGTCAGTGACTGACGATGACTGAATTGGAATCTTTACTTCTGCAGATTAGGACTGGAATGTCAGAGTGGTGTAACACACTGTCACTGAAATGGTACATAGGTTTCAAGTCATTAAACCGTGGTTTGTTTGTTTTAAAAAAATATGTAAACAAGAAAATATATTTTTAGAAATCATTTAAAAGAAACAAAAACTTATATTAAGAGCTGGTTTCAATCAGTCGTGTAATTTAATGTGTAATACATCTAACAATAAAAAAGCATTTTTAATAAAAAAGGTGGGGGGAAGAATTGAATTTAAACTCAAGGCTCAATCAGTCTGAGGCTTCTCAAGCTAGCGCGGTAAGCACTCTGCTAGCGGAGAGCTTAAGAGTATGGAAGATTGTATATAGTTATCTATTGTTTCTATAGTCTCGTCCTATTTTTCAGGTTTAGGTTCACTAAGCTTTAGACGATGACATATAAAGGGGACTAGTTCAGCATATACCACCACTTCAGTCAGTTACAATTTCTTTCCCTTGTTCGAGATACCAAACAAAACAATTTATTACCAATACAATACAATACAATAATTGGTTAAAAAAATGTATTGATTTGTGCGTTGTCATGTAAAAGAAATAATTGTGCAAAATTTCAGCTTGATCCGAGATTAGGTGTGGGAGAAATATCGTGTACAAAACTTTTACCAGACAGACAGACAGAGTGAGTTAATATAAGCTTTGTAAAAAAAAAATATAGTATCTTAAAGTAACTGCCGTATTGACAATGATAGATCTTCATCTATAAAGTCATGAAATTTTAAATAGCTATACATCAGCTTGAAGATGTGTTCTTTATTCGCCCGGTATGTAATGTAGGACAAATGTATCATGCACACCAATGTTTCCCAAACTGTGTTCCACGGAATCATACAAATGTAGCATGCACACCAATGTTTCCCAAACTGTGTTCCACGGAATCATACAAATGTAGCATGCACACCAAATGTTTCCCAAACTGTGTTCCACGGAATCATAGAGTTCCGTGAGGCCTAACTAGGGGTTCCATGTGGCCTAAATACTGGAACTAGTAGGTCATCGCTTGAATTAATCTCTAAAAACTAAGCAAAGTATTCCGCTAATTACTCATAATGTGAGAAGTGTTCCGCTAATTACTCATAATGTGAGAAGTGTTCCGCTAATTACTCATAATGTGAGAAGTGTTCCGTTAAGGAAAAAGTTTGGGAAAGTTTGGAAAATACTGATGTACACTAAAATACATATGTACTAAATAGTATGAATGATAAAAGGGGGGATGGAAAAGATTTCGCGGAAACAGTCTGCTTGATAAAAGTAAGTTAAGTATATGAACAACTTTCAGGCCTTCCTATCTTTAATCTCATCTGTTTCTATGACCGACAGATAGCGAGAGGTTTCATGTAGCCAGCACCACGACCAAAACGCCTTTACTTCCAGAACATGTGGCAGACACTCATTAGAAATCGGAAAACTCTGGGAGTACTAAAAATCCTGTGGCTAAAAAATTCTTAGTGTTCACTGAGATTTGAACATGACACCCTTATGTTAAAAAGTCAAACGTTTCCCCCCTCTGCCATCACGTCTAGAGCTATACATTATCTGCCCCTTATAACGCATGATGTAACTTTGAGTGAGGAAACGTCAAAAAAAAAAAAAAAGATGGCAAAAGTGAATCAGAAACTGTTTAAAGTTACACGGGCAATTTTTAGGCACTTAAAGTATTAAGACTTGTTTTTAATTAATTAACCAACCCACTTGTCTCCCGAAAGACGTACCTGTCGAATACTTCAATTACTTCTCCCAACAGACACTCACCTGACGCTTCCCAGTATCGTCCTCTTCAGTTTACCTTGACCCCTGCTGCCGATGACTATAAGGCCTGCCCCCACTTTCTCTGCATACGTCACAATCTCATGCCAAGGTTCACTACCGTGTGGATTGGCAAATTTGGCCTCTGGGATCTGTGAATAAAGAAAAAATACTTAAATCAAAATTTAAAAAAAAGCTCATAACGATTTGAATATTCTGCTTTATGCAAAAGACATGTGGGGTCAGAGGCAAGCGAAAGGGGAAGGGGCGATCGAGATGTACGCATGTACCATCTCTATATCTCTTTGTTTACTTTAAATGCATAGAAACCAGAATAACTTAAAAAGAAATATTTTTTTCTTCAAAACAAAACTTATATTAAGTGTAATTGTATCAATTAGTTTCGATCAGCCATGCAATTATGTCTGTCTGGGGATGGACATAAAAAAATCTGTGCGACTAGAAATGTTTTTACCAATTGTTTTTCATTAGCTTTTAGTTTGCTGAATGCGCTATTATCTTTTCACTTGTCTCGACCAGTTGGGAAAGAGGAAGGGAAGGAAGGGGTATTTTTGTGAATGCTTACATGATAGATTTTAAATGCATAAAAAAATGTTCCCACATGGTTCAAGAGTCCTTAACGTTTAACTTTTCATTTGTTCAAGATGTCATTAAAAAAATTACCAATATTTAATTAACTAATTTGTTAATTAAAAAAAAAAATTGATTCTTGTGTTGTCAGGTAAAAGAAATAAATATGTAAAATTTCAGCATAATCCGAGATTGGATGTGGGAGAAATACTGTGTATAAACTTTTGACCAGACATACACAGAGTGAGTCGATATATATGGCTGCCTGGTCGTGCGGTTTGCGCGCTGGACTGACGCTCAGATTTATCGATGGTCCCGGGTTCAAACCCTGCCCGCTCCCATCCCCCGTCGTCCTGCGGGAGGTTTGGACTAGAAAGTAATTATCTTTAACTCTGAAGGAACATCCGAAACATGTAAAACATTATACATTTTTACGCTTTGTATGACTAGAAAAAAAATGGCCTATAATTTGGGTTTTGAGTTCGACTCTCGTTGCTGTCATCCCCAGTCATCCCCTGTGATCCCCTGTCATTCTGCATGAGGTGTAGGCAGGGATTGAAGAGTTAATTTTCTCTGCAGGTAAGTCTGAAACTTAGTAAATCAAAGTCAAATATGACTTAGTATAAATATAAAAACTCAACGAACCAAGGGAAAGAACTATATATTATGATATTGAAGTTATTAAGAATATGAACGCTAATTGAGAATACTATAATCCAGTGATGCCCAAACTACGGCCCGCGGGCCAGATCCGGCCCGCGACGTAGTTCAGACCGGCCCGCTAAAACATCGGCACAAAAAATAGGAAATAGAAAAAAATTATAAAAGGTTGAAAAATGTATTTTCTATGTTAGGATTTAGGATTCACTTTTTCTGTGATGGATGTCATTCTAAGTTTTCGACTTGTAGTAGTGACGTGATTTATTTTGTTCTATAAGAACACAAGTTGTTGATTTGTTCTATAAGAACACAAGTTGTTGATTTGTTCTATAAGAACACAAGTTGTTGATTTGTTCTATAAGAACACAAGTTGTTGATTTGTTCTATAAGAACACAAGTTGTTGATTTGTTCTATAAGAACACAAGTTTTTGATTTGTTCTATAAGAACACAAGTTGTTGATTTGTTCTATAAGAACACAAGTTGTTGATTTGTTCTATAAGAACACAAGTTGTTGATTTGTTCTATAAGAACACAAGTTGTTGATTTGTTCTATAAGAACACAAGTTGTTGATTTGTTCTATAAGAACACAAGTTGTTGTTTTGTTCTATAAGAACACAAGTTGTTGATTTGTTCTATAAGAACACAAGTTGTTGATTTGTTCTATAAGAACACAAGTTGTTGATTTGTTCTATAAGAACACAAGTTGTTGATTTGTTCTATAAGAACACAAGTTGTTGATTTGTTCTATAAGAACACAAGTTGTTGTTTTGTTCTATAAGAACACAAGTTGTTGATTTGTTCTATAAGAACACAAGTTGTTGATTTGTTCTATAAGAACACAAGTTGTTGATTTGTTCTATAAGAACACAAGTTGTTGATTTGTTCTATAAGAACACAAGTTGTTGATTTGTTCTATAAGAACACAAGTTGTTGATTTGTTCTATAAGAACACAAGTTGTTGATTTGTTCTATAAGAACACAAGTTGTTGTTTTGTTCTATAAGAACACAAGTTGTTGATTTGTTCTATAAGAACACAAGTTGTTGTTTTGTTCTATAAGAACACAAGTTGTTGTTTTGTTCTATAAGAACACAAGTTGTTTTGTTCTATAAGAACACAAGTTGTTGTTTTGTTCTATACGAACACAAGTTGTTGTTTTGTTCTATACGAACACAAGTTGTTGTTTTTTCGGCGACAAGAATTAACAGTTGTTTTAGAGTCTTGGATAGTTCCGCGGCTGTCTTGAGCTAGCCGTGTCCTTGACATCTCATGTGTATAACACAGCGCATCTTTTCTGCGTCATTTTGATTCGTGTTCTTCTGACACCAACATGATTGGTGACGTTCCATGTAACATTTGTTCGTTATTGTAATGGGATGGTCGAAGAAACAAAATTGGAAGTTGAAACTTTCAGGAAAAGTGGACAGATTTTTTTTTTGTGGAACATAATAAGTCAATATGTTTGATCTGTATAGTAATGTTTTAAGTAACATAACATAAAATGCATTCTAAAACAAACCATTACAAAAATATTGCGGCATTGTTGTCTTGAGCCGCAAAGAAAAGATCGGAAAGTTACGTCAAAAGTTCTGTAGACTTTAGCGATTAGCGAAAATATTGACCAAGAAGTCAAGAAATGAGACGGCTGTAATAGAGACTACAGAGTTGATCACATTTTAAGAAGAGAAATGAAGCATAAAAAAGTGATTGCTGGCAGAGATGGAATAAAATTGTCCAGAAAAAACAAAAGTTGTAGCTTTCAGCTTTTCTGCCATGAAAATTGCAAAATGAGTGAAAGATGTAAGTGAAAATCCAAATTCAAAACTAAATGACAGAGCAGCAGATTTCGAAATAATTACTATTGCCGCTGAGGAGTGACACCATCTGGAACTGATTGACTTACAAAGCCAGACTTCCCTGCTTGAGAAATTTCGAGCAATACAGACAATAGATTTCTACGCCTTGTTATCCTCATAAACCTTGCACATTTGCGAAAACAATTGCTGGGTATGGTCACAATGTTTACAAGAACTTAATTTAGTGGAAAAACTTTCAGTTACAAGACGCCTGAAACCATTGTTACATATTGACTTGTGTGTAAGTAGATCTACAAGCATACATGGGATTGTGATAAAACTATTTAAAATGTTTTAGTCTCTATTTCTTTTTTTTTTTTATCTGTCGTTAATGTGGCCCGCGACACGAGTGTCGGAAATTAAAATGGCCCGCAGGCCGTATAAGGTTGGGCACCACTGCTATAATCAATGAAAAAAATTATGACAGGTTACGAATGTAGATGTTTGCAGAAATTGTTTGCAGGAGTTTTTATACTTCATGATGAAAATGTGTTGGATCTAAAATGTAAAAAATGCAGACAAATATAGACCGATCTTAGTTTATTGTTTTCTTTGTTCATAACCTGGCTAGATTCAAATTTTGTTGTGCGAACCTAAATATATCTTATAAATCTAATTTACTACTTGTGTAGTGTGAGAACCCATGATAATATAAATAGAAAGCCCACGAAAGAGACTGGAGGATTCCTGACAAAGCTAAAATTTAAATAGCGCAAATTCTGAGGTTTCCTTTTTAAAAAAAAATGGATTAGCGCAAATTCTGAGGTTTCCTTTAAAAAAAAAAGAAGAGTATTCTGGACATTTCTTTAGAAATAGTGTCCGCAAACAGAGGCATGCCATTGAAAGAGATTCTAACTAACGCCAAAGACAGAAGAATGGAGAAAAACTATCGACGAGTCCTGCATGGTGCCCCAACGGTCCAATAGACTTAAGGATAGGTAGAGATGAGAGAGGCTCTACGAAATTTATAGTGCAGACATGAAAAAAAATATTGTATTCTTCTTAAGTTTTTGAAAAAAAAACAAAATATAAGCCAATAAAGAGAGTGGCACATTTTCAGAAATCAACAATAACACGGATTCTCCATGGCAAACATGTGTATCACGTAATCTCTGTCAAATAGCTGCGCGCCGAAATTCTTTTGGCGGGATATCAATTAGACAAAGAGAGCAGTAGAAGAACAACAGTTGTTTTTTTTTTTGTAAAGTAAACTAAATGTTTTAATTATTTTTTTTACCACCATTTAGTGGTCTGACGACGAGGATGAAGCAAAGTGCATGACTTCTGCGCTAGTCATTTTCTCCACCAAATGTCTTAAAGAGGTATTGCGTAATTGCGTTTATTGTAATCAAAGGGCAAAAGTGTGGAAAAGCAAATATTGTAATTTAGTGCTTCGTAAAACATGTAATTCTACCGAAATTACTAGAATACACATTTACCACAGCCGGAGTGGTTGTGTGGCCCGTATCATTACGCCAGAATGATAGAAATTAATGAACAAATAAAACAATGAACTAAGATCGGTCTATATTTCTCTGCATATTTTACATTTATGATCCTACACATTTTCATCAACACAACGAAATATCTATTTCCATGCAAAAAATTGTCTGATTTTAACAGACGTAGCAAAAAGTCAGGTACGTGCACGACACGGGTTTCTCTCTACTCCAAGTCATCTATTTATCATTGTATTTTTCAGCAGCAAGCATTATGTTCTTGAAAAGATCACAAAGTAATGGAATTGGTGATGATATTTTAACTCCATTGTAACTAAAGAATACATTGCCATCGCAAAGTTAAAGGATTTTTGAGGTGGAGAGTGAGTATGCAGATCTTCTGCTGCATAATAAAGTTCGTTGGTAATCGAGCGGAAACGTTTTAAAATGTTTCGCTTCACTTAATAAAAGAACATAACTTGCCAAGCTGTTTGGTACATAGTGCAACAGGTTCTCTGCAAGAGATAAGTCATAGGCGACCTCTTTCAAGCTGGTACACATGAATCGCAGATCCCAAGCATGTCCAGCCGGTATGTGTCCAATCCTTTTAAAAGCTGGGACAGTTTCCATCGCATCTATTAAAAAGGAATGCTGTGTATCTGGTATTGCATGTCCTGTCGGATTTAGCCCAGCGCCCTTTCACCGCATGTTAAATTATCTTTAAATTTGTTGTTTGTCGATTTTGTCTAAATTTATTTTTACAGTGTGTTATCAATAGAGCCAGGCCAAACCCTTTTCGTTTCTCATAAAAGCTTTCGACCTGCCTTGGCGGAGTTAGCATTTGTTAAACAAACCTCTGAATGCCAGGGTTACATGAAAAAAATATATATTTGCCAATTAATAAAGAAAATGGCAGATTTGAAATGTATTTTCTAGATAATAAATGTAAATTAAGTTTATAGCACAACTGGTCTGTTTTGAAAGATCTTGGCTCCAAAAGGTGTGAGTTGTTTGCCAGAGACAATTAACAACATGTAGGAAGTATTTCTAAGGGACCAGGTTAAGAAAACATGCTTTTTATTGATTATAGCATTTGATGTGTCGACTATAAATACATAGAAATGCGTTTCAGCTAGTTGTTAGCGACATTTTGGTTATTTATCTATTTAGATTGACAGTCAGTGTTGTCCAAGTCAGCGGCAGTTTGAGTCGGTAGATGACAAGCTGTGGACTAAGTCTTTGAAGTAACGGTATTGAGTCGGTAAAAGTCAGTCTTGAGTCTATGACAGTCTAAGTGTAGAGCGACTGAATAGATGTTAGCGACAGTGGTGAGGACCAGTTAGCAAGACGATGAGCGACATACAGTTGTTGGCATCAGATGATATAGACAGCGGTACTGAACTCTAATGCAGTCTGCGGCGCTGGGTCCAGTGCAGGGAGTAGCCGTGGTGGTCTAACTGGCATGGGTGACTATTTGTTGTTTTGTTCAATATATCTTTATTGTTTATCTCTATTATCTTAACAGATACAATAGTTTTATTATTACATTGTATAGAAGACACTTGTCTTATGTTATTATGTTATAATAGCTATATTATTAATAACCTTCTGGCCAGGGCCAGTGGCACTTTTGGACGCCTTCAGGCGAGAGTTTGGCGGAATAAATCGCTCCATCTTCCTACGAAAATCAATGCCTATCAAGCAGTAGTTCTCTCAACCCTTCTATATAGATCTGAGACATGGACAATATACAGAAAACAACTAAGACTACTTGAGCGCTTTCACCAAAGGTGCTTGCGCTCTATCATGGACATACGGTGGCAAGACCACACGACAAACAGCGATGTCCTTGCGAACGCCGGTTTGGACAGTATAGAGGGACTTCTTATGTTACGCTGGGCAGGGCACGTATCCCGTATGGGGAACGAACGTATGCCAAAGACAGTCGTTTTTTGGTGAGCTAAAAGGTGGTCGACGTAACAGAGGCGCCCCACGGAAACGCTTCAAAGACCAGGTTAGGCGCCAACTAGCCTTAGCTGATATAGAAGAGAGCACCTGGTTGCATGCGACCTAAGAACGAGACAGCTGGAGGTCACTCACAAAGGCCGCAGAATATACATTTGAGACCAAAAGAAAATCCGCTGCCGAGGACAAACGCAGACGGCGAAAAGGAAATCTTATTCGACCACCGGCGAACAATTGTTATGTTTGCCCTGGATGTGGCAAAATATGTAGGTCACAGTTGGGGCTGCGCAGCCACGGGAAATACTGCATTCCTCACTGATCTTCGGACTCGAAGACAAACCTTATTATTAATAAGCAATTGTTGCAGTTATCAATTTATTCATCAATCAATTATTACACTTATTACATGATATTAAAGTGGCCATCGATTTAGAATATTAGATATTAGTATTCATTAGAGATGTTGAGCTCATGAGTACTCATGATGTGGTTATTGATGTTGTCACATTAGTATCATTAGTTTAATTTATACACATTCAAAGTACTCTAATAATTATGCAGACAAAGTAATGCCACGCACCAAGAGTGAGAATCATCACTAGACGCAAAGAGCTAATGTAATACTACTGGTACATATAGTGATATATGATAAAGTGAAATAAAATGAGGTCGTAACGAGTAGGGACAGAAAGGGTCGTCACAACTGTAAACAGGAAGTCTGAGATTTCTAAATCTAAACAAAATTCCCAGCATACAACTGGATATTGCGTCATCAAATTTAACCTAGAAAATATAATAAGACGTATCCAACGCCCAATTCCATTGCAACGGTTTCTGTTGTTCTAGTTTGTCTTTCTCTTTGTCTTCTCTCTCTCTCTCTCTCGCTTCCTCTCACACTCTTCCTCTTGCTCTCTTTCTATCTCTCCCTCCCTCTCTCTTTCTCAAACTCACTCACTCTTTCTGTCTAGCTCTATAATTACAGGACTGATCATTGCATTTATACCATTACACTTAATACAAGCTTTGTTGTTGTTTTTTTAAGAAAATATTTTTTTTTATGTTTTATTTGTTGCTTTGTATTGATTGTTGGCTGTCTCGTACAAGACGGGACGAGTCGCTTCAACAGACACAAACAATCCCTGGATTGTATGTTGAGCTGAGCAAAAATAAAAAAAGAACACTTCTAAGATATAAAAAAATAACAAAGGCCAGATCGATCTCTGTCTTTTGTTTTGATGTGAAAGTAAAAGTTAAAATAAGGGAGGGCTTTGTTCAAACAGCTTTGGGTCATTAGAAAGGCAGCTTTGTAATTGCCAGGGAAGCGGTCGAGCCACTGAGTTGAGACCAAATATTGAATTTTCAAACTAAAAACAAAAGAGGTGAATAAACAAAAACTCTCTCAAAGATAATGGGACCCTCTGTTAATCACTAAAATAATGAGATAGGTGGTCGACTGGGACAAACCGATTAGCTACCTAGCAAGTTCGAATCCCAACTCGATTAAAGTTGCAAAGTTGTTTTTGCAGAGAGCCAAAAGGTATCACAGAAATCTTCTCCCAGATACCCCCTTCCCTCTCCATTGGTCTACCAAAGAGCTTATACCATAGCGCACTGAGCATGCTGTCAGCCTGGACTTTAAGCTATGCAAAGCAGTGTTAAACAAGTTTGAAGGTCAGCATCTGTTTCAATAATGAACAGGATCAAAGGGCAAGGGGCAAAAGCGACGTAGAGCGATGGAAATTCAAAGCTACAAAGTCTCCATTTCAAGTCTTCCAACAACTTTGACAGCGAGGTCATAACGTGAGACTTCAACTGTTGATTGTTTACTGCCTAGAGCCAAGAGATGAAACTGTTGATTGTTTACTGTCTAGAACTGAGAGATAAAACTGTTGATTGTTTACTGCCTAGAACCAAGAGATAAAACTGTTGATTGTTTACTGCGTAGAGCCAAGAGATAAAACTGTTGATTGTTTACTGCCTAGAACCAAGAGATAAAACTATTGATTGTTTACTGCCTAGAACCAAGAGATGAAACTATTGATTGTTTACTGCCTAGAACCAAGAGATGAAACTATTGATTGTTTACTGCCTAGAACCAAGAGATGAAACTGTTGATTGTTTACTGCGTAGAGCCAAGAGATGAAACTGTTGATTGTTTACTGCCTAGAGCCAAGAGATAAAACTGTTGATTGTTTACTGCCTAGAGCCAAGAGATGAAACTGTTGATTGTTTACTGCCTAAAGCCAAGAGATAAAACTGTTGATTGTTTACTGCCTAGAACCAAGAGATAAAACTATTGATTGTTTACTGCCTAGAACCAAGAGATGAAACTATTGATTGTTTACTGCGTAGAGCCAAGAGATGAAACTGTTGATTGTTTACTGCCTAGAACCAAGAGATAAAACTATTGATTGTTTACTGCCTAGAACCAAGAGATGAAACTATTGATTGTTTACTGCGTAGAGCCAAGAGATGAAACTGTTGATTGTTTACTGTCTAGAACCAAAAGATGAAACTGTTGATTGTTTACTGCGTAGAACTGAGAGATAAAACTGTTGATTGTTTACTGCCTAGAACCAAGAGATAAAACTGTTGATTGTTTATTGCCTAGAACCAAGAGATGAAACTGTTGATTGTTTACTGCGTAGAGCCAAGAGATAAAACTGTTGATTGTTTACTGCCTAGAACCAAGAGATAAAACTATTGATTGTTTATTGTCTAGAACCAAGAGATGAAACTGTTGATTGTTTACTGCCTAGAACCAAGAGATAAAACTATTGATTGTTTACTGCCTAGAACCAAGAGATGAAACTATTGATTGTTTACTGCGTAGAGCCAAGAGATGAAACTGTTGATTGTTTACTGCCTAGAACCAAGAGATAAAACTATTGATTGTTTATTGCCTAGAACCAAGAGATAAAACTATTGATTGTTTACTGCGTAGAGCCAAGAGATAAAACTATTGATTGTTTACTGCCTAGAACCAAGAGATGAAACTGTTGATTGTTTACTGTCTAGAACCAAGAGATGAAACTGTGATTGTTTACTGTCTAGAACCAAGAGATGAAACTGTGATTGTTTACTGTCTAGAACCAAGAGCTGAAACTGTTGATTGTTTACTGCCTAGAACCAAGAGAAGAAAAGTTAAATTTCCAAGCAACTATTACTTCTAATGTCCATATTAACAAATCAATAACTTTACTTGAACTAAAAAGGAAATGACGAATTATTTTCTGGAATAGCTAAACATATCTAAAGACAAAGGAGACAAACTCTGCACGGTTCTTACAGCAAATAACCAATAAATCAGAAAGGTAGTTTTCTTTCAAGACTTACATTCTGCATAGAGTTCCATTGAAACCATTGTTCTAAATTGAACGGTGAGAATAGATTATCGATTATTGATCAATTCAAACTAGTTGATCTCCTTCTTTATATATTCAATTATGTGGAGTCATTGATAAATATAAATATCATATTAAATAGATTACAGGTAATGGGAGGCATTGAGTAGGAACGTGGACAAATAAAAATGTAATATAGATAGATAGATAGATAGATAGATAGATAGATAGATAGATAGATAGATAGATAGATAGATAGATAGATAGATAGATAGATAGATAGATAGATTGACAGACAGATAGATAGATAGATTGACAGATAGATTGATAGATAGATAGATAGATAGATAGATAGATAGATAGATAGATAGATAGATAGATAGATAGATAGATAGATAGATAGATAGATAGATAGATAGATAGATAGATAGATAGATAGTAGATAGACTGACAGACAGATAGATAGAGAGATAGATAGATAGATAGATAGATAGATAGATAGATAGATAGATAGATAGATAGATAGATAGATAGATAGATAGATAGATAGATAGATAGATAGATAGATAGTAGATAGACTGACAGACAGATAGATAGAGAGATAGACAGATAGATAGATAGATAGATAGATAGATAGATAGATAGATAGATAGATAGATAGATAGATAGATAGATAGATAGATAGATAGATAGATAGATAGATAGATAGATAGTTAGATAGACAGATAGACATAGATAGATAGATAGTTAGATAGATAGATAGATAGATAGATAGATAGATAGATAGATAGATAGATAGATAGACAGATAGATAGATAGATAGATAGATAGATAGATAGATAGATAGATAGATAGATAGATAGATAGATAGATAGATAGATAGATAGATAGATAGATAGATAGTTATAGATAGATAGATAGATAGATAGATAGATAGATAGATAGATAGATAGATAGATAGATAGATAGATAGATAGATGATAGATAGATAGATAGATAGATAGATAGATAGATAGATTGACAGATAGATAGATAGATAGATAGATAGATAGATAGATAGATAGATAGATAGATAGATAGATAGATAGATAGATAGATAGATAAAATATATTTTTGTGTCACTCTCTTTTAAATATTGAAACAACAAAATGGCTACATGTATGCTAGAACTATTTTATTTGGGTATTAATACCCTGCTATGGTAAAGCGGCTACCTAAAGACTGTTCTACCCGACCCCTCACACGGTCCATTTGCATGAAATGCTATATGGCCAATAGATACATATCCAACATTCAGACGGATCAGCCCATCACACCAGATGGTCTCCACGTGGTAGCGGATACTATAACACATTATACACGATGGCTGAGATTAACTTGTGACCAACTGTATAGCTTTAGACGTCTTCAATGGTGGAAGATAAATAGTGAATAGAGAACTATATATCAAAAACTATACTACAAAAAGCCGTGAAGGTGATTGGAAGTAAACGGGGAGGGGGAGCTTGTCGGTAAAAAACAAATTAAAAATTTAAAAGGGATAAAGAGTATACAGTCTAATCCGGTTTATCAGACTATTCGGTTAAATGTTTAAGTATCGAATCAAATCCTATTTTACAGTCGCATCCGGTTAATGAGACCAGCCAATTATTAGGACCAAAATTTTCGAGTCCCGCTGTTTTTTTTTTTCTTAAATTGTTTTCGGCTGTATTTAAACTTGACCAATCAGTATTTCTGTTTCATTTTGTTAATGGCTTGATGAAAACCAACTGACAAATGTTATAAAAGGTTCAAAAGGGAACAGCTAGTTTAGGACAAGTTTTAGATTTAATATAGGGCGGCAAGTTCTCTTCATAGAGATAAGTCATAGGCGACTTTCAGAGCCTCTTTCCAGATGGTTCCCACAAAATTTACGATGCGAGAGACAAAATCAACCAAAACATGGAGGCCGAAAAGATGAGAGCAAAAACAAGGCAGTCTAATTCTAACATGGCGTCTCATTTTTTCAGACTATTAGAATAAGATGTCTCTACGTATAAACGGACATGTAATGTTATTGTTTTACGTCCGACATGGAGATGCAGCTGAAGTGTTTAAAATACATAAAATTATGTAAGAAATTAGGTCAGACGAACGAGAAGAAATTATTTGATATTAGTAAAATATATTTTTGTTTTAATAATAAAAGTTTTATTTAAAGAAATAAACATTTATTTTTTTCGAAGTGTTTATTTAACATATGTCTACAGCTTGTTTACCTAAAGTGGACAGCTTGTTTACCTAAGGTGAACAGCTGGTTTACTTAAAGTGGACAGCTTGTTTACTAAAAAAAGAGCCAACTTGTTTACTAAAAGTGGCCAACTTGTTTACTAAAAAGAGTCAACTTGTTTACTAAAAGTGGCCAACTTGTTTACTAAAAAGAGCCAACTTGTTAACTTAAAGTGGTCAGCTTGTTTACAAAACAGGATCAACTGTCACAGTCTCGGTTGACATTGCCTGTTATTTGTTCACCTCAGATTAAGAGGGTGAAAAGACACATTAAACTCCTGATATAGAAACAGGAAGTAAGAATGACAGTAGTATCTTTTGGTCCGGTGCGGACAGTAGTGACTTAGAGAGCGGAGTAGTAACTTTGAGTTAAGTAGTATCTTTTAGGCAGTCGAAGCCAGTAGTCTTTTGAGACAGTACACGTCTTTTGATAGTCTTTCTCTGGACTTAGAGAGTCAAGTAGTTACTTTGAAGTTTATTGTTACCCGCTGTGATGCGGATGTGATTTAATAAGATTTAGTCTATTTAATATATTATATCTGATGCTACGCGAAAGCGACTGTATTCTATTCATTGGATCATTTTTGTAACTACCATGAAGTGTGCAACATATTGTTTTTGTAAAATAAATCTTGTCTGCAAAATTGGACTCATTCAATTCTATACCATTTGTGTTGGTTACGTGTCAAGTGTGACTCCAAGAAGCACGAACCCAGGAGTCCACGACATTCACATTCTTCAACATTACACCATTTAACCTTTTACAGCAACTTAGGTACTAAAAGTGGCCAGCTTATTTACTAAAAAAGGCCAACTTGTTTACTAAAAGTGGCCAGCTTATTTACTAAAAAAGGCCAACTTGTTTACTAAAAGTGGCCAGCTTATTTACTAAAAAAGGCCAACTTGTTTACTAAAAGTGGCCAGCTTATTTACTAAAAAAGGCCAAGTTATTTACTAAAAGTGGCCAGCTTATTTACTAAAAAAAGGCCAACTTGTTTACTAAAAGTGGCCAGCTTATTTACTAAAAAAGGCCAACTTGTTTACTAAAAGTGGCCAGCTTATTTACTAAAAAAGGCCAACTTGTTTACTAAAAGTGGCCAGCTTATTTACTAAAAAAGGCCAACTTGTTTACTAAAAGTGGCCAGCTTATTTACTAAAAAAGGCCAACTTGTTTACTAAAAGTGGCCAGCTTATTTACTAAAAAAGGCCAACTTGTTTACTAAAAGTGGCCAGCTTATTTACTAAAAAAGGCCAACTTGTTTACTAAAAGTGGCCAGCTTATTTACTAAAAAAGGCCAACTTGTTTACTAAAAGTGGCCAGCTTGTTTACTAAAAAGGGCCAGCTTCTTTACTAAAAGTTTCTAACTGGTTTACAAAAAAAAATATACCTTTTTTCTCAAATTGTCTAACTATATATAGTTATATAGTAATTGTGAATCTAGCTTGAGAAAAACCTAGAGAAACTTCTCAAGCAAGAAGTAGTTATGCCATGTGAAGGGTAAGATCATTGTGTACAGAAAGCTTTTATAACATTGACAACTTGCTATGCAGATCTTTCTTCCCACTTAATTTGCTACAAGAAAAATGGAACGGGCGGGCAGACGTCATTTCTTAAACACCTTCTGTTCAACTGTAAGCCTTCTTCTATTTCCGAGAATCACGTTTCATCTTTGGAAACACGTAAAGCTATTATGTCTGGATTAGGCCGGAACGAAAAAACTGAATAACTTTTAAGATTTTCCCAAAGTTTAGTTTATTAAGTTGAAAGCCAATCTGGCAGAATGAACTTAGAAATGTATTTATTTTTTCACTTCAATTCTTGTTCATTTCTTGAACTTAAGAAAAATAGTTTGACATGCCAGCTATGTGCACGAAAAATGTGTACAAATCGGGGTTGGTCGGTGACCTTATTTATTTAACTGACGATCTTGTCTTGACTGTTTATTTTTAGGAGTAGCCAAACTTAAATACCTGGCAGAGTGTGTCGTGATCTGTTTCATTCAGTAAGCTCGACGGAAGATTTATCTAACCATATTTTTTTAAAGGATCATTGTTGTACATTTTAAAACATGTCACATGATAGTTGCTGTTTGTTCACTCCAATAAGTTTCAGTGAAATGTCTGTTTCAGAACCCTGCAATTATAATATGATCTTTTCCTCGCACCACAATAATTATTTTGTTGAAATTATAATTGTATCTACTGTAGAAGAATGTAGGCCCTATGATCAGGATATGATTTATAGTCGCGCTAGTCAAAAGTAAAATAGAGTTTATATGTGTGTTCGATATTGTCTGTGGTTAACTAGTTGTTTAGCAAACAAAATCTTTAGTGTTAGCTGATTTGTATCAAGCGCTAGGTGGTTCCGTAAGGTAGCTATTGCCGGAAGTGGTAATGGGTATAAGCTTTATGCACCCCACTATCTTCCTATGGCAAACGTCTCAAATAGCCTCTGACAACCATTCCACCATGCACCCCACTATCTTCCTATGGCAAACGTCTCAAATTGCCTCTGACAACCATTCCAATGTCTGGCCTTCACGTCTGGCTCTGAACTGTTTGCACTGACAGGAGAAGGGGACAAAGGAGAGTGTCAGGAACCTTAACCAGTAATCTTTGAACAGGAGATACTCATTAGACTTGGCTGGTTACTCACGTAGCAAAAAAAAAAAATTGAATTCTCTGCATCTACACCTTGCCAGAACTTCCGACGCCACTAATCCAAAACACCAAACTTTCCCTTGGCCACATCAGCTGCAGGAAGTGGGTTCGACTGCTGTATGGGCGCCATCGTTCCGACAAAAGGTAATACTCAGCATTTCATCTCATTATATCTATGAGCTGATCCATACTCCGCGACATAAGGAGGCCACAGCAGAGAGCAAGATTCACTCGGCGGCTTTAGTCCATTAAATCATGAATACAAACCAACATCTGCCTTGGCAACATTGACACATTTTACTGCATGAGAATAATAATAATAAAAGCAACTTTATTGTATCGAAGACGAAATGCGTAGGGCGTCAGTCAGTTTCTAGTCAAAGTTCGACGACTAAGTAACTAGGCCTACTAGATCTATGAGTATATTATTCGTTGGACTAAACAAGACGCTCAAGGATAAACTAGATCTATAGATACTTTAAATAGAGAACTGTTTGGTGCTACTTACCCCGTTTTGAAAAGCCCACTCCAGGTAATTGTCTTTGATGGTGTCTATCTTATGACGAGCTGCTTCTGTGATTTCTTGAACCTTCACACTCGCTGCTAGACGATATAGACAAACAAACAAACAAGTAACAATACTACATCAAGACAAGAATCCTGTGTTGTACTGGACAGTTTTGTACCAATGATTATTGTTAGCTCCTTGAACGAACGAAGCTACCCGTTAGGCCAGTAGGCATTGTATAACTGAGAAAATATTTATTGGTAGGCCTACTTTCGTTGAATAGCCATCTTTTGATTTAGAACTCTTTTGAGCTAGTCTAGATCTACTATATTAGATCTACATAAAAACATAAGCATAGCTTAGATAATCTATCAATAAACTTTAAGGCAACAAAAAGTTTAAGAAACAACTCAGTTATCGGTACACTACGGCTTATTACGCCACATTTATTTTACTCCAATTTATAGCCAAATTTAAATTTATTTCATTTTTTACTAGAGTTTTTACCGTGTGGCCATTGAGCTAGTAGTTCTTTTCTTAGCGATATAAAAAAATATATAAATCAACTGTTTAGGTTCTAGAATATATGTTGGAGCAGGTCCAAGGCTCTGCCTTTTGTGGTGATATTGTAAAAATGAACATTCGTTTTAGGTCTATGCCAATATGGTTTTACAAGTGTATAGTTTATCGGTATTTTAATTTTTCCTACTATTGGCTTTGCTTTCATATTTTTAAATCTCCATTTCGTTTTTTTTTTTTTTTGCTTCGAGAATCAGATCCAATACTTAGTAGACTTTGGAGATTGAGAACTATACTTTCTAAACCTAATGACCCGTTTTCTTCTACTATTTTCAATTGGTTTAACAAAAATCATGTCTGTGCATATTTTTTTTTTTTGAGGAACTAAACCAATTTTGTTTGCTTCCTGGTCAAAGCCACATTAAAATACGTCTGCCAACTTTTTATGGTTAGAGCAGACAAAGAAATAAGTGCTTCAAAAGAAACGAGCATGCTAAAAGATGTCAAAGAAAAACTCACTAAATGTGATCTTCATTAGCTTAATTCTCAGAAACCAGACGCCCAGTGAGATCTTCTTACATGACATTAATAATAATAATAATAATAATAATAATAATTGAACACATTATGGCAGGATGTCCAGCCCTATCAGAATCAGCCTACCTAGGTCGCCATAACCAAGTTGCAAAGTTAATACACCAACACCTGGCTTTGACGTACAAATTGATCGGTAAGGACACTCCCCCTTATTATAAATACTCTCCGCAAGAGGTTCTCGAGTCTACTGAACATCTGCTGTACTGGGATAGGCCTATTCTGACCGACAAAACGGTAGATTTCAATCGCCCGGATCTGCTGTTCATCGATAAAAAACCGCTACCATTATCGATATCGCCGTACCACTGTCTCATAATTTAAGAAAAACTGAGATAGAAAAACAAAGAAAATATGGGAACCTAGGCTTGGAGATTAAGCGTCTATGGAAATTGTCCAAAATAACAATATACCCCATTGTTATATCAACCGAGGGGATAATAACAACTGACCTCACAGACACCTTCAAGGCCCTTAACATTCCTAGGAACATCTTCGTTGCCTGTCAGAGGGCGGTACTGCTGCAGACCTGCCACATCACCAGAAAATTCCTCAGTGGAAACTGTTAAAGGGACTACGATGAATTTTGTTTCTCTTTAGCGAAACTCGACCCTGGCAGCGCCAGAGAATGACTACTCGTTCATTTCTAACATAATAATAATATTATCCGTAAGGAAATGTTTGTGTCTGTTTGTCTTTGCTATCGGTGTCTTGTATCTCTTTAGTGATGGTAAAATCACAAAATCCTGACACAAAGGGTGATTCTTTATTTCGAGGATCTTGTTAGCTTTTTTAGAGATGTTTGTCTCAAACAACTGCCCAAATGGCTTTTGTTTTTTGCCAATGATTTTGCCAGCAGCATTTAGGATTCTATAAAGTTTATTTAGGGAGCAGAATTGGAATAGTCTTTTGTTTTTATTGTCCTCTATTTCAATGTTTACTGGGCTACACTGAATCTTATATACACAACTGAATGAAACTGGTATTGCATCGGTAACTGTTGTACTTCACAATGGAAGGATCTGACTGTAACAATTCAATCAAACGATAAGAAAAAGATTAAGTCTATCAATAAACTTTTAGGGACGGAACTTCATTTTTCTTTCTTTTAATGGGAAAAAAAATGAAAGATTTAATTTTCGATACTACGCACCCAAAACCAAAAACTATACACATACCTGTGTAAATATTTCAAAAGTGTTGATTCTATGTCGTAATGAATTTCATAAAGTTAATTATCGACAGGAACAACAGGAAAGAAAATTTAAATGATTAAATCTGAAGCTCATGAGGGAGGGGGGGTGGAGTTCATTAAAACTGACAATAACTCTGTGCAACGTTGTCTAATGTGAAATACAAATTGGAATTCATTCCTACTTCTAGAGCAGTATAATATTTAAACATTGAAATGTTCCTATTCGTTAGGCATTGGAAAATAAAGGTTGAAAAGAGGCAAAGGTTGGAGGTCAAACATTTAGTAATTATCATGACGATCTATTAATTCTGCTGACCAGCCAGGCTGCTGTTTGTGAACTTCAATCTTGAAATATATCATTCACGTTTTTACTTTTAGTTTTGACTTTTTGATTTCTGCTTTTTTTTATTATGAAGAAAACGAAGCAGAAGTTCAAAGATTGCAAAACAAATTTAATGTACCATTTCAATAGAAAATACAATCGGAGGTCCCGGTTTCTAATCATGGTGTGGACTGGGATTTTTATTTCGGGATCTTTGTTCGCCTCGGAGTCCATCAGCTCTAGTGGGTCCCTGGCATTAGTTGGGGAAAAGTAAAGTCGGTTGGTCGTTGTGCTGGCCACATGACACCCTCGTTAACCGTAGGCCACAGAATCAGATGACCTTTACATCATCTGCCCTGTAGACCACAAGGTCTGAAAGGGGAACTTTACTTCCCCCCCCCCCAAAAAAAAAAATATCATTCAAGACAATAAAATCTAAGGTACCATCCTAAAAACATATCATTCTTTCATGACTGACTAAGTACTAAAAAACTAAAGCAGCTGAATACATTAACTCGTTTCTACTCACTCATGACCTTGCTCAGATCACCAGGGACTTCCGGTACGTGCACAATGTGAAGGATGTTGTCTGGACGGTGAATGTTGTTGATGTACCCTGGAAAGTCATACCAAAAGTTAGAATTACACAATGAATGAATATTTCATCCTAAAAGAATGTCTCAGCTATAAACAAATACCAGAATTTTTTTTTCAAACGTAATCCTATTAATTTTTTAAAAATGATCTCACAACTAAAAGTATTATCGTTATGGAGTGTGTTTGCGTGTTTAGGATGTTTGTAACCATGAGCAGAGTTATGACATTTGTTTTCTATTAGCTTAATCAACTCTGATTTTACCACGATTTTACCACGATCAAGACCTCGACAGTTAAAGTTATAAATAGACCTTGATGTGGATGGCTCCGAGGTCGTGCGGTATGCGCGCTGTACAGAGACCAATCGTTACAGGGGTCGAAGCTCTGACCTGAAACCTGTGGGCAGTGGACACCAAGAGCGTGGTCTTATCTAAATGTCTTTTCTTAATAAAATAATTATAGCAAAATTTTCCAATGCTGCGAACTTCAAGTGCAGAAATTGGCACAATAACTTCAACCAGAATCTTACTTTATCAGTTCCTCTACAAATGCGGGAAAAGGATTAACTCAGCAAGCACAGAACCCATCATTTAGAATGGCTGTCCCTAGGAGAAAGTAGAATCCTTCACCTACTTGGGTAGCATCATAGATAAAACAGGTAAAACAGATGAGGATGTCCAGACAAGAATTGTAAAAGCAACAGTCGCCTTCATACAGCTTAAGAAAATCTGGATGGCAAGAGAAATTTCCCTGACAACAAAGATTCATCTCTTTTAGGCCGTTTTGCTTTATGGAGCCGGGACTGGAGAACAACTAAAACAGCCAATAGGAAAGTGCAAACTTTCAAAACAGCTTTTAACAGCTTAGTTAAACCAAAAGTAAAGGAGTGGGCGCGGTGGCTGAGCGGTAAAACGCTTGGCTTCCGAACCGGGGATCCCGGGTTGGAATCTTGGTGAAGACTGGGATTTTTATTTCGGGATGTTTGGGAGCCTCTGGGTCCACCCAGCTATAATGGGGACATGACATTAGTTGGGGAAAAATAAAGGCGGTTGGTCGTTGTGCTGGCCACATGTAAGTAAGGTAAGTGAAAGGCATGTGACTCTTTAGTTAACTTTGGCCCTTCACTAGACATAAAAAGCTGAGTCGTCGATACTAGGTGTGGGTAAGCGACCGATTTTTAATTAACGTCTTGATAAAGTATTCGCGTTAATAAAGTAGTATTCGCGTTGATAAAGTAGTATTCGCGTTGATAAAGTAGTATTCGTGTTGATAAAGTAGTATTCGCGTTGATAAAGTAGTATTCGCGTTGATAAAGTATTCGCGTTGATAAAGTAGTATTCGCGTTGATAAAGTAGTATTCGCGTTGATAAAGTATTTGCGTTGAACTGTGTCTACACTTGTCATGAGTCCTAACCCTGTTCGCCATGTATGAAGTCTGGGATTGGGCGCAAACCTCTTCTTCGATCAATGTCTAGAAATGATGTGACTAAAAGAGACCGTGAATTAAAGGAAGCAGTTTGCCTGCTCTAGTAGCTGTTGAAGAATGCATGAATACATTTACTCAAGTATCTATTTATATAATTCTCATCTTCTCTCAACAGTTTGGACGAGAAGAAGAAGTAAAGGAAAGATCACTCTCTTATTTCTGCTGATAGTCACCCCACGAAAAAACAAAAGGGGGGGAAGTAAACTATTTTCAACTCTAAAGGAACATTCGAAACACGTAAAACATTTTACAAACATTTTGCAAACATTAAATATCAGCGCCGGACTTAACCATTGTAACCAAGAAGTCATGGAAAGAGAACAAGTAATTAAAGGAGGAATTTTCCTTCAAAATTTTTGTTTCTACTTGTTTTTAATTGTTTTTTTTTATATCTCTCCTTTCATGGTTACAGCATGCTCAGTGTGCTATTGTTCAATCTTTTTTGTGAAAATCAAGTCGGGATTCGAACTCGTGCGCCCTTGTTATGTAGCCAAGCGGTTTTTGCCACAGCCACACACCCCAAGAGATGCTGATATTTTTGTGTGTATATGTGAGCTTACATTTCCAAGAGAACAAACGCTACTTCTAGGCAAACAACACACACATACATCATAAGAGCATAAAAAAAAACAACAACAAGGTCCTCGAGATTTGCAAAGTCAAAACGTCATGATTTTTAGTTTTATTTATAGTGTTACATATTAATTCAGAATGTTATTAAATTTCGCAGGTAACAAACCAATCTGTGTATGCCTGCAGACTAAATCGCCCAAGCCAGCAACAACTGTTGATACATTCATCTTCTTCGCAGAAACATTAAATGGTTGTCCATAAACCTTTTTTTTTATTTAGTAGAAGATGACATTGCTAATAACAAATAAGACAACACAGTAAGTTCCTTCATAACAATTAAGGTGCACATTGTTCAGAAATTGTTCAAACTTGATCATGAGGTTGACTATTGTCCTCCGTTGGTTGTAGACGCGTGTACGTACTCGATCAAAGTCCTTGATATAGGGATTCTTTCGTAAGGAACTGTCTATAGTTTGTATGGAGGACAATTGGTTTCAAGAAACAAATATATTGGTTGGCGCATTAACCAGCCAACTTTCATGGATTCCTATTATAACCGTTTAAATGTAAACGTCTTTACGTACAAAGAATGTCACGCCTTGTGGAATAAAAAGTGTCTGGCTTGTAATTTCATAAATTGTCTCTATCATACTTTAAAATGGTTAGAATGGACTATCATTACTATTTCTTGGTTCATTCTGTTGGTCAGTTTAATGTGATAAAGTTAATTACATTTTATATTGACAATTTTATACTTACATACCATCGAATTGATCGTTAATAATAATTTAAAGAAATTTGATACTTCTTTCAAAAAATAGAGCACCATGATTTGATGACTTGAGTTTATCTGCCCTTTATAGTTTTGATGACAATTAAAAACATTTTTCTCAACCTCCGATAATTTCAATGGAGTTGAACGTCTCTAAAAAGAACAATGGTGATTTATCCATGCAGTGACCGATGTAATAAATACAAGCAGTCATACCCACAGAGATAGTTCTATCTTAAGTTTACAAAAACAGCTCTTTTCGATTCGGGATTCGAACAGAGACTCCTTGTTAGGTAGCTAAGCCATGACCAGACGGTCAAACATCCAACAAACTATTTCACTTTTACATCGTCTGCTTGTAGTGCTCTTTTATTACATGTATGTACTATTTAAATAGCATTTACTTCAAATAAGAAATAAAAAGTTGTTGCAAGTTTAGGAATTTAAAAAATAAAGAAAATGAGGGGTGAAAAGGAAGTGAACTTTGTATAAAGAGAGAGATAGAGAGAAAGACAGAGAGAGAGAGAGAGAGAATATCGAAATTCCAATGTTTTCAACAGCACCGATATTGCATTGCTATCAGCCGTCTAATCAACACAGTCGGCGACCTTTGACACACTTTTTTTTATATTAAAAATGTAGCATTAAAAAAAATTGGTCAAGATGTTTAAATAAAACGAAGTCATCCATCAGCTTCTGGTCAGCTCCTGGACCGCGCTGCCTTTGTTTAGTTGTACTGACCGATTTAATGAGTTTCCAGAATGTCAGCATAATGACCTCAGGTTGGGAAATCACAAATGTAAAATAGAATACGATACTATTGATTCCGAGTTCATGCCAGCACTATAGTTGGATTGGATAAAATCATGAAAGAATTCAAAACAATAATTGGAGTAGGAATCTCGATGAAAGCCGATGGTTTGAATTTGGATTATTTGGACGTCCCCTAAGTCCACCCAATTCTAATGGTAACAGCATGACATTAGAGCATGTATAGATAGTTTGTCGTGCTGGCTATATGACATCCTCGTTAAGTGTGACTGAGTTAAAACATGCTCAATGGTTTTCTATGTGCATGAGTCTATAAAGTTGTTTCGTCATTTTTATGATTTTATTGTTCGTTTAAAAATGTCCTTGACTTTTTTTCTAAATTTCATGATCGAATGACCTTGATCTGACTGCACTCTTTTTTTGTCGCACAATATATAACGCCTGCTAACAAAACCTTGACGTTATCTCTCTTGTCAGGAACCATAACCTGATTATAATCAGACTTCCTGGATCATGGTTCTTTGATGATGTCATCATACTTGAAAGTGAGGTCGTATTTATGACCAGTTTTTCTGTGCTGTCTAGATTTATCTGGGCTAAACTGTTGCCCCGGGCTTATGTTGGGTCTTTTGTGCTCTCTCTCTCTCTCTCTCTCTCTCTCTCTCTCTACCAATGTATGTTTTTTTTCTCTTTATTTCTTTGCCTCTTTTTTCTCTCCTTGGCGATCTTTCTCATTCTCCCTTTCTCATGTTATCTTTCTTTCTCTCTGTTTCTCTTTTTATCTCATGCTCTCGTTCTTTCTCTTTCGGACTCTTTCTTCTCTATTTCAACCTCTCAGTGAATACACTCTCTTTTTTACAAGGTCACTATCTTTCTCATCATCTATCTTTCTCTTTCTTTCTCTCTCTCTCTCTCTCTTTCTCTCTGTCTTTATGTCCCTATTTCTCAATTTTCATTTCTTCCTTTTCTATAAGCACTTGTTATCTTTGCCTCCCATTCTCTGTCTGTCTCTCTGTCTCTCTGTCTGTCTCTCTGTCTGTCTCTCTGTCTCTCTATCTTAGCTTCCATCTCTGTATCTCTCACTCTCCAATGTCTTCACTATATTTGTGATGCTCTCTAGAGTTACATAACTTTTTTTAAATTTTAGTCATTAAATAAAAAGAAATATATTCGAAGATAATGACACTGACGAAAGACTTGATGTTAATTATTGCTTTCAAAACCCATAACGTTAGTTTCAATCTGTCTTGACATTTAGAGGGGAAAAAATGTGTTCTCATTTGTCAATGTGATGTTTTTAATGATACCATCATTCATTATAATTAGTGTTAAAATGGTTTAATGTAACAGATAATTTGGAACATAATTCGGTGCCATTAGTTTGGACTAGTCCCGAAGGATGAGCTGAGTGATTGATACATTTACTACTGTAGAGGATTGACACACAAAAGAGCGAAGTATATGTGTGTGTGTGTGGGGGGGGTGTACTTAGCCTTGATATTTTTAAGAGAGAACCATCCAGTAATGATGAGTTCAAGTCCGACACGAGCTGTTGTTAATAGTGATGTTAAAGACACAAAGTGAATATTATCTTAAGAAACTGTCACCTCAATACTATCACAAGGATAATGTCACGTCAATACTATCACAAGGATACTGTCACGTCAATACTATCACCAGTATACTGTCACGTCAATACTATCACAAGGATACTGTCACGTCAATACTATCACCAGTATACTGTCACGTCAATACTATCACCAGTATACTGTCACGTCAATACTATCACAAGGATACTGTCACGTCAATACTATCACCAGTATACTGTCACGTCAATACTATCACAAGGATACTGTCACGTCAATACTATCACCAGTATACTGTCACGTCAATACTATCACCAGTATACTGTCACGTCAATACTATCACAAGGATACTGTCATGTATATAATGTTATGTTGATATTTATTATTCAGATACAAAAAACTATCACGCATATATATTAACTGGCACGAATTATTATAATATATAGTAATGACGTACGTATTGTAATAGAGATATAATTATGACTTTCAGGAGAGTACAATCCTTTTAGTATTCTTCATCTCTTTAGACCAGGATGTGACTGTGAGATGCTGCAAGTTGACGGAAGTACAATAGCAAGTTTGATAATGTCCTCCCTCAGTCTGTTTCTGTTTATAAAAACGGAATTTTGTTAAGTCTCTAATGCAGTGTCTACCTTTTTTCTTTATTGAGAGAGGTCGGCCAGTGTAAGATGTTAGACTGAAATAGTTCGGAATACTTAATAGTGGCTCATAATCTTAAAACGTTTCAAAATTAGTAAAGATTCCTTTGTAATTAAAAAGTATATCTTTATTGTTAAACAAAAAATTAGTTTGTCTTTCATTAGCATGAGAGTGAGTAATAGCTTACAAATAATAATGTCTTCAACATGTCAAATTTATTCAATGATAATATTTTGATTGGATGGTCTTCCGAGGATCAAAAAATGTAAAAAAAAAACGTTTTTACTTTATGTTACGAGATGAGAGACTAACGGTATCGCCTTTCAGCATTCCCCCCCCCCAATCTTCACACTGCTACTAGTCGTTGTGCTAGCCACAGGTCATCTGCCCTAGAGATCGCAATGTCTGGAAGGATTATTTTGTTTTACTTTTTTTCACACAGCTGTTGGTTCCAAGTGACGACAACAGCCGATGTGGTTAAGGGATGAGCAGCATCTCTGGCAGAGTCAAGCCCAGTGTGATTTGAACTGGACTCACTATTGAACTCACGTCCTTACCGTCTCGCTTCGTCTCTCGTTCAACATTCAACTACGTGACTTCACATTTATTAGGACAGACTATGTCATGTTGCATCAGAAAGGCGTCAACCAAAAACAAAAAGCTAAACACACACATACAACCCATAACACCTCTCCAAGGTAGATACCTGACCAAGGTTAAAGAGCCCCTCCTTTCCGAATATGCTTAACTATATATATAATGACTATATCTCAATGATGTCTTGCTGTAAGTAGTCCACTGTATAGGTAAGGCAAGTGTGAACATTGTAAGTCCACATACATGTAATAGATAGGGGACACAACTCATGATCCTGACGTAGTCGAGCTGTAAATGACAGCTCATAATGGCACCAGTTGGAGCAAGTCTTTGTAAATCTGTAAACCAATTCCTTACCCCCACTGCTGAACCTACACACACACACACATACACACACACATACATATCAGCACCACCTTTACTGGCATAAATTAAGGGGCCTGTACAAATGCCGTTGTATAATCAAGAGGAGATAACACCACCAAAGAAAAAAAAACTGGCATAAAATAAAATGTTGTAAAATGTTTTACATGTTTCGGATGTTCCTTCAGAGTTGAAGATAATTACTTCCTAGTCCAAACCTCCCGCAGGACGACGGGGGATGGGAGCGGGCAGGGTTTGAACCCGGGACCATCGATAAATCTGAACGACAGTCCAGCGTGCAAACCGCACGACCAGGCAGCCATCAGCCAGCCAAATAAGGGATCAATACTAGTCATGCCACTGTATGAACAAGAGAAGATAACACCACAGTTATGAAGTGTGAGTGATCTTTAGCTGATGTAATGCTTAAACTTAATGACTCTATTCTATTGCATGTACCGGGTATAAAAGAAAGGTACGGCTGAAAGAATTAGGCGGTAAATACAGACACATGAAAATACGGAATGACGAGGGCAGTAAATTTAAAGAAGTTGAGAGATAGATTTACAATTTCTTTAACATCTTGTCTTTTATTTAGTATTTTGTATATTTCTAAACTGATGTTGAAAATCTGTTGATATTTGTATATTTACAAACTTTATTTTATTTACAAATCTTATATCAACTCACTCTGTGTGATACAAATCTCGTACACCTTTTTTCTCCCGTTTCCCATTCTCAGATGAAGTTGAAATTTTGCTCAACTATTCACCGTCAATGACAGTACACAACTCAATAAAAAAAATTAAGACATTAATTAATTAATTAGTGGTAAGAAATAAATTTTGTTTTATATAGAGAAGGGAAGAAAAATCGTGCGTTGTCGCAGTAATTGTGCGTTTCTTTCCCTTATATCAATCTTTTCTTCTAAAAAATATATATATACTTAAATATTTTGCTTGATTATAAAAAAGGATTTCAATGTTTTATTTAAATTTGATAGTTAATTAATACTCCTACAAGGGATACTAGCTGTCTAGGGTTAAACCACAACTAGCGTAGGAATATCTTGAGAATGTGTAGCCTGACTCCTTATCAATTCATAGATCAATGGCCAAAATTTTCATAACTTGTACTCAAGCCATTTGGATCTCGTGTGAGCCTTTTACCGTTTGGAGCCGGTTCTGAGAAGGTCCAAGTAGGGGCGGACTCTGACTTAGTCATGGTGATAGCCCCGCGCTAATCGAAACAAAGTGGACCTTATCTACAACGTGGACCACGGTGAATGTGACCTCCCCCCCCCCCATATACACACATTTTGATGACGAGCACCCCGCAGTCTCTAGCACCAAACTAACGCCGGTTCTGAGCTTCTATCCCGTGTTCTGTTTATCCACATTTCATGATATCACGTTTCGATGTATTGAGAATCACAGAAAACAAAGCATCAACCAATCAATGCCTCTCAGACGTTATCTAGACTTGCCTGACTAGCTCTCGTACATTCCTGCAGGCGTCTCTACGATTTTTAAGGGAAATTTGTATAGAGTTTACAATTAACATCTGCACAATGTCAGAAATAATCAGACAACCCTAAACAAACAGTTTCAACTATCTATTGCTCTCTCTCTCTCTCTCGTCTTCTCACACACTCTCTCTCTCTCTCTTATACTCTCTTTCTATCTCTACCTCCTTCTCTCTCTCTTTCAAGCGCTCTCTCTCTCTCGCTCTCTCTGTCTCGCTCTCTCACTTTCGCTCGCTTTCTCTTTAATTCTCTCTTTCTTTCTTTCTCTCTCGCTCTCGCTCATCCTTATATTTTGTCCTTTTTCAATTTCGTTCTTTCTTCCTTACTCTTCCTTCAACCTATCTCTTCTTTTTCTTTCTCTTTCTTTTTTTTTTCCTCATTGTCTGTCTTTTGTGGGTTTTTTTTTCTTTGCACACAAACCAAACATACACAAACACATGTCAACCATTTTCTTTCCAACCGAATATTTAAATCTTTTTTTTCTTGAAACAACAATAAATGATCGCTATTCAGCAACTACACAACAACCTTTCAACAATTATTTTAAAAACTGATTGAAAATTAATTTAACAATTACTTAACAATCATTCTACAGTTGTTTGCCTATTTTCAGTACCTTTTATATATTAGCAGAACACAATTTAAACGCCAATTTTAAATTCAATTTTTTACCTAGATTTTCTTATTTGTTGATAAACGAATGAATCTCTAATAAAATAGTTACCACTCCAATCTGTTACTTTACTGGTTAACTGTGTATTGTGACAACATTAGTTCTGCAGCAAATGTCACCGAACTATAAATAGATTGTTTTTAGAAAGTACGCAAAGACAAAAGATTCCGAACCAATCAATGACCAGCCCACGCCCTCTGGTGTTTAAAAATCTTTTTTTTTAACGATTTCTTTGTTGACTCTACAATATTCAAACATAGTTATTTAGGTCGTTCAAACATAGTCATTAGAGCCATTCACATTTTTTTTAAAAGCTTGGGGTTAGTAATATTTGCACTGCCAAGGATCAGAGAACTTAGCCAGGAATTAGAGAGAATGTTCCTGAATTTGACCGACTTTTTTTCCCCCCTCAACCTTCTCTCTCCTGTTTCTGTTTGCTGTACTTCATCAATAACCCGTATGTGGACCTAGTCCAGGCCTTGAAACGTGCAGAGATGGAGGGAAATCCATGAGCTCTTTTTTTTTTTAAACTGATGTAGCTCAGAACCTTCTCTGCCGTGTCCTTTACTGGAGATATACAAAAGTCTTACATTTTATTTAGAGATTATTCTTAGCATTTATGTAGTGACGTAAGAGTTGACCTAGATAAAATGCACTAAGATATATTATTATGAGTGACTTCAACATTTGCAGATGTATACATCATGGAGGTTTACACGTTTATTACAAAGCTGTGTGTCTGTCTGTCGGTCTGTCTGGATTATTTTACAATTGTTTTTAGCCCTTTCCGATTCTAGAATGAAGTTTTAAATTTTGTACAATTATTCATTGTCGACGACGACTAAACACGAATCAATTAATCATTTATTGATAATAAATTAATTTTGTTATATATATATATATATATATATATATATATATATATATATATATATATATATATATAAAGGAAAGATAAACTTTGAAATATTAAGAGATGTGGCAGAAATTGAACTGTTCTCTCCCTTCTTTCAATATAAGTTTTGTTTTATATGTGTATTTTTGTGATATTTTGTTTTTCTATCCAAACTGTTGGACACAATGACAGGACATGATTATGTCCAAATATGGCAGGCAGATTTACTACTCAGGGTCATCTAATGCCTATACCTCGTGACCAGCAGTCACCCATATAAATTTTCCTAACAGGCAACTCGAAATAAAAAACACTATATTGCAAAGACCAGCTCCCTTTCAGACCTTGCGATCTTTAGTGCAGATGATGTAAAGGTCATCTGTTTTATGGCAGACGGTTAGCGAGCATGTCACGTGGTCAGCACAACAACTAACCGCTTTACTTTTCAAAACTAATGTCAGGTACCATTAGTGTTGGATGGACTCAGGGACGCCCTAAAAAAAACGAAATTAAAAATCCCAGTCTTCCCCGAGATTCGAACCCGGGACCCAAGGTTCGGAAGTCAAGAACTTTACCACTCAGCCACCGCACTCATACAGACTGACTCCAGTTACTGCAGATCTCCAATTAAGAAATGAATATAAAATTCTATTATGTTATTTTCTGAAAAAAAAATGTTCTACTAAAGCTAATTACTTAGAAACGATAACACCAAAAACGATTTATTTTTTTTACAATACATCTATTCCTTTAATAAAGGAACCTAGGAGGACACTGATCTCGAATAATGCTCTAAAGATTTTCCTATAAATTTAACAGTTGATGTTTATCGCTAAGAAAAGAATTACTAGCTCATTGGCCAAATGTTGGCTCTAGTTTGACCGTTATAATTTTCAAAGTCAAAAAATTAATAAAATGTAAATTTGGCTAGAGACTAAATCTAGGTCTAGATTTAACATGGATTTTGAAAGGACTATCGCGATTTTTGAAAGGACTATTGCGATCGGAAATTTCTGAATGTAAGGCAATATTGATTCTATTAATATTCAAAAAAATTTAACGCATCGTCTTTTTCTTAAAGCAGTAATAAGCCGCTTGGACTACGATCTGGGCGGAAGTTGTAAAATATTGAAACAAGAGATATTATGGACACCACTGACACTGGTCACAGGACAACCTTGTTAACCGATGGCCATTGAAACCCACGATTTACATCAACTGCCTCAAAGATAGTAAAAAGTAAAGTAAGACATTCCTATCTATAGGGCAGTTGATGAAAAGGTCACCGTTTCATTGGCCAATAATTAATTAGCAGGATGTCGTGTAGCCAACACAACGACCCACCGCCTTTACTTTACCCAACTAGGGGAACCTTAAAAAGCAGAAAATTCAAAATCACTATCTTCACCGAGATTCGAACCCAGGACCCCAGAAAGCTAAGTCAGAAATAGTGGGACAATCACAAAACTGTGATACTTAGTATTCCTGCAAAAGTAAAAATTGATGTTTAATCGTAGAAGCTAGTTCTAAAGTTTCTGAAACAATGAATCTTAAGTTTCTGACATATAACATCTGTAATAAAAACTTATTTCTGAGTTTTTGAAACCCTTAATTTATATTTAATTAAAATATTATTTTTCCTTGTATTATAATTTAAATAACACCTTCTCCTTTTTTATATCAATAGTCACAAGAACTCAATGCACACAAGATTTCATTATTCCGATATGAGTTTTTGCAATGTCCTGTTCTGACTTTTGATCGTGTGACGCACAGGAAGTAGAATCATGTCAAACTAGAATGGCTTCAAGCATATCAAGTTTCATTTTTAAAAATCTGATTATTAATAATTGGTTTTTTTTTCGTTTCATTTAATTTACGATTTTTTAGCTTTAAATATTTTTGAAAGTTTGACAAAAAATGTGTTTATCAAGCAAGAAAACCAGAAAACTAAAACTATGTTTTAAAACCTATATTTAGTTTGAAATGGCACGAACTAGTTGTCAAATTCAATTAACTGAAGACCTTTTTTAAATTGATTAATCTCCTGGTTTAGCACGAGTAGACAAGTTTTGAGATCATCGGATCCACAATCACGAAGGTATCCTGTACCGAGAAAACTCTAAATACGAACGAACTCTCAAACGTGAGTTTTGATAGAATAAAAAATATAATGCTATATATTTCTTCTTGAGTTATAGTTCAGGAACGTAGCGAGTATAACTGGCGCTCGGTGCACGCCACTTTGTTGGCACCCATAACGCCCTTTTTTTTCCGAAAATAAAAGAAAACTAGGATTGTAATAAATAGAATAAACACAATACATTAGGATTGATCTCCACAACACTTCTACAAAAGACTAGACCCTGTTTGATCTTAAAGAGAACGCAATATGGACTTGTGGAATTGTTTTCCTACCCTTTTGTTTTGTTTCCACAATATTCCCAATTCGAATTCAGTTGTGTTTGCAGAGCGCCTAAAGGAAGCTGGGAAACCTTCTCCCAGATAGGCTACACCATCCTGCCACTCCCTAAAAAGAGGCTAGACCAGAAGCACTGGGCATGCTACAGTGTAAGAGAGGCTACATAATAGCGATTTTCTTAAGCAGTAGGTCACTGCAACCCCTGATGTCACTTTGCTTCTTCAACACCATCGAAAGTGATACCAGGTTTCTGAAAATAAAATCACCAAGATGATATACCTCGTATATAAAAAGAAAAATGCCCCCGCTGCCCCGCTGAAAGTAGTCCAAGGAAGTCTTGCTTAAAATTATTAGTACTTTATACTTATTTCGAGGATACTGTTTTTTTTTCTCTTTATTCCTTCCATCAACAAAGATAATCACGTTTCCAGCTCTGGGCTTATACCAGCATGATCCCCCAGCTAGTTGTTGGATCCTCACTCTAATGACATGTTGTTATAGACGTTTATAATGCCCTCTTTTGTTTTTTTTAAGAACTAAATATCCATATCGTAGATGGTGTAAGAATGTCAGAAAGTTCTCATATTGTTAGCACAATGACATTTATTGACTACTTGTACATTTGTATATATTATATTTCATGAACTAAGGCGCGATAACCCTTGCACATTAACCTAAGGCGCGATAACCCTTGCACGGTTACTGAGTCATCTCTTTTGAATCCCAACACATAGACTCTCCTCTATACTGTAACGTGTCTTCAATAGCCTATACTATATTAAGAACAAAAATGCGTTGAGCTATAACGGGCGTGATGGCCGAGTGGTATAGCACTTTGACTCTAAACCGAGCAAGAGAGGTTCTAATCCCGGTGAAGACTGGAGTTTTGTTATTTCGGATTCTTAAGACGCCCTTGAGTCCTTCTTTCCTGGCCCCTTGTTAATCGTGGGCCATAGAAATAGATGAGCTTTACATCATCTCTCCACACAGACCACATAATACTAGAGTATTTATTATACAACATTTTAAAAAACTTAATTTTGTTGACGCTAGAGACATTACACTACGTTCAAAGGTATTTTTAGATTTATTGTTTAATCAATTAGTTATCGATCTCCAGGTTCTGTTTGCTTGTTCTTCATGCCTCGTATGTTTCTTCGGAACTGAAGATTATTACATCCAAACCTCCCGATGAACGGTGGGGGATGGCAGCGGTCAGGGTTCGAACCCGATACCTTTTAGACGACACTCTAACGCGCATCCCATGTGAAAAGCAGTAATTTCTAAACTTATATAATACAGACGCTACTTCAAAAAAAAGAAGATGATTACGTCCTACGCGTTATGCATTCAGTCATGCATATTAACCAATGACTTAAATTCTGCCAAGTCACTGGTTTTCCTGGCTGACTCAGGCAACCCATTCCATGCTCTAATAGCACTAGGGAAGAAGGAGTATTTTGGACAAATTTGTCCTAACATATGGAACGAGGGATGTGCCTTTATCTTTGTGTCTTTCTGAGTATTATATTAAATTTTGTTTTTGTATTTGAAGACTATGGTTCAGTGTTTTATGTATAATTGCTACTTTACTTTTAAACTGCATGTAGATTGTAATAAATGGGGATATGAGGTTGGCGAAGGTTCCTAAACATCACAACAAAAATTGACCCGGAAATGTTCAGACATGAGGAAGAAATGAACACGTGCACGATAATCAGCAGACGATGTCCTTTGACGGCTGGACGGGAGAAAAATCAATGGCTTGAAAAGTACACTTGCGCAGTTCAAAAGATGACCCAGTCGTAATCCACGGCCAGCTCTCCCTCGAGTGACTACTGTAATGCATCCTTATCTCCCTTGGATGACCGTTACCATACAGAGTTATCTTGCCCGAGATTTTCAGGTGAAGCCCTGACGCGATATTGCCCATTGGAAATCTAGTGGATTTTTCTTAAAGAGGGAGGAGGTGGGGTCGGTAAAGGTTCTAGATCAGGTTGCCGAGTTTATTAAAAAAAACAAGGGGAAATAATTCTTTGCCCTGATTGTTTTCTGTGAGAAGATACACGGGCATACGATAGCCAGAGCAGACGTATAAATTGAATCGATTTTTTAAGGGACCTTTTTTAAAAACTTTTAAATTATTTAACTTGACAGATGCTGACACTACATTTAAACACAAATTTTTTTTCAAAAATCCATTAGAGTAAAAATGTAAAGAAAAATGAAATAGAATAGTTATTAACTTAAGTGAAATCACGGCATACACTTATATCACCTTTCTCTGTACAACGCCTATTGTGTACAAGAAAGAAGTGGCGTAGCTAGGAATTCGCCATCATCGGGAGCCAGGGGGGCTTGACCACTTTGGAGGCCCCTGCATTTTGCGTAATATTTAATATTTAATGTAAAAAAAACCCCACTCATTTCAAATTCTCCCCCTCCCCCCCCCCCACCCTAGCTACGCCTCTGCAACAGAGACCGATAAAATAGCACAACTAAAATTCTCCACGTGAATAAAGCAAGCAGGATGACTGGCTGGTTGTGCGGTATGCCTGCTGGACTGTGATTTGCTGGTTGCGGTGATCCAGGGAGTCTTGGAGTAGGATGCAGATTATCTTTGACTCTGAAGGAACATCCGGATTATGTCAAACATTTCACAAAAACAGAAGCAGATGATCGTATTATTTTCAATGGCAACATTCGACTTTTGTCTTAATAAAAGGACGATCAGTTGAGTAGTTTTTTTTTTGTTTTGTTATTGTTTTAATGGGCAGAAGTAAGAAATTATCATAGAGTGTTTCGTGTATTGAATACAGCGTTTTCATTTTATACCAATGCATTATATATCTTTCTGTTACAGTTAATTACATTCTATGAATGAAATCTGCATCTAAATTTGACTGATTCAGTATTTCAGTATTTTTTTTAGGGATATCCTGCACTTCGCTAAGTTGTTATTTCAGAAAACAAAAATGTTTTGTTAATCTTATCTTATAAATAAGGACGTTTCTTCCAATATATAATCACTTTCTACCAGGTGTCCATGTGTTAATCTAGTCCTACAGAGACACTTACATTTCACTAAGTTATTGCTTCTACTGCCTCATTTAGGTCATCCCGTTCCATGCTCTCAATTATTGTAAAATTCATCATTTATAATGTTCTTTCATACTATTGTGTAGTGACCAAGAAATACAGCTGCTAATATTTATTTAAATAACGTTTACACATGTGCTTTTTTCTTTCAGCTGTAAAGCTCGTGTTAATGAAAACTCGTCAAAGTGCAGACGATGTGCCAGCCCTAGCCAGGACTTGAACGTCTTTAAAGATACGTGCTCATCGAATTTACGACTTTTGTTATTCTCTTAAAATTTATTCTCTACCTTAAATCTTTGTGTGTGTGATACATTTAATTTCAGGATTATTTATTTTGTTTCATTTATTTCATATAAGAAACGTTGGCAAGACACTGCTGCCCACAAAGTAAAACAACCATTTGTTGAATACAGAGTAAAATAAAATAAATTATGGCTACTTTCATGCTTATAGCATGCTCAGAGCACTTTGGTCCAATCTCAGTTGTGGACCAATTGGGGGTGGGGGGAGGGGGTATCTAGGAGAAGGTTTTTCCGTGCTGTCTTCAGGCGCTCCGTAAACACAACTCTGCCCGAGTCGGTTGTCAAACCTCAAGCCCCCTACATAGGCAAGTGCACTTAGGCTCTCGACCACGCTTCCCAGTAAGAGAACAAATGTCTTAATGTAAATACATTTAATATAAAGGAACAAGACTATTTGTATTCATCCCTTTTTGAGGACTGGACTGTTTTACTTGGAGAATATGTCTATCGTTATCAGGTCAAAACGTGAGAGGCAGGAAAAGTAAGACAGGGAGAGAGAGTGGAGATACGGCAAATGTAAGCGAGAGAATGAGAGATAGATGGAGAGAAGAAGGCAGGAAGAGTGGGCGTGAGAGAGGAAGATGGGAGAGAGTAACAGTGGGAGAGTGTGAGTGGAAGAGAGGAAGACTGTGAGAATAGGAGAGAGAGGGAGAGTAAGAGAGGGTATGATGAATGACGAAGAAAAGATAGTGATAGCAAATTCCTGAAGAATAAGAGAAAGACAAATGAACAATGAATAGAAGATAAAGAGAGACAGACAGAGAGAGACGGTGAGAGTGCTATCGCGAAATAAAGAAAAATAAATGGAGGAGACACCCAAGAGAGTTAAAGAAAAGAGGAAGACGGAAGAAAGAAAAAAAAGATGAAAATAAAGAGAAATGAGAGTGAACAAATAAAGCAGCACATGAAATAGTGAAAGTTCTCCGAGCTAGTCTCCTCAGCCTGCTAACGAAGCAGTGCGCTCCGTGAGGATTAAACTCTTAATCTTTCCTTGGTTTCCTAGTTGCCCCAGGATTTATTGTTTTCCTCGGAGCGTGCTTTAGTTTGTGGTAGCTACCTAGGTGGTAACATTGTAGCATTACAAAAAATGTAGCGAAAAACTCAAATTCTAACTTGTAACTTTTTTTCCGAATCATTTACTTTCGCAAGTACGGGCATTAACTGTAAAGTCGGTAAGTGCAACAAGGGAAACAACTCAAAGGAGCGATTACAAGACCACACCATGCCTTGAATGTGTTATCAGCTTACAGACTAGATATTGAATTATGATAGCTATTGTGTTTCTTCACATATATTTGATACTTATAGATTAACGCAGAAGGCGCCTAAACCAGTGTCAGCTTTTAACGATTTAACTCCCCTGGCGTAACCGATATAGTGTCTGAATGTTAATGACAATGTCAACGAACTACGACATCTGACGCTGACGACTCTACACTCTGACATATAGGGCTGACAATAATGTTCGATCGTCTGAAATGTCACTCCGCTCTATTGACATTTGACAATCTTGTCAAAGAATTTTTTCAATGTTTTAACTTATTGCTTGTATTATTTGGAAAGTTTCCAATATAATCGAATTCAAACCCAAATCGTCTTTTAAAAAAACTGGATCTTTCCATGTAATTAGGTAATTCTATACAGTAGGTATCTCTGAATACAATTATGATATATCGATACATGAAAACGGCACTGCTAAATGTGATCTTCCTCCAAGATCAAAATAACCAATGAACCGGTAGAAACACTTGGCTATTACCATTTTTGTTGTTAGGAAGTCAAACGGACAAAAAAATAATTAATTAATAAAATGTAGAACGAAAAGGGGAGACAACAAGAAAGAGTCAAGGGAAAAAAAAAAAAAAAAAAAAGCAAAGCTTATATTAAACATAGTTGTATCAATTATTTTGAATATGTTATGCAATTACACTTTTAATTGATCTAGAGTCTCTAGACTAACAATAAAAAAGCATTTCGAATATTAAAAAAAGGGGGGGGGGTGAAACGACCTGAATTTGAATTCATGGTTCAAGCATTAGGCTTCTCAAGCCAGCACGGTAGCCCTACTATCCGCATGTAGCCTATGAAGATGGAAGATTGTATAGTTACTTATTGTTTGTATAGTCTCGTCCTAATTTTCATGTTGTATTCACAAAGACTCTGACACTTTAGTCAAATACAAATTATTTCCCTTGTTTGAGATACCAAACAAAATAATTAATTACCAATAGTTAATTAACTAATGGGTTAATTGTATTTATTTTTTTTATTCTTGTGTTGTCAGTTTAAAAAAAAATACTTTTGCAAAATTTCAGCTTGATTCGAGATTGGGCGTGGTAGATTTAATTTAAAGGAACTTTTTGAACAAACGTGCCTAAGAAAAATCGAAAAAATCTTGGAAGACAACGGCCACCCGCTCCATCAGAACTACGCCAGGTCGTCGCGAAGTGGGTGACTTCTGTCAATCAAAACAAGAACGGAGCGGTACAAAAACTCGTTCGTACCTCACTCGGTCAGACTCTATCACCGCCACTCAATGACCAGGGAACATGAAATGCACCAAAATACCTGTGTGTAGTCGCTGAATGAACTCTTTATGTTGTCTGTTGTATTTATTTGTATTTTTCTGTTGTGTTGTCTTTATATGAGAAACGAGTCCTTGTAATCACAACAAATTTCCGTAAGGATCAATAAAGCAGTCTTAGTCTTAGTCTTAGTCTTAGAACTAACGTGTACAAACTTTGTACCAGACAGACAAAGTGAGCTGATAATGAGCTTTGTAAACAAAAACAAAAAGAAAGAACTGAAGAAACATTGACTATTAGAATTGTAAATGAGTCGTAAAGAAAAAAAAAGAAACGCATGAAATAGTGAAACAAAAAAGAAAGAAATTATACATTTAGTTTAATGAGTTTGAAAAATAAATTAATGAAATAAAGGAAGAAAAAACAATGACTTATAATCGACGCTTACTAAAAAAAAAAGAGTTTAGTTGGGAGGGGGGTTGTTGGTTGGGGGAGGGGGGAGTGGTGGGTGAAGTAGCTGAGAGTCTTGTTTAATCCAGTCATACCCCTGGGCGACGCTTGTAATTGTTACTTTTCCAACTAGTTACTGTAACTGAGTAACATGGACGTCGTGGATATCATGAAACTTTTCTGCCCACCCCCACCCGAGCCCTCCCGCCCCACGATACGTAAACTGACCTGGTCATTGCTATGTTGACTACAGAGAAACATAACTAACTGTTCTAACATGGCATGGGCAGCTTGAGATCTTCATTCCTTTATCATTACTTTTCTGTTGACATTCCCATTCAAACTCGTCATTCCGCTGTGACTAAAAGCACTGTTAGTAGGACGTGTTGACCCATGAATCAATGTTTGTTGGCTAGTGATGAGATTTGTGTTTAAACTCAACAAGCTTTGTTTCTGCCTAGTATCAAGTTTCAAGGGTGAGCTTATTTGTCGACGGCTAAATGTAGATAGTAAGTTTAAATACTTCATCAAATTGTAAAAATCAATCACTTCGATGATGTTAATGAAAATGGGATTTGAGTTTGTCCACGTGAGAAAGTGTCCAGTTTGAAATATCCAAGTGAAGAATGTCTTCAAATCTTTGGTTTAGCTCGACAGAGACTAGTACGAAATAGACCTATACCCAGGAAGTGATGGGTGAGTGGATTATTATTAAAAGTATCCGATCGGATAAAATGGCTCTTAGGGAAGAAGTTATTATAATTATATACAATTCTCAACTTTCCGCGGACCCCTTACGCTTGTATCGAAGACCCGGGGGGGGGGGGAGTCGGCGGACCATAGCCGAAGAACCACTGTTCTAACCTATATGTAAATGTTGAGCCTCCATGACAGATACTACAATATAGTTCATAATTGATAAACAATTAGATATGATAATCTTACAAGACAGATATCGACTTTCATAATTGAAGTAGAAAACTCCAAGAATTCCCTTTTCATTATTTTTTGTTTGTTTCGGTTTAAAATAATTTTACTTTTTAGAACTTTGGAAAATACATATTTTTTTTTATTTACAGCTATCAACTTTTTTTTTCCAATCGAAATGCACGAGTTGTCTTTCTTGCCAGCTTTGTCCACTTGTAGAACTGGACCAGAACAGGGTGATCAACACTTGAACTACTTGCTAAAACTTTATAGTATCTGCTGACTCTACGAACAACACAAAATAGTTTCAGGAAATAAATCCAGTTGAAAACAAACAAATTTGAACGTGTGTTCAGTTCAAAATGACTTTGTATGTTGAGAGAATATTTAATAACAAATGTAATTGACTCTTCCCCTACGGGGCGCCGGCTAATGCAACTTATTCCCAGGGTTGCTAGAACTAGACACCACTTGATCTAGAAAACGGTTTATTGATCCATGTATAAATGTTGCTTATTTAAATTAACTGAAGTTTTTTAAGGCTGGAATAGTGTATTCAATATAAAATACAATATAAAATAGAATGTGAAGATTGTTAGAGTTTTGTTAGAAATAATGTGAAAAAATTTTCCTTTATTTTCAAAAGGTGGAATACATTTTGGTTGAATGACAGGGGCGTGAAACCGAGATATTGACTTCTAAAAATCACAAAGAAACATTACTTTGAAACACATAAAAAAACTAACACAATTAATATTCTTTGTGTGAATAATCTTTTAGAGTAATTTCTTCAATCTTTATTTTTTTTTTTGGGGGGGGGAGGGGTCCTTGCGCTTCTTTTTTTGTACTTTATGCCTCTTTTTGGTTATTCTGGCCTTATACAGTTTTGTTTGGTGGACACGTATCAACATATTAATTGTTTCCAATTAATATTGGGGAGATTAAAGTCTTTATATTGTTTAGCAATATTAAATGCCATATCGTCTGTAGATACGAGTCTTAAATGTGTGAATTTGTCTAGAGGACATCAACAAACACTCATTCTTGAAATGATGAAATCAAGTAGTAAATCTAATATGACGGCAGTACAATTAATTCTTATTTATACAAACTGGAATCAATTAGCTGGAGATTGCTGGTGGATCTTCAATAAATGAAAACTCGATCCAGATGTGTTTTCTTTATTTTAAGCTTCAGAATTCACCTAATGAGTAATCTTTGAAAAGTTAGGGTTATCTTCTCTTGTAACATTTCAGCCCCTTTAAAAACAAAACATAAAAGGTTAGGGAGAGAGTAGGTGTACGCCTAATGGTTCGTCTGCAACTAAATTTAGACATTGTCGAATTGAATTACACGCGTACATTGAATGGAGCACATTTTTTTCTTTTTTTTTTTGCTTTAAAACTAGATCTAGTTTCTTGCGAAATCTTGTCAAAGCATTTTAAATTCTCCTCTGTTTCAACTCTTTCTTTCATTTATTTCTCTTTCATTCTCACTCTTCCTGTCTATCGGTCTCTCTTTCACTCTCTTGTATTTCTTTTCTTTCCATTCCTTATCTAGTCCTTTGATGCGCTATGCTTTATGTTTCATTAGAGCTACATTACAAACAAAATATGATAATAAATATTGTGTCGTTTTAAAAGTAGTCATTTATAGTAAAAATTTTAAGTTCTATGAGTCTTCTGTCTTCAGTTTTTCATTGACTGTAATGATATGCCAAACCATCTTCCAACCAGAGCCGATGAAAGCGCAGTGCTAGATCCTTTTCAAACAGACTTAAGATAGCCGGCAAAACTCGGTAGCTGCCTCCCCAGAAGCACCGACTCTGATATTATAGAGTACACTTGGATCTATTTTCACAAACAGACGAGTGAGGGGGATGTAGGGGGATGTAGGGGGGGGAGGGGTGCTACGATTACATCATCTGCATAACTTTGTTACACGGTCACAAAATAAGAAAGATCCATGACCTGTTTACAACAATGTAATCTGTCGGAAATGACCCGTGGTTATACTCCTTGTTATGATTATAATCAAATTAGCTGGTTTCTTATCTTTATAAGCCAGCGTCGTAGAGATATAACGCCCGCGTGAACAGAAACATACTGCTTGGCATTCCTGTTGATGTTTGTCTGTCTACAGACAAGGAGGACGCACCGAGGGAGGATGAGGGAGAATTGATATATGCGTTGTACTTTGGTGAGAGGCCGAAGGGGTCCATAACGTCTGCGTCATCAACAGCAGATCCTAAAACGGACTTGCCGGATACTGAGGTGGGTATCACTTGACTCTTGTTTTCCCCACAAGAGTTTTACTTAACTAATGATGAAATTTCTTCAAACAGGAAATCAATCTGCTTCTAAAATGTAAACTTTCGGATTGAATTGCTTAAATCCTATGATCTGATGTACACTCTGTTTTCTAAATACTTCGAATTGGTTTTTACAAAGCTTTTATCAACTCTGTCTGTCTGTCACTCTGTCTGTTTGTCTATCTGATACAATCTTATTTCTCCCACACCTATTCTCAGATCAAGTTGAAATTTTACACAATTATTTGTTGTTCTTAACAAGCGAACAAGAAAAAATATAAATTTAACCAAAATAGTTAATTAATATTTGGTAATTAATTATTTTCTTTGGTATCGAACAAGGAAAATAAATTCTGCTTACTGAGAGATGTGGCTGTATATGTGGAGTTCATTATATCTTAATAACAATAGATATAGAAGGTGATCGTCTACGTAAATGTAAATCAATTAGTGATAATTAATTAATTTTGTTTGAACTAGATTAAAGGGAGCTTACTTATGCACTTTTGAGATATAAGCCAGAGATTTTGCAGTTCTTCTCCTTAGATAAGCCTTTTTCCATAAGTTTTTTTTTTCTATTTTGGTTGTTAGTAAATTTTCGAAAACAAGAACCCTACGGAAGAGTAAATGTTTTGGACGGAATTGTTACACATTGGAGTTACTTCCCTTGTTTCACCACACTCTGAGAGCCGTCGATACATCTATTAATAAAAAATTGTTGGTTACATGAAAATAATTATTTTAACAACAGCAATTTTAAATTTAACTTTGAGATCTATAGATCTAGAGCAATAGGATAAAGAGACGTATATAGACACATTGCTTGCCACAAGGTAAAATGCCCAAGCAATAGGATGAAAAGAGATATACACATTGGGCGAGAATGCAGGGAAGGGATCAACGGGATATTGGTGGCAATCCAACTGACCAACAGTCTTGTGTTTGCATAAACAAGACAGTGGGGGAGAGATATCTTCTCTTTATATTTAACTAAAAACTACGTTAACATCAGGCTTTCTTGGTTGAAAGATCCAACCCCTGCATCACAAACTCTCCCCAGTACTAGCTACAATCATTCACTAACTCTAAAGCCATCTCACAATAACTTTGTGCTTTAAACACTTAATTTTTTTTGTTAAATGTGACCAGAGAAAAAATAGGTGAGCGATTTCCAGCAGTATCGATCCTATAAAAAATTCAGAATGTACTTCTCTTTGACAACTCTTCATACACATAATAATAAAAAAACGATTACGACTCAGTAACCGAATATGATAAAACAGAAAAAAAATTAACATGAAACAAAAAAAAAAAACCTAGCACAACGACATCACGTGATAAAAAATGTCGGTCAAACTAGTTAAGTGTAGAGCAATTCAAGAGTACATGTCTAATTTTAGAAATAAAACGAGGGATGATGGGAGGAAGTGATTAAAATCACGTGATAATAAGAGTCTATTTATATGTGTGTATAAGTCAATAAAGATTTTTTTAAATTGGTGTTATGAAACATGATTTTATTATTTCAAATCTCTCAGTCATCATTGCTATACATCTACTTCATTGATTAAACAAATCAATGAACCATGATGTAATGACGTAGCCACGCGCACTATGGAGATATTCTTGGTAGCATGTGATGCTAATGCCACAAACAAAACAATAACAAGTCTAATCCAATTAGACGCAATGTGCAATCAGCGTGCGTCTGGTTGGTAACAGCCAAGAATGATATTTGTGGAGGTTTTTTTTAGCGGTCCAGAGGCTGAATTATTAAATAAATCAATAATTGTTTTCAGGGAATAAGTCTATAGATTTTGTTTTGTTTGTGTTCTAGGCTCCATTGCTGATTCTTCCCTATTGTCATTAAAGAATGGAATGGGTTGCGTGAATCAGCCAGGAAAACCAACGACTTAGCAGAGTGTAAGTCATTGCATGACTAGATTGACACATGAAATGCGTAGGATGTAATAATCTTCTTTATTGAAGTTACGTCTGTAATATATAAGATAAGAAAGAATTGATAGTAGTGCTCTGTGATCAGCATACCATAATCGAACTAAGTATTACTGAGGGCTTCAGAGAATTACATCCTCACTTCCAAAAGCCCTGTACAAAAACCTTGCGACTGTGCGTTTTACGCGTATGGCACCATACAGGTATAAAGGACATTGATTCTTTTGAACCAGAACTAAGCAAGTCTTGGACAGTCAAAAAAAAAAATAAGACACATTTTTCTTTTTCTTCGCGCAGTTGGGGCACCAGGTGTCAAAGTTTAGCCAGAGCCGGGCAAAAATACGAACCTACTGGGCAATAGTCCACTGTACTGTGTTATAATAGCTTGTAATCTAGCCTCCTGAGGAAAATAGGTTGCCCTCCCAAACTACTGAAGTTAATTGAGTGTTTTCACGAGGAAACTAAATGTACTGTCAAATTCAATGGAGCCCAATCAGCACCTTTTGAGGTTTGCAGTGGTGTCAAGCAGGGATGTGTGCTCGCACATACTCTGTTTGGCATATTCTTCTCCTGTCTACTGCATTATGCGTACAGCGACATAAACGAAGGTGTGTTTCTCCATACAAGATCCTCTGGAAAACTATTTAATGTATCAAGGCTGCGGGCAAAAACCAAGGTTAGGAAGCTACTCGTCAGGGAACTCCTGTATGCTGATGATGCAGCTATTGTGGCTGATTCTGATATTCAGCTACAGTCCATGGTTGACAAACTATCTGCTGCTTGCCAGAAGTTCGGCTTAAACATCAGTCAAAGCAAGACTAAGATACTTGTCCAAAACACAAACACTGCACCTCAAGTAAGCATTAATGGCCAACCACTAGAAGTTGTTGATCACTTTTGTTACCTTGGCTCCATCATATCCAACAACACTCTACTGGATAAAGACATAAACAACAAGATAGCCAAGGCAATGGCCACCATGTCACGGTTGCAGAAAAGAGTCTGGGACAACATATTGCTGACTAGCAGTACTAAAGCCCTAGTCTACCGGACCTGTGTGTTGAGCACCTTGCTGTACGGAAGTGAAACATGGTCAACCTACTCATGGCAGGAAAAAAAGCTGAATGTCTTCCACCTCCGATGCCTAAGGCGGATCTTTAAAATAAGGTGGCAAGATAAGATAACCAATGAGGAAGTGCTACATAGAGCAGGATGCCAGGACATCCGCTCTGTTATCAGCAGCAGACGCCTTGGCTGGCTTGGCCACGTTCGTAGAATGCCAGTAGGTCGACTTCCACAGGACATCCTGTATGGCGATCTAATAGAAGGCAGGAGAGCCGCTGGTCGCCCACTTTTACGTTATACGGATGTATGCAAATGCGACATGAAGCTCTTCAAAATCGACACTGGCAACTTGGAAGAGGTGGCACTGGACAGATCCACATGGAGAGAGAGCATAAAGAAAGGGTCACAGATTGCAGATGTCATACACAACAGAAGCAGAAAGAAGAGTGAAAATGCAACGGCGCCTGGTGATTATATATGCCCAACCTGCGATCGCAGCTGTGTATCAAGGATTGGCCTCTTTAGTTACACAAGGAGTTGCAAAGGGAAAAGATCGTCTCTCGAGACGTAAAATGCCACAGAGAGAGAGAGAGAATCTAGCCTGGGAAGCCTAGATACTAAACTTTCGTAGATTAAACCCTTCCCGTACGAGTTAGAGGTGCACTCTGGTGTCATTTTTCTTTCATACGGGACTTCATCTAACACTTTTGTTTACAGAAGTGTACTTTTTTTCTTTAGTGGCGTTGTTTTTGCAGTCATAATGAGAATTTGACCAATAACTCCCCCCCCCCCGCCTCGACACTTAAAAAGTCCCTCCCCATTCTTTCCCTCCCCCTCCATTTTGATTGTCACATTTTCCTACGAAATCATTAAAACTCCAGGACGAGACAGAAATGAACTGAGACATATTGTTCTAGATCTGTTCAGTCAGCGAAGTTTATTGCCCCTGTCCCTGCCCCCCCCCCCCCCACTCTCTGGTGGCTTAAAAGAAAACATCGTCTCGTGCTGCGAATTCTCCTCTGCGGACTTTCACGGACGTTCTGGGAGGTCATGTGACTTGTATGCCCTAGTTAGAAAAGAAAACTCGGTTAAGGCTGTGTTAATAACAGGGCTAATTATGCCTGAATCTCTTTCGTATCTTCCTCTTCCTTTATTCTTTTGACAATAGTTAATTCGTGTGACAGAGTGGGGCTTTTCTTTAAATCTTGTTGCTTGGGGATTACATTTAAATCGACTTTTTGATGAATTTCAATAATTCTTTTTTTTTCCCTTCGGAACTGCGTGTGCACAGTCAATGAATAAATGGTTGTGGTTTGACTTGTGATATTTTCATTTAAATCCCAGCAGAGTAATGTTTGTCTCCGAAAATGGGAACTATAATATTAAACCTGGGCGTATTGGTGATGTTAACTAACAATATTCTCAACGAAACCACATTTATAAAAAAAAAAAATTCTCTCTTTATACAATAAAAATTCCCCTATCAGACCTTGAGATCTATAGGGCAGAAGATCTTAAGGGCATCTGTTTCTTTGACAGAGGGTTAAAGAGCAGGGTGTCATATGGCCAGCACAACGAACAACGGCCTTTACTTTCCCCGACTAAAGTTAGGTACCCATTAGAGACGGGTGGTCTCAGGGAGTCCCTAAAAATCTAGAATTTCAAAATCCCAGTCTTCACCGAGATTGGAACCCAGGTTCGGACGCCAAGCACTGAACCACTTGGCCACCCCGCTCCATTTTATAAAAATGTAGAATTTATTCTAATCGTTTCATTGCTTAAGCACGTTCGTCATAGTCTTAAAGATGTAAAAATACGAAAGCTAGACAAATAATGGTGTTTTATATGTCATATGGTGCTGTGTGAATAACTCTGTGATTGTGCAAGTGACGAGTTCTATAAGCCTGTTTTTCCTTCGCTTTTGTAAATTTGTATCTCAAAATGTTCGTCATAAATTGTTTTGTTGTTGTTTTTTGTCAATGTAGCAAGATTTTTTTTCCTTCTACCTTAAACTTTCAATTGTCATTGCTAGTTGTTTATTAAAAGCAGGTTATAACAGTGATTCTCAAACATTTACCTGTGGCGCCCCAACCTAAAAGCTGAAGACCTGGAGGAGCGCTGAAGTCTCCCACAGTTGGGTCAGGGAGGGTTTTAAGAATACAAAGTAAAGAAATTCAAGACATAATTGTAATACAGTTTTCAGGATTTATTTTTCATTTATATTAAAACTATGTTTGAATCACTGGCGGATCCAGGGGGGGGGGGGCGGTAGGGGCTATCGCCCCCCCACTCGGCCGACCCCCCCCCCCCCCCGATGGGGGGGGGAGCGGACGAATTATAGTATAGAATTTACACAATTTGTATGCGAATGTATTACTTATGTTAATAATATATACTAATTATTTATATTTCAACCTATTTTTAGATTATTTCGCCCCCCCCTTTCTAGTATTTTGGCCGATTTGGTAGGGTCTGGAGGGGGCGATGGCATCAATCCGCCCCCCCAAACCATAAACTTTCGAGTGGGGGGGGCGGTCCTATTTATTTGTAGAAATCACAGCTTGCTAACAGAATCAATTAAATATCTATATGATTAAAAATTGTTATTGGTATTTTAACCGGTCTTTATATAATTTCGTTCACCTGTTGGCCGATTGGAAGGGGAAGCGATACCTTCACCGCCCTTCCCATCTAAACCCTTTGAGTGGGGGGGGGCGGTCCTACTTTTATGGAGAAATCATAGTATGTGAACAAAATTAGTCGAATATCTATATAATATTGTTACAAATGAACAGTGATAGGTAGAGGTCAACGTATGACCCCGGCGAGATGACACAGCAGCTAGTGTTCCCTGGAATCTACATGTACAAACAAAGACAGGATGTGACGTGTCCTCACGTGTTGTTCCAGGGGACGAATAGACCTAAGTAGAGGGACAGTTACTAATGAACAGTGACAGATAAAGGTCACTACGTGTGACCCCGACTTGATGACACTGCAGCGAGTGTTTTCTGGAATCTACGTGTATAAATAAAGACAGGATGTGACGTTTCCTCACGTGTTATTTCGGAGGATACTAGCCGTGTTTGTGCAACTTTGGACAAGCGATTTGGGACTCTATATAAGCCAGAGAGTTAATGTGAAAGTCAGTCGTATGGAGTCGTGAGTGAGCCGTTACAGTCGATACAGACGATGTAAGACGTGTGTGGCTCTGTGGAAGAGAAATGTGTACGACTCGATGCAAGTTAACTAGGGTAGAGTTAACTGGAGTGAACTACTGTCGTTAAAGTCTATACAGCGAACTACAGTGGACTTGAGCCGTTACAGTCGATACAGTCGATGTAAGACGTGTGCGGCTCTGATTCGGTAGACTTGAGTACGACTTGGTTCAGCTTAGGAGACCTGGAGCGACACTGGGAAGTGTGTCGTTGGTCTGTTCTGTGGAATACGGCTCGAGGAAAGTTGAGAAGGGATGAATTGCAACGAAGTATAGCTAACTGTAAACTGACAGATATTGTACAGTCTTCTACGCTACATGTTACAGTAACGAATTGTTAGAGTTAATAGTCATTAAAGTTATATGAAACTGAAAGTTGAGTCGTCAAGTTCTTTAAAGTGTTTTTATTTGTGTGCCAACTAATACATCTAGCCAGAAGATTCAGAAATACGTAACAATTGGTGTCAGAAGTGGGATATTTCTGGCTAGAATGTATTCCACCAAACTTCTTAATGAACTTGACATGAAAGAACTTAGACAAGAGCTTCGAGAAAGAGGTCTACAGCTAAACGGAAATAAGGAAATGCTAACAGTACGTCTCAGACAAGCCCTGTTGGAGGAAGATGAGAATCCGGACACTTGCCAATTTGAAATCAAACCTGATACGATGGAGCTCCTGAGAACTTTGCAATACAAAATGAACTCGGTGAACGAGAGCATTAAGGAGATAGAATCAGAAATCAACACCCAATTTTCTTCATTTAACCAGTTGATTAAAGTCATGAATGAGAATGAACAAATAGCTACCACGCCCAACAAGACAGAAGAACAAACAGAGACGATAATAGATCAAACGAGAATCATGATTAACGAGCTTGAGATTGAGTCGACAGATGAAAGAGCTACACCATTGATGAACAGTGAACAATTGTCCAACCAAGAATGTGGCGATACAGACAATTACGATAGGGATGCTGGTGATGGTTGTGCTGTCTGTGACTGTGATGGTAAACCAAACGAATGTGGCCCACGGGAAATGAAAAGAGACGGTAGCTGTTACTATTTCAACGAGAAGCAGAATGAGACCGCTGAGGAAACAATAGAAGAGACCTATAGTTTGACCGAAGCTTTAGCTATAGATATACCTGATATGAGTACCTCAACTAGCCAAACAGATCAAGACAACGTTGGGTCTGCGTCCAAGCCTGTTGCTGTGGGCCTTAAAGACTTCTGTCTATCTGCCATTGTCTACGAGAGGAACTCGAAGTTTGATTACTGCACTCATTCGTTTGACAAGAACTGTACGTACGTAGCTATGCAAGAAGACTGTGAATGCTTAGAAATACACCAACAAGCTCTAGACTTAACAGAAGCTTGTACAGCTATCAAGGTAGGCGTGAGAAGCCCTGGTGATAGTCAAGGAATTACAATAGAAACTGATGCTGAAGTTGATGGACCTTTGCACGTTGAATGTTATCAACCTGCCCCACAGTCGAGTCCTCCAGACTCGGATGAAGGTGATGACGTGTTTGACAACTTGCCTTCAAGTGGACTTGCAGCTCATTCGCAAAGCACCCATCGAAGAATAATGCTGAAGCAACTTGTTAGATCAACAGTCTTGATGACTACAGCTATGAAATACAATGCCTTCCTATGTGCTAAGTCGCTGCCATCAGCATCGATCGACAAGAAAGCAAGACAACGACAACGACATCAACGCAACCAAAGAAATATCAAATTGAGGAGGCGGAGAAAGCGACACATGCAGAGTGCAACGTGGATGGCTCTAACAAGATCAAGATACAAACCCACCCCTTCTCCCACTGATAGACCCCCACCTGCATTTATGAAACTCCACAGCCCATGTTGTTAGAAAATAAGCCCACCACTTCTCCCGTTGATAGACCCCCACCTGCACTAATGAAACTCCACAGCCCATGTTGTTAGAAAGATTCTGTCCGGAACCATCAGACCAAAGAAGAAAGCCTTACGAATCAGATGAAAGTGTGAAGCCACTAAAGAATAATCTAAGAACATTCCTCATTAGAATAGGTTTGATGAAGTATAACAGAGGTTTTAGAAGAACGATAATCAAGTCAGAAGCAAGAAGGACAGAACTAGTTTAAGATGCCAGAACTGTGAAGTGAGTAACCATCTGAGATAGAACTGTACAAATAAAACTGTGCGAGAAGATCAACCCAACAGGCATCGTACAAACCCAAAGTCAGTTGCTGTTGTAAGAAGAACATGTGAATATTGCTGTACTGTAATGAACCTGGTCATCTCTGAAGAAGCTCTGGAAAAAGCCCTAACCCATCTGTAAAAAGATGCTTGAAAATGTAAAACTCAGCCAGTGAAGCACGAACTCGTTAGAATGCTGATGAATTTTCTCGACAAGAGTGCCCAATGTCGTCATCTGAAGGTCGATGTTTCCATACCAAGATTGATGAAAACATTTGTGAGGAACTGCTGAAAAATGAGGATTTGGCTCCCATTCTTCTATGGAAAGAAGATGGACAACTGCCAGATTGAAAGAACATCTCTGAGAAGGGGGAAACCACCAAAGCTTCCTACTTGATCGTCGATCGATTTCATCAGTATCGTGATGAAGTAGAATCTGTTCGGGCGAACATATCTAAGAAGGGGGCAGTGTTACAAATGAACAGTGATAGGTAGAGGTCAACGTATGACCCCGGCGAGATGACACAGCAGCTAGTGTTCCCTGGAATCTACATGTACAAACAAAGACAGGATGTGACGTGTCCTCACGTGTTGTTCCAGGGGACGAATAGATCTAAGTAGAGGGACAGTTACTAATGAACAGTGACAGATAAAGGTCACTACGTGTGACCCCGACTTGATGACACTGCAGCGAGTGTTTTCTGGAATCTACGTGTATAAATAAAGACAGGATGTGACGTTTCCTCACGTGTTATTTCGGAGGATACTAGCCGTGTTTGTGCAACTTTGGACAAGCGATTAGGGACTCTATATAAGCCAGAGAGTTAATGTGAAAGTCAGTCGTATGGAGTCGTGAGTGAGCCGTTACAGTCGATACAGACGATGTAAGACGTGTGTGGCTCTGTGGAAGAGAAATGTGTACGACTCGATGCAAGTTAACTAGGGTAGAGTTAACTGGAGTGGACTACTGTCGTTAAAGTCTATACAGCGAACTACAGTGGACTTGAGCCGTTACAGTCGATACAGTCGATGTAAGACGTGTGCGGCTCTGATTCGGTAGACTTGAGTACGACTTGGTTCAGCTTAGGAGACCTGGAGCGACACTGGGAAGAATGTCGTTGGTCTGTTCTGTGGAATACGGCTCGAGGAAAGTTGAGAAGGGATGAATTGCAACGAAGTATAGCTAACTGTAAACTGACAGATATTGTACAGTCTTGTACGCTACATGTTACAGTAACGAATTGTTAGAGTTAATAGTCATTAAAGTTATATGAAACTGAAAGTTGAGTCGTCAAGTTCTTTAAAGTGTTTTTATTTGTGTGCCAACTAATACATCTAGCCAGAAGATTCAGAAATACGTAACAATATAAACAGGTGGAAGTGCGATACATGCAATCCCCTTCGCACCATCGGACAAATCAATACTTTTTCTTTTTGTATTATAGTAAGAAATTACAAAATAAAAAAAATCTGTCACTAATATAATTTATATATGCTATAAAGTAAATTCTTATATCGAGTCGCCCAACCCCTATTCCTTAATGCAAAATGCAATCAACAGCAGAAATTATAAAAAGGAGCGAGAATTAATCGTTTTCATTTTACCGCCCTTGCCCTTTCCAGACAGAGTTTGTGTAATTTGACATGAATTTATCATAACTATTTTAAGAAAGACTTTGCTTTGGAAAAGTTATAATTCAAACGAAATTTTTCAATATAACAGTCACGGTTGAGATGAGTTCAAAAGCCAGATAATCTTTTCCTAGTCGACTTTTTCCAACCTTTACTCTATCTCATATTTTTCTAGTTAAATAAATTTAGGACTATAACTCACAATGTATGCTAGAATTTTATTGAATATTATTAATCGATTTTTTTTTTCCGCGGCGTTCCTCAAAACCTTAATCTAAATATGTGGGGTATCTAATCTTTTCAAAGAACAAATCGGTTTTATTTGCAATGTATTAAGGGACTATAAATTCATATTAGAATATTTTTCTCATTATTCAAAAGGCACTTTATAATAGAATGAATAATGAGCTGTAGGGCACGAGAATGCGTTACTGCAGTGAAGAATGTCAGAAAACGCTTTTAGCGTCGAGACTTCGCCCCGAACCTCAATGATGAATAATAAGCTGTAGATGTCAGGAGAATGCGTTTCTGCAGTGAGAAATGCAAGAAAACGCTTTTGGCGTCGGGGCTTTGCCCCGAACCCCACTGATAAATAATGAGCTGTAGATGTCAGAAGAATGCGTTTCTGCAGAGAAAAATGCAAGAAAACGCTTTTCGGCGTCGGGGCTTCGCCCCGAACCCCACTGAAGAAGCCTACAGCGCTCTCCCAGACCCCCAAGCTTGCAAGAGAAAGACTGTTTTTTTTTCTGTTTTTTTCGCTGAAGATTGATATATATGCTGTACGCACGTTTATGCATAGGGTTAGGGTTTACTGGGCGTTAGGGTTAGGGTTTGGAAAAAAATCGCCCCCCCCCCCACTCCAAAGTTCTGGATCCGCCAGTGGTTTGAATCCCGTATAATTTGTTTTGGAAATAATGTTTCGTACTTGGTGAGATTGTGACAAATTGTCACATGATGTTTGCGGGACATGTTCTCCGACATAATGAATTACACAACCCAAGATTTGCGATGGCAATAATTGTGTGAATTTGTTTTAAAAAGTATTTTTATATTTTTCTTTTTTTTTTTCCTTTTCAAATTCCTTTTGCTTCTTGATGACTTAAAAGTAAATGAAACTTAATGCTGTGAATATCGTGCTTCACATCTAGAGTAAAACGTTTCTGTAATAGTTTGAGATGAAATATATCTTTGTTTGGAGGTCTTGGGAGACATGCAGTAGCGTAAGGTCAAAGTTAATGCTAGTCAAATCAGAACGTGACAAGTAATACACAGAGCCCATATTGCACAAGTACCGGGTCCAAGTGTCGCCTTGTTGATTACGTCATTGAATAGTTAGTGCAGATATAGTCAATGTAATAGTTAGTGCAGATAGAGTCAATGTAATAGTTAGTGCAGATATAGTCAATGAGCTAGTAGACGACAAGTTAAAACATGCACAACAGAACAGACAGAGAAAGGGCAAAAACTATTTGAAATAGTAATTGAGAAATGAAGACAGAAAGCCACCGGGATTATTTCATGTTTTTAACATATAGATATATATTTTAATGTCTCTAAAAACTAGTAATGAAATAATACTCTTTGATCAGGGCGTATTCATTTCTTTAGTTTTGTCGATGGTGCCTTGCATTTTTCTGACTTGGGAAAGGGGGGGGTATAAATTTCCAACGTACGTGCCGCGGGCAGCATCCGAGTAAAATCCATCATGGAGCCCAGCCTCAGCTGTTGCACTATACTGATAGTTTTACATCTAAAGTTAAAATCTTCTTTGGAGTCTGGGAATGATCAAATCCTGATTTAACTCGAATTGAGTTTTATTGCAATGCGCCTGATGCCATTATGAACACCTAGCCCTTGTTACACCTCACCATTGTCAACTCCACAAAAGAGATTCTATCAGCATTATTCTTTTCTTAATACATACTAGAAACCGGATATTCAAAAAAGATATTTATGGATTTTTTTTCTTTCTTTTGTTATTCTTTATCTGAAGCAAGCGGTGAAGCCAAATACAAGTAATCAAACACAAAACACATGAACTGTGATTGAACTCACAATATTTTACTGGATACTTTTTAAACTTTAGTTTCCCTGGCGAAATCAACACAGACAGTAGAGATCAATAGTGAAGAATCAATAGTGTTAAGACAAACCAGACTTTTGTTCTCTTTGTTTACTGGCGTTCAAATCAACACAAATCCCCCCCCCCCCCCCAGTCTTAAGTGAAGACTGTCAACACTGCAATGTTGGAACGGAGCCCAAACAAAACAAAAAAGAATGCAAACTAGATCTAGATCGAGACAATTTTAACGATAGCCTCGTTTTGGTTGTAACATAATTACACACTCGCCCTTCTGTATCCCCTCAGCAGGGTCTGTAATTAGGGTGAGTTTGTTTAGGCAAGCTCCAGTAATACAGAACGCTTCATTCGGTTTCTTTAAAACAAAAAATGGTGGGATAAGTATTGACAAGATTTAATGCTCTAAGGCTGCGTACTGAGACCGAGTCTCTTGGAAGAATCTAGCAATGTTGGTCAGGGTTTTCAATCCGTACACTCTTCTAATCTCTTTGAGGGAAATGCATAATTTTGTTGATATGCTAATAATAGTTCACCTTTTTAAAGTTTAGATTTGTTTATTTAAATAGAACATAATAGCACTTTCTATATTCTCCGCAATGTTTGACACGACAAACCTAAATAATATTTAAAAAAAAAAAAAAAGATATTATGAAGCCAAACTAGTTGATCTTATAGGATTTTAAAATATTGCTAATATCTTTATTGGTGTAGACCAGTTATAGCATCATAGCGTATTGTGAAAGCTGCAGGCATGACATTGCGACAAACAAAAACAATTGGTAAAAATATTTCTAATTGCATAGATGTATTGTTGTTAGTTTAGATATATAACAGATTTAATGACATGACGGATCGAAACTAATTAATACAACTACGCTTAATATAAGCTTTGTTGTTTTTTTGTTAAGTATTTATTATAAGGTATGAAGAAAATTAAGGAATGCTAGACTTATGATATGTGAAAATATTAATAGCCTACATTCAGGGTGATTCGAGAAACAAAAGTATACCTATAATGCCATCTATATCTGTCGCAGTACTTTGTTGATACCTTTGATTTCATTTAACGTTCTATAAAGTGCTTAGCAACATTCTTATCTTATCTTATATAATACAGACGTTACTTCAAAAAAGAAGATGATTACGTCGTACGCGTCATGCATTTAGTCATGCATATTAACCAATGACTTAAATTCAGCCAAGTCACTGGTTTTCCTGGCTAGCTCAGGCAACCCATTCCATGCTCTAATAGCACTAGGGAAGAAGGAGTATTTGTACAAATTTGTCCTAGCATATGGGACGAGGAATGTGCCTTTATCTTTGTGTCCTTCAGAGTATTTTTATTAAATTTTGTTTTTGTATTTGAAGATTATGGTTCAGTGTTTTATGTATGATTGCTACTTTACTTTTGAGCCTTCTGTCCTGAAGGCTTTCTAAATTTAGTGATTTTACTAAATGTGTTACTCTAGTCAAATGTGAATATTCGTTTGTTATGAATCTCACTGCTCTATTTTGTGTCTGTTCCAGTTTCTTAATGTTTTCTTGAGTTGAGGATGCGTATTCTATTATTGGCCTAACCAAGGTTAAATAACATTTTCAGAATTGTGAAATGTATCACTTCGTGCGTGTGTGTGTGGGGGGGGAGGGTTCTGCGTCAATGTTAACGTAGTGGCTTTTTAAATGCATTAATAAAACAAAAAGACGAAAGACCTGAATTTAAACTAGAAGACTCAAGCCAACACTGTGGTTACACTGCCTTAGTGGATCGCTTATGAAAATAGAAGGTTCTTTAGTAATCTATTGTTACCTTGTAACTTTAAAAGCAGCGACCTTAAAAGTTAAAAGGGGGGGGGGGGCAGGGTTAATTCAACTTATACCTCCACACCTGTCAAGATATTTCTTTCACTAGCTCTATACCAAACAAAATAATTAATTACCAATAGTTATTTAGGATGCGCTAATTGGTTATTTTTGTTCTTATTCTTGTTTATTCAGGTAAAAGAGTTAATTGTGCGAAGTTTCAGCTCGATCCGAGATTGGGTGTGGGAGAAATAACGTGCACACATTTTGTTCCAGACAGAGTGAGTTGATGTAAGCTTGGTAGAAACAATGCAGATACAAAACTGAGTCCAGGGTTCGATACTACTACGTTTTAGTAATGACAACACCATCACAACAACGAGTCTCTCTGTTTAGTAAACAAACTGTTCTGTTTACATTGGACTGCCCATCAGAGATGTCCAGAATATTACGTTACTTCCCTCCCCCCCCAACCCCGCTAAAAAACAAAAAATTACGTTACAGAATAGAGAAAGGGGAAAGGGTGCGGTGAGGTTGGGAGATAAAAACTGAGTTACACTGAAGGGAGATGTAGCAGATACCGAAAGTACACATCGCTGGCGTAACCTCACAGTGCGTAGGCTGACAGGGGCGTTGACGGTCGAGAGATAGGTTTGAATCTGCTGAGCCATAACCTAGATACCATAAAATACTATCACCTACCGTAGCTAGTTTGGTAATGATAGAAGAACCATAACATAGACACACACCGATACAGATACACACAAAGGCACATATATATACAATATATACACACACAAACTCACGACACACTCCTGTATGCACACGTAAAACAACTACATATAAATCAAACAAACACACACACGCGGACATGAAGATACACATGTGTGCTATCAAACTCACCTACACACTCACCCACACACTCTCAAAAGTACACTCTTGTTATTCAATCTTGTTTATATGTACATGCTTACTCAAACTTCTTTGAAATCGAGTTCAGTCAGGTAGAATTAAACAGAAAACATACCTTGCTTTATGTATTGACTTTTTAAACCTTTTTTCTGTGAACTTTATTCCATTTTGTTTTATCTTTTTCATTACATTGAATGCAGGGATATGCTAAACAAGTCTAACTTCAAAATAAATTATCATAAGGAATCTGACATTGTATAATGGATTCCTTCACATTGTTGAACCAGAGAAAACAAGAAGGCAGACAGTTTGGCAAAGCTAGGAACGCTTCTAGACCCACCAGAAGAGTCGCTAACATGTGAGAGTGCAAAAGCTAGGATTTTTGAAAGGAACAAGTCCAAATGGTACGAAAGCTGGGACAATTGTAGGACGACACGGGAAGCCTGGAAGGTTCTCAAACTCAGGCCAACAGTGCCGTAAATTTTAGCTACAGCAAAGAGAAAGGTTCAAAAATCACATTAGGAGTGAGTCAATGGGGTCAACTTACTTATACTGGATTCAGCGTCTTCTTTAATAGAATATGATGTTTGTTATGGAAATCATAGGACGTGTGGACTGGAAGACCATAAGAGATGTGGGGAATGCCCTCAAATAAGACGTTAAAAATCTTTTTGCCAAAAATAAAATAATAATAAATAAACACCTGATGATACCAAGCGTTTAACATTCTTGACTTCTTTCGTAGAAGTTTCACGAGAAAATATTTATAAATGCCAATAGCTCAAATATCCTGAAACTACCGTCTCAAATGAAATGAACGTGTTGGCAGCATTGCTCAGAACACGTATACACTTTAGAAGCTGGAGATGGTTCTTCATTTAGAGACCTCAGCACAGTGCTATTTGATGTACTTGCATTCGTCTGCATTTAGGTTTCTATTTCTTATAGTTTCTACAGTATGGAGAGACTAATTTGAAACGAAAATACAGAAAAGGGTAAAGTCGACGTGATGTCATAGGCCTAGCTAATGCGAGCAAATTATACATTTGGAAGCACACAACTAGATAAACAATTCGTTCTGATGGTCCGTCTGACCTTAGTCACGAGATTATCGGGACACAAGAAAAAAAAAAATAAACACATTTTTTTGAGTAACAGAATTAGAATAAATGTAGCGTTAGAAAGCATGGGAAGATAGTATTAAACCAGGCCCGACTTTAAAGCAGGGCAGTTGGGGCTTCAGCCTCTGGGGCTCCACTAAAATGATTTTAAACTTCACTCACGGTCTTACTCTTCACAAACTAAAAAACATACAAAATATAACAAAAATTTATAAAAATTGCCTATGAAATAATTGTAACTTTTTTTTTAAAGTACTAAATTACACAAGTACAATATTTCTTTTTTTCTAGAATATGTTTGCCATGAGATATCTGTATGTTAATTCATAAGTGTTAAAACGTGGATTTTTATTAAAGCTTTCAAAAAAATGTAGGGGTCTCCACAAAAAAATGTAGGGGTCTCCACAAAAAAATGTAGGGGTCTCCACAAAAAAAATGTAGGGGTCTCCACAAAAAAATGTAGGGGTCTCCAAAAAAAAAATCTGCACCGAGGCCTCCACATACTCAAATCCGGCCTTGTATGAAACAAAATAAAAAGAAGAAGAAATTAACTGGCTGGTTGCCGTGTCACAAATGTAAAAACCTAATTAAGGTAAAAAAAAAAAAACTTTTATTAAACATGTAAACCATAAGATTAGTGAACATACAATGCGGAAGCTACTTCGTATATTTTCATGTTGTTATAAACTTCACATGTTTTAACGCTTTTAATTGCAAAGATTATTTACTTTTTATTGCTTTATGTAATGGGATCTTGATCACTAGTGGAAGAAACTTTGATTAAAAATTAAGTTAATTTTGGAACTTTAAATATATCTGTTTTCCTGCTAGCTATGGTGGCCTATTTAGTATTTTTAGACATTGACACACTTTCACGTATTGATAACCAAGTAATTCTCAGTTGGTTTAACCCTATGGGAGTAATGAGTCATTGGGCTTTTGCTTCAAAATGGTTTAGATATATTTATTACGCAACTGAAAACATCAAAAAAGGAAAATTTTTAAAAAGTTTTTTCTGACACCTTCCACCTGCTAGCTACAGCCAATCAAGGGCTGGTGAAATATAAACATCAAGTTCACATATGTTTATATCCTATGGTGCTGTAGGGTTGACCCTGTACACACACACTCTTTCTCCTTCAAACAAAATTAAGTCCTTATCTTCTTACTGTGTGAGGTCTCCAATACACACGTACTTTGTCTAAGAACAATTTATTGTTTCATTAATGATCGTAGAATTAGTGTATGATTGTGTGCATGTGTAGGCCTATATTTGTGTAAGCGTGTGTTTTTTTTTTCTGAAACAGTTGTAGAACTATAATCATTCTAAATTACAGTAATGACAAAAACAGTACGTTAAACTGTCACAGTTTCTCATTAAATCTCTAGATCTAGATCTATGTCTAAACTTGACATAACCAAACAATCGTTCCAATCCATTTGTTTCATTTCTTAAAATCAATATTAAAATTAATAGATTTACATGTATGGTATGGTCATACAGATATCATTTCGTAGCATTTAATTCACACATCTATCATCTATCTCCATACATGCAAGCTGATAAACTCATGCTAGTTACCTTGAAAGATATAATGAGTCAACTAAGATATGGATCTTAAGATAAATGCAACGTGAATGCAATAATGTACTTAGACCTGGATCTATATGCTTTGAAATAATCTTATAATGTAAAAGTAAGCTCGCTATACTATCTATTTAGTTCGCAAGTAAATTCACTACATTAACATTTAGAGGAAACTAAACCGAATTAGCATTTAAAGAAAATGTCACTATACATGCATTAATATTCAAAGATATATTCTTTCTACTTACATTTAAAGGTAAATTCGCTATGCTCACTCTGGTCCACGGCTAACACAACTACAAGATGGTCCTTGTTTTTAGCCATTGTCTACCAGATGTTGTCCAGATATATTTAAAAATTGGCACACACAAAATAACCAGCAACTTGAAAACACAGATAAAACACAGATAATTTAGCTCAATCTATCGAAATGTTTTCTTCTATTTTGACGTCCTGTAGAGAGTGCGCTAAAAGATTTTCTAAATTAAAAAACTAATCCGTATGAAACCTGTACAAACTCAGTAGACACAAAACTAAAAAAAAACAAGTCCTTGAAGTCAAACAGATAAAAAAAAGTCTTTAATTTTAGATAGATCTAGATCTACAGTGAATTAAATACGAACTTATAAACAGTAGATGTCAATTCTCAGTTCATTAGGTTTTGATATCACTTCGACGAGCTCGACCAGAAAGTAGTGCCTCTTAGCACATCCGATTGGTTTCAACCGGTGGTTTTGTCCTCGGGTCGATGCATGATTGTCTATTTAGTCGCGGTGAAATGAAGACGCGAGACAGTAAAGCGATTAACATTCGAACATACTCCTGTCGATATCTCAACCTATAAGTGGGGGAGCGTGGCGGGGGGGGGGATCCCTTCCCGCACACCCACCCCGCCTCTTGTCGCGCCCCCTCTGGTGCCGCCCGCCTCTGAGCGGGACGTCGAGGAGATAAATTAACGATTTATTTACTGTTCACGCCAGCCAAATTAGCGGCGAGGCTTCTGCTAGTCGTTTTATTGTCGTCTGCTAGACTCTGCACTACCTCCACCCCCATCCCCCATTTATCTTCCGCCTCTCTACTCTCTCAAAGGTTCTAAAAATATGTTAACCTTAAAACATCAATAATGAGCCATCTGCTAGAATCTAAAAAAATCTAGATTTATATATTCATATTTTATGATTTCTAATTTAAAAATAACATAAAGACCAAGACAAATCACTCAATAAAAAAAAACTAATACAAAAAGTAGCACATATGGGTAATTGAACTGAGAAGGGCAACTTCCGACAAAGTTAATCCGCGATTTTTCTTCTTGGACAACAGTAGCCTACTTTTACCTTACCTTACCTATCCCTGAGTCTGTTGGACCGTTGGAGCACCAAGCAAGACTCGTCGACCGTCTTTCTCCATTCCTTCCTGTCTTTTGCCTTGTTTAGAACCTCTTTTAATGGAAGGCCCGTCCGTCATTTTATGTTGTCCTCCCATCGCTTTCTCTGTCTGCCTCTTTTTCTTTTTCCTGGTACTGTTGCCTGAAGGAAGGTCTTTGCGAGCCCAGAAGATCTTGTAATATGGCCATAGATTTTGAGCTTGCGTTTTTTTACTATAGTTAGCAGGT